>NC_089373.1:300736-601472 GCF_033870435.1 Sordaria macrospora | reverse complement strand
TCCTGTTCTGACTGATACCATGTAGTGTACAACTTGCAACCAACTGCCTGGGTGAGGGCAAAGGTGTCGTTTGGGTAGGTAGGTCCGTTTATGCAGCTCTTGGACACCTAATCTTTGGGCTTGCTAACCATTCGCCTTGACTTCCCGACACAGATGGATTTCACCGAGTCCCGATTGAGCGCCTACGCTCTGTCCTCGGCTCCAAAGTAAAGAGGGATAAGCAAGGGGAACAGGAAGATGCGACAGTTGATGAGCGCCTCGATGCCCTCACGCACTACACATGCCCCAGTCTACCTCACTTGATTGCTCTCCTATGTCGACCAACGCCGAGCTGCGTACCGCAAAACACATCGCTTATCGTGGTCGATTCTTTATCAGCGTTGGTAAACCATGCCTTCCCAAGGACACCAGAGCAGAAGAAAGTAGTGGATAGTAAGGGGAACAAAGGTACGTTCTTTCCAACCCGCGAAGCATGACAATGGTCTGACAGTCTCCAAGTTCCATCTCTTTCCACGCGAAGGTTGCAAGTACTTCAATACATCATCGGTGCACTTCAGAAGCTTGCTGCTACGAGAGACGTAGCCATCGTTGTTCTCACACAATGCGCAACAAAGATGATGCAGGCAGAACGGGGAGCAACTCTTGTACCGGCTATAAACGCCAGCGTATGGGAGCAGGGAATCTCTACCAAACTTGTGTTATATCGCAATCTAGCGTTCAGTGATGCGAAGGTACAGGGCTTGCGTCTCGTTGGACTGCAAAAGCTCAACGGGAAAACTAGCGAAGCACCTGTCGACACTATCTGCGCCTTTGATATCGAAGAGGTAGGCCCAGTCCCCTCTCCAGTTACAAGTTTGCTCAGATGTTAACATGTCATATAACAGGGCGGCTTGGTTATAGTCGAATACGACTTTAGTGAACCGCTACCAAACCACTTGTCTACACCGAGCACGAAGCGAAAGCTGGGTGACACCTCCTTGGAGATAGCCGATAGCGACGATGAGGATTACGGTTGGCAGGAAGAGGACAACGAAGCCGTCCCGCCTCCGCCCTCGCAGTGGCAGGGGAGCGAAGACATCCTTCTTGTTCCAGAACCTGAAAGCGAGCAAGAAGATAAGGAGCAAGAAGAGGAGGAAGAGGAGGGATATCACGAAGCCGAAGATGCAGGTGATGATGCAGACGATGCCTTCAACACCACAGCGGACGAATCGCAGCTCTCCAGTAAGGTCTTTGGTCGTGATCGGGAGATTCAGGATTCACAAGCCGACTGGTGAGTCCGTCTTGATCACAGCTGAGCCGCACAATCAAACATTCACACCCACGGAACGGAGTCAAAGAATGCCGGTCACACTGGGTATCACTGGTATCACTGGTATCGTAACATGCACCCCTGAATGAACGCTACGCTGGTCTTACCGTTCCCCAGTTTCGATGGCATCTCTTCTTCTCCAGAGCGCTCCACCTCCAAGTTTCCCTCGGCCCCTCGCCGAGGTGGCGGCCCCCATTCTCTACATTCACCCGCCGATGATGGAGTAACAAGCAGGCTTCCCCTGACATGAGCTTCAAGCAAGGCTCATGCGATGGAGAGAGATATGGAGAAAATGCCGAGTGACAAGTTTGACAGAAACTCCGTGTCAAGAACCTTGATGGCCTCCTTGTGACCCTGTGCGTATGCTCCTTCCCAAAATCTTCTCCTTGTGTTTCCCCGTATCAATCGGGGTTGCTGGTGGGTGTTGCGGCCCCCACGGGGGGAAAATGGGAGGGACCAGGTTTGCGGCGAAATCTCGATTTGTTGCACCGACATCATCTCACTTTTGCAATCAAGCGATCGCATCAAAAACCAAAATTTTCCTTCCCACGATCGGTCAAGGTTCGTTCGTTTCGCTGGGATGATCAATCGATGCAAGTTCGGACCAACAAGCCAATTGATGGGTGTGGTGTCTCCCTCGGCCTTATGCCGGATCTCCTTCTGTGGTCCCTTCTTTTGGCCGAGCAAATCCCGACGTCCGTCATCGTCCAAGGCCTTTTGTAACTTTTTTCCTTTGTCGTGTGGCAATTGTACACTGCAATTGTACACTGCAATTGGCAAGTTCACGGTTGTCCGTCCCCATCCCCACATCCAAGTCACAAACCTCGGCATCATCTACCGATGCCACATTGAAAGGAGGCTCCGCAAATTCTCCGCGGGAAAACTGAAAGAGAAAAAAAAACTAAAAACTGGGCGTATCGGGGCCGGGGGACTCCTTGGCGTTTAAATCCACTTCTCTTTCCCACTTTGAATTGGCAAGCTCGAACAGAGAGCTAGGGCGGGCGCAGTCGGTAACGGGGGTATGGGGAGCTATGTCGGGGGTTTTCTGTTGGAATTGTCTCTCTTTAGAAGTTTTGCGGGCGGGCTGATTGTGGGCGGGCGTGTGGGATGAGGGGTGATGAGGGTTGAGAGCGAGATAATGCCAGGCTTGTTTGTTACCAGGGCCCCGTTACCACCTGCCAGGGACAAGGAGGAGGCAAAAACCCCAGGGGAAAATAGGGAAGAGTTCGTTGGACCCACTCTTCGTAACAATGATACAGAGTGATGGTTACGATACATGCTACTGATACCATACGTCACAAAATTTCAGGCACAAAGCGTACAGTCGCTCCAATCAGACGATACGGCACGGCACTGGAGTGGTACTGGTGGCTGTACGATACGATCCGTTGGCGATGCCGAAACACAGATTTGGTGTGCACCATCCGGAAGATTCCGTTCGCCGTCGCCAAACCCCAATACGAGAACCTTCACAAGCAAAACCAAAGACATATGTGCACGACGGACACGTGTTTACGTGATGCCCGTCGTAGTGTGCACTGAGAAATCATCGCCAATTGCCAAATGCCAAATGCCAGTTGCCCTTGGACCGCCCGCGCCGCCCACTACTGTACCTCAGATTTCACTGCCACTGCTGCCCACTGGTGAAGGGAGGTCCGTCTGAAACAGCGCGAGAGCGCGAGAGTAGCGAGACAGCGAGGCCAACAAGCGGTCCAGACCCGATCGGGTCCAAAAAGCAACTCTGCAAAGCAGCTGTGTTCACGAAGTCTAATAGGCCCGCCTAGCTATTCACCATCTCTCCAGCGGCCAGCCAGTTGCTGTGCTGGACATGTCTAACAAGCAACTTGTTCAGGGGCAATGCAACAACAACTGAATGCCCTGCAACTGCAAGCCAACGACTACTGCCAAGCAAACCGGCGTTAGGCAAACTGGTGCTGGTGCTGCGGCTGCTGGTTGGTGCATCGACGTCGACAACAACGAACTCAATTGCGACGGACGACGGTTGCAACAAAGGGAAACGCTTTTTGTTGGCGAGTTCCGTGTTATTTTCGTTTTCTCGTGGTCTTACCCGTATCCGTACTTTTACGGGGTTAAGGAAGGGTCTTGCACTGTACCGTGCGGCAGAGTGACACTGCAAGGCATCGCCCGATCTGATGTTGACTGAAACCATAGAATTTCTTGAACTTTTAACATCAGTGATGCTTCCGCAAAAGCACACGGCACGCTTCGACAACTGACAATCAAAGCAATCACCACCGGCATTGCACCGGTATCCATGGCTCAATGGCCCGTTCTGAGGTCCGGATTAAGCACGAAGGTGCCGCTGCGCTTCCGGGGAGGAGGAGGCTCATTCCGGTCACCGGTGACTGAAAAAGAGCTTCTCCTCTCCAAAAGGTTCGCTACTTTTACCCTCCAGGGAAGGACGTACAGTCGGCCTGACATTCGGCCTTCGTGTTCATATCCCAGAGTTGAGGAGGTGCGCAAGAATTCCATTCCCACATGAAAAATGGCATTAATGACGACGAAGGAGTGATGTTTGAAAACGGGGAAACTTTGACCTCGCCAAAGATAAGCGAAAGTCGAGAGTCGTAGTATTGTGTTGTGTTGTCGCACCTCCAACTCCTCCTAACGTACCTACCTTGATGTTTGCTTGCTTGCTTACCTTGCCTTCCATTCCATTGCACTTGCAGAGTTGCAGTCAATCAAGGTTGCAGGGCCGATCCGATCTGTATGTCGCTCGATGCGGCGGCCCTGTCCCGTTCTGTTTAACAGCCGTCTGTTATATGATAGGGGGTAGCATGATCTGTAGACCGTAGTGCTTGCTCCTGAACCCAATGCCCGAGAACGTTGACAACACAATATCTGGTTCGCAGTTAGGTATGTCGATACGGAATCCCAACCTGCGTCGAATCGAATGATCTCAACAACGGTTGGATCAGTAAGGTACTGCCCGGCCCCGGCCCGTATATGTCCCGTTCCGTTCAAGTATCCTATCTCAACAGCTCTCAGTTACCCGACGATGGCGGGATGAATGCATCAACCACGGAACCGAACGGTGAAGGGGGCGGGCGGCGGTGACACAGCGGCGCGGCTCGGCGGCTTAGCGGCTCAACCGGGACGGACGAACTTGAGCCTATGCTGTGGAACGCTCCTGGACAATCTCGATCTACTACCCACAAGGTAGCTAGATACATGGTTGCCACGGGCGAGAGAGTATACGAGACAATCAGGGCCAGCTGACGAGGATGTAGAAGGTCACAAAAGTAGTATAGCCTTCGGTGCGGCACTCAAGTGTCCGCACGGGAACGAAGGGAGGGTGTGAAGAGTCAGAACCTAGATAAAAAGTTTGTGTGAGTCGAGTTTTTGGGTGTTGGTGCCCAAGGGCGCACATACTATAGAATGTTTCGAAGCGGCGGTTCATGCGGCGTAACATTCCTCTTAAAACACGCAAAGATAGGGAGGTATGTAGAAGAGGTCCTCGTCTGTGGCTGCTTAACCACTGCCTCCTACACACGCAATGCCCATATCTTTGACTTCGATCACATACCTGCCATATTAATTTCACGCGGATTCTCAACATCAGTCAGGGTCCAGATTACAGTGCGTACCATCTTCCCTTCTTCAAACCTCAAAGTGTTTATAAATTACGTGCTTGGCAGGGTCCAACGTCCGAATCCCATCGACACTAAACAGCCACTTCAATGGACTCCCCGCTTCCGTTCATTCGAATGGTATCTTCACATGGGGCGTTTGTGACAAATTAACCCATCACATGTTTTTTTCAAGAAGAACCTCGTGGCCCGTATCAAGTGCTTGTCCCCGGACAACACTCCGTATGAGTTGTTGTTGTTGTTGTTGTTGTTGTTGTTGTTGTTGTTGTTGTTGTTGTTGTTGTCGCGGACCCCTGTACTTTACCCCAAATTACCCCCAGCTTCTAGACTCCTCCGGAGTCTGGAGTCCCCGGATGCCCTAGGTCCACACTTTCATGGACTTGAGCCTCGAGCCGCGGCCCGGAAACGACACTACAAGACCGGGACTACTAGTGGTTACTAGTACCGGGACCAGGACTGTGACTGGGCACTGGGGCCGGGACTAGGGGATGAGATTGAGAGGTCGGGACCGGGAAATTTGTTATTAACCGTAGCCCGTAGCCCGTAGCCGCATTTGTTGTACATATCGTATCTCCAACTTTCGAACAAGGGGAAATGAAAGGTCAAGGGACTCGGTCGGTACCTGCCTAAATTGTTCTTTTTCTTCCTTTCACTGGTGGGGTAGCCGAGCTTCATCTCCAACCACCTACTCGAAGGCTCGATCGAGGAAGGAGCGAAGTAATGACCGAGGGTCAGGATGATACAGTTCGGTGGTTCGGTACGGTACGGCGATGAACACTCGTTGAAGCACCGGTCTGTCCTCAAAGGCAAGGAACGAATACATCATACCTTCCCTTCCAACATGGCCCAGGGTTTTGTGCAAATGAAGTTGCAGACCGGTCATGCAAGCATATTTCCCCGTGGGGTTGTACACTGAAATTCCATGTCTCGGTTGTTCGATGCAGTCGGCCATTTGTGGTTGATGGTCTGAAAGGCTTGTTGTTGTTGCTGTCGTTGGTTGATGGCACGGGTAGGGTAGACGGCCCAATAAACGAACGACCGAACCGATGTCGCGATCAGTAGAGGTACGTAGCATGTGCGTTGAGTTGAGTGGTTCATAGTTCTTGCAAAGTGTCGTTGTTGATTCACACGTGTTTGCGCAGCTGATGGACGCGGGGTTTGGTTATGTGGTTGGCTGGTGTTCGTCGGTGATAATGTAGATGTGTTGTTGACGCATGTGATGGAAAACGTCTGAAAACGAAAGGACGTTAGGTAAATACGATTACATGACAAGACGAAACAGAATGTATCAATGCTTCTTTACTTTGTCTCCTTTTGTAACAAAAAGGCAGGGTTTTTTTTCTTCCTGTATAGTGCAAAAATCTGATAATAACCGTTTTAACCGGAACTACCAAGGCCGAAACAAAATCGGCAAATATGGCCTGTCCAAAAAAAAAGGTAAAAATGGCCATTTTATCCTTGGACAGAAACCCCTACAAATTCCACTGTTTTTGCATGCGCTACGCCCTACAAGTGGGGCTCCCTGACTCTGTCTTCTGTCATTCCCCAAAATCAACAACACCATCAACACAACATTCAATATCCCAACCAGGGGTTTTGTTCGCTAGGGGTAAAGTTCTGACATTTCAGAATCGGGCCGTGCCTTGCGACACCTTCATCACACCCTCAAGTCTTGTAAGTTCCTGCCTATGACAGAGTTCGTCGGCCCATTCCAATTTCCGCCAGGCCCCCCTTCCGTGGAAGCTTCCCCCCACCAAACCTCAAACGATACCTCGAACGATGCTCATATCGAGGGCCCCACATGGTCACATCCCCGCGACTCCGAACGTCCCAGACTCCCAACGGTCTTGAACCGCAAACAAACATCGGATGATGGAGTGCGGGGAATGGGGACATGGTGGTCATGGAGGAGGAATCTGTGTAGTTTTGGCGAAGGCGGTCTGGGACTTTCTTTGCTCCTGTTGCTACTGCGAGCCTGCGGATGGCTTGGCTGGTTGATAATGCGAATTCAAGTGTTTTAAAACGGGAGATTGATTGTGCGTCTCCAAAAGCGCCGTATTCTTCGTCTTCCGGGATTCGTGACAATGCCAAAAGTGTCTTGTCCAAGCTTCCTGAATCAAGACGATACCGAAGCAGATCAGAGCGAGGGGGTTCTTTACCAAATTCGTGTACCACGCGGCGGCCTGCTGGAAGGAAGAGTAGGAATATAAGGCACGTTTTGGCTTTCGATCAGCACATACGACCGTACCCACTGGAAAACTCGGGATACCGTCCGCTCTCCCATAAACAAGCCAGCGATTAGTAGCTTATCTATGGGAGAGCGGACGGGATCCCGATTTTCTACCATCTATGGTCGTATGTGCTTTCCTAGATCGGTTCTAAGTTCTATATAGGTAGTTTGTTTGATAGGAGTGCTTTGGTTATGCGGAGGCAAATAGGTAATCGGGGAGAGTGAGGATGACATGATCGCCTTCTCACCACACACGCTGTCGCCTGGATGCTTCCACCTTGAATTCCTAATCAAGTCAGATCTCCTCCAAAAGTCTCAACTCGTTTGATTTGCCATTCCTCCGCTATGTATCATGTTAAACAAACTGGTGACGCCAGTCCGTCGGAGGAAAGCACTTGAAATGTGTTTCATCACCACCAAAAAAGAAGTACAAGGAGAATGAAGATAGCGAGTGAGGCTATTTCAGTGTTGCCGAATTGAGTCATCAATGCTACAAAGTATGAATGTACTAATGTCTGAATGTGCAACCGTGAAGTTCGAATCTGCAGTCCTTCTCACTGTCAGATAAGTCCATATCACAATGAACCCCAGTGCGCTGACGCTGGCGCCTGACAGCACCCACGTCATTCATAATTTGTGCGTAGTGCTCAAGTTCCGAAGAACAACTAGTGGTACCCAGCTTTGCTGCCTCTTTGACGGCAACGATTTATATCACGCGTTGGCGGCCGTGTCTACCGAAACATCCAACCCGGAAGTCGCTGGTCATTCTGTGAGCCAGGGACAAATTCTAGTCCAAGACACTCCGGGACCTTTGGCTCTGCTCCCCAAAAGACTAAACATAGCGTGTATCATTGCAAAATCGCTCCTTGAGCTCTTTCTCAGCCGGTGGTTTCCAGAAATCTGGTACAAGAATGACATCTAATTCTTTGTCGACGGGAATTAGCAGGTGGATTTGACGTTGCCTTTCCTCATTTCTAGAAATAACGGAAATGCTGCCCCGCGCGCACAGAGCTGTCGCGACCACCAAAAAGCTCTAGTGGCGCTTGGCACCTTGATTCATGGGCTTTGGTTCGGCCAGCCTCTTGAAGCGCAACGTTCGTGGAGAGCCAACTTTGGCCCGGACGGACGGGAAACCGAGTTTACCAAGTTCAACGCCGCAGCTGCGTGGCAAGAGACGATCGGTGCACATGACGGACCGATCATGCACAACATCACCCAGCGATGCATCTACGGTAACTTTGGGCCGACGTTGCTGAGTTTGGAAGACACTGAGCTGATCAAGGCGGTTTATGAGAACGTGGTGCTGAAGTTGCAGATGCTGTGCAAAGTATTTGATTGACAGATGAAATTGTAACTAGCGGTGTGGAAACTGAGGGTGGTAAGGAAAAATCATGACAAGAGTCCAGAGAACAAAACCAAGAATGACGTAACGCGAGGAAGACAGAAGAACAACCGAAGTAGGCTCATCACCGTCTTCCTCAATCCATCATTCTTCCCAACCACCTTAGATTTGAACTCCTAGAAAGAAACCAGATAACAACCGCCTGTATCGAGAGCCCAATGGAAAGGGGTTGTCGTTATATCACTGGTCGTTCTCAAGCAATCCTCTCTGTTGAGTTGCTCCTTGTGCTCCCCTCCCCCTTCCCCTGGACTTTCCAAGCCTATTTCCATCACCTGAACCGCCTTCGTCAAGTATTTTGCATCAATGACTCCATCGTGAAACCCCAAATTATTTAAAAGGGGCGGCTTTTTAATACGTCGTAACCATGTATGGCTGAAACTCAGGGCGCCTACCAAGCTTCGGCGTGTTTACAGCTCCGCTTCTTTTACTGAACCTGATCTTGCGCTGCTAATGCTCCCATGAATCTCAGTTTTTACATATTTTCCATGATCTCCTCTTTTTCCCTTGTCTCTCATTCTACTCCCAAATATTCTCCAGGCACCTTCGTGTGCGGTAGGCTTTATCATTGGTATTAACCCAGAATGCATCGTCTACATTGGATGCACCAATGAATCCGGCATAGATGAGAGTTCCTTTGAGTGCAACATCGTGCGGAAAGGTGCGCACATGGTTGTTATAATCAAATCCTAATCCCATTCTTGTTGCTAGATGTTGTGCAAACTTGCAGCCAAGTGGAGTAGATAACCAAACAGAGTCATACTCGTTGATGGCCTGTAGTGCCTGCCGGTATAGCATGTCGACGGGCTTATCATAGTCGAAGGGAAGATCGGAGGCGTCGTAAATAGAGATGCCGAGCAAGGCGTATATATAATCCCGAGGTTCTGTAGAAGCAAGTGCACTATCTGCTGAAATACGGATCCATTCTCTCAGTGGTCTTCGGGGGCCGTTCCGTCTTTGGAGATGTTTTTATGGAAGCCTTTTTGTGATGTTGATGCTGAAGTTCTTGAGGCTTCCGGGCCCCGCCACTCTTTGTTATTGCCGATGCAATAAGAACTTTCAAAGAAGACCAGGGTCTTTTTAAGGCCGGTATCTGTTATAGTTTTCGAGCCGCACCTGATAACTAGCGAACGCGCCAACTGTATTTCTTGCACTATCCACACCCGACGCCAGTACGATCGGTTGAACAGTGCAACAATCGAGTCTTTGGCTACATGGCCGAGATACGAATACCAGGCGTCAAAGAATGGACTGCCATGCTCCTGGAAGAAAGGTCTGTACTGGCTCAACACATTGAGAGTGTCCATAGCCATGTCGCTTTCGGCACTGGAAGGTCCCAGCCAGGAAATAACTAGCTCGGCCAGGCTGAAGATCTTGCCAATCATTTGCACTTGACGTGACTTCTCTCCGTAGCTGTTCCGTTGATTGATACAGATAGTGTCGATCCATAAGGCTTGGGTACTAGACCACTCATCAGAGGCTCGGATTTCCGTGAGCGCAGAATACAAATTTCTGCGGATACGTAATAGATGGCTTGTGTCAATGAGAATAATTGGGTCGTGTTCATTGTCCTACAGTCCCCACTCGTAGGAAAGTGCGTAGTAGTTTGGCCGGTCCTCAAGTCGCGAATGGGTTATTGTGCATGTGATCGGATCGTTAGCCATGGAGCAAGCTTCAAGAAATAGCAAGCGAATGGAGTCCTCTTGCTCAAAGGGCTTATAGATAGCCTCCGATCCGTAATTCAGCACATCACTCGTCAGGCCTCTCCAACAGATTTCCCCGTCGACTTGCTTCCGGTGGTTTGTAGCCGCATCATCAGAAGGAGAATTTTCGCCACTCATGGAGAGATTGCCCAATTGTCTGGTTTTGTAACTACTTTCAACAAGCCACTGCAGACAAAAGTAGGGAAACAGGCCATGTCCACGAGGAGGAAACAGAGAGACGTCGAATGTGTTGGATCCGGCCAAGGCTTGGAAAGAAGCTGCCGCTCCAGGGGATGATGATGAGGTGTAGGCTGAGAGTTTGAGGTACCTTCGACAGCAGGGTTAACCTCAAGTTTCCTCCCATGGAGAAAGATGGATTTAGATTGAGGCGAGACAGTACTGAGCCGCCTTGACGTCCAAAAGTATACTTCACTTTTCATGCAACTTAACTCTTCGGGTGGAAGAGCAGGTAAAGTGACGTCGAATAAACTCCCTTTAAGGAGAATCTGATAAACCAGACGCTGGTTGAAACAAGAGCTTGGAGCCGGAGACTGATGACTGGAGCTGGTATTAGGAGCGAGGGATATTGTCAGTTCTATTCCGGCGAAGAAGATTTGTAGCGAAGGTGTGTTTGAAAGAAGCGCCTGCTTGATGACCGCAAAGGAAATCAGAAAATCCGGCTCTGAGGACATGCTTTATGGCGGGTTTGGCTGGATGATGTTGAGTTTTCTTTTGGTCAGGAGCCCTTGAAAAGGTTCGGAAAGAGTTTTTGGGTTTGAAGGAAGAAGAAAGATGTTATAGGTACGAGCTGCCAGCGTGGACACTGCGTGGCTTGCGAAGGTAAGAAAAGCCAGGCAGCCGACAATCGCTTGCATAGCCTACCACACCCTTCCAGAGCTTGTCTCCGCCAGTAGGAGGAGCGTCCACGGCAAAATAGGATAGGAACCCTCCTCGGGGAACCTATGAAAGTCAACGTGGCTGTGGCTGTTGCCGTTATTCGCTAGCATCGCGCATTATCTTCAGCCCTACCGCTGTGCTCGCCCCCAACAAAACGACAAAATCCGTGACGGCATTGGGGAAACCCAGCTGAGGCTTAGAAAGCCACCTTATTTCGGTACACTTGGTTCAGATTAATCACACCGTTCGTATTTGTCAGGTCTCGACTCGGGCAACTGCAAAAGCTGGCCGGAGGCTTTCGGGTGGCCTCTCAGCAAGCCCGAATTCTGGAATCGAGACATGTGCGATATAGCGCCGCAAGAAGCCTGGCATTGTCACGAAATCGTGGGCAATATACTGAAGTAGGCCATGCTGGGACTGGCACCTATGTCTTCGGGGTTATTCGTATCCTGTACTCAGGCCTTGACCGGCGCCGTCACGCATCATTCTTGATTGGGCACTAATCGTGGCTGTTGTATTGGGATCCATCCCGCTCTCTTATGAGTTGAACCACAGATCGCTTTGAACCTCAGTAATCGAGCTGACGGCGACGAGTGAATTCCAGGCCTCTCCTCCTTCTCATCGACCTTCCCTTCCGCGTTGAATCTCGCCTCCATCTTCGGCAGGCGTCAACTTCGTCCACCACTCTTTCACTGGCATGATGAGATCCCATTCATCTTTTGCAATGCCATTTCTTCCCGGAACCAACTTGACCAAGGAGTTCACGCCGGTAATATCCAGATCATAGTCGAATTCGGTGCCCATTTTACTCGCAAGTCTCTGTGCGAGAGTCGCATGCGAACCCCAGCTGAACTTCCAAGTCTCGGTGAAAAAGCTCAGCCTAAGGATGGGAAGCGCCTCCCTATACACCATCTGTACCGGCTTCTGGTAGTCCACGACGATCTGGCCTATTTGGTCATCCGTAGAGACAGAGATCAACGCAAAGATGTAGTCTCGGGGCTCTGTGGACTGGAAGGAGCCTTCGAGGCAGATCTCGACCAACTGGCCTAAGCGAGCGCATCGGGTATCCTGCGCTTTGAGATGCTTGTACGGAATGTTCTTTCGAAGGTTAAAATCGAGGATATCCATGAGCTCTTGTTGCCGTGCTTTGCCGTGTTCTTTGTCGAAACCCATGAGCGTAAGACTGCTCATCATATCGAACGCATCTCGGAGACGGTCGCCATGAATCCAGTCGCGTCCGCATAGCACGGCGAAATTCTGAGCTAACCATATTTCCTGTAAAATCCATACTCTGCGCCAGTAGGATCGTGTGCAAAGGGCGACGATGGATCTTTTCACCGCACCCAAGCAATAGCAATGCAATCCTTCCGCAAAAGTGGGCGTGTTGTCCCAGGGTGCCCGCTTGTGGTCTTTTCCAACTGCGTAGTCGTCGAGAATATTGATGGCAATGTTGCTGCCATTCCCAGGAACTCCTAACCAAGCTACAGCCAGCATGGCCTGGCTGAAGATGGCGCCCATCAGACGCACTTGGTTCGGTTTCTCGCCATAGGGGTTCTGTTGATTGATGCAAATAGCGTCAACCCAGAAGGGTAAGTGGGTATCACAGTAATCAGCATCCGTTCGCCACGCTCGGATTTCTTTCAAAGCATCGTACAGGTTCCTCCTGATCCGTAGAGTTGAGCAGCCGTTGACCAGAATGAAGGTATCAGGCGCGTCGTCTGGTGGTCCCCATTCATAGGATAATGCTACGAATGGTGGCCCATCTCTGAGTCGGGCTTGGACCATGGTGATCTCGATCGGCTTGTCAGCTTCATGGTGGTGCGGTGGAGCGGGCGCGAAATACAGCAAAACGGATGGAATCCTCGTGTTCAAGTGGCTGATACATCTGGCTTCGCTGATGGCTCAGCATCGTGGGAAGAGGTTCAGAGCTCGGGTGTATCGACGTGAGCTGGTTTCGCTTCGATGCATTTCGAGAAACAAGAGAGTGCCAGGTCCTGAAAAAACAGGAAGTAAAAGGGTCGTGGTAGTTTACCAAGCAACGTGGGCAACCAATGGTCTGCTCGGGTAGTCCAATGAACGTTGCGGGGTGCGGGGGGCCGGGGCCTTGCAAGAGCTCATCGTGTCGTTGCATACGTAGAACTCCGGTGTGAAACTATTCAGGATGGGAATACCGATGCTACTCCGTTGTCGGACTCATTGCCATCGTTTTTGCGCATCGTGGAGTCGACATGCGATTGCGACAACAGACAAAAGGTCAGCAATACGTTAAACCAACAGGTGTCGGATGTCGTACCTGGGAGGACGTGGTGTTTTAATTCGGATCAGAGGTTCAGTTCCGATGTTTTTGATATTGCAGGATAAAAGCCGAAGGAAGATTCGGATGCAAGAAGGTTGGAGACGGACTGGCTGCCCCTCATCCCCGGCCGCCTGTCATCCCCTCAACGCATCTTCCACCGTGTCTTCCAAATGAACATGTTCACCGACATTTCGGTGGAAAGAACACCCCATGGATCTTGCGCATTCAGAACACTGGATCCAGAAAATGTTGACTCTCAAGGACCTATGAATCGCAACACCTCCATTGGTCGATGACCGGGGCACAGAAAGGACCAAAAATAGTAGAAGTGATCACTGCACAACAGAAAAAGAACGAGGGCACGAAGTGATCCAAATAAAACAAAACCCGAAAAAATCGCCAAAAAAGAAATGCTGTATGATCCGACTGAGGCTCGATCTCAGGACCTTCAGTGTGTTAGACTGACGTGATAACCAACTACACCATCGGACCAGCTGTTGTTGTTGGAGAGTTATGCTGGAAGTGGATCCTATAACGTAGGATTAATGCGCAAGTCAGTTCCCCAGTTACATCAGTAGTCTTTGGCAGGGCATCACGGAGCATCACCACCCACCACATGTGAATGGGAAGAACATTCACCGTCGCAAATAAGAAAGAACCGGCGTGTTTTTGTGGTTGTCGGGTTCGATTAGAGGTGCTCCCGGGCTTCACTTACCCAGCTCCCTAAGCTATGCGATTCCACACCCAGTCCTTCACGCCTGTCCTCTATCCGATTGATGCCATAAACCAGCGTCACCCATCCAAAGAAGTTCCTCGTGATACTCTAAACATTCATTGACCATTACACTACAAATACTGATTTTTACTTTGTCACTAACATATCCACCGTAAAGCTCATCCGCTCACTCATCGCATCGCATCTTTCTTCCCTTCTCTCGTCTGTCTCATAACTCACTTCTCTTCGACCATCACGTACGCGCACCCCATTTCCCCTTCACCTATTTTTCTAATGCTCAGCTCCCAAGATAAGCCCTAATAGCACCCTGCAACCTCCCGGCGCCCTCGCCCACCATCTGCGTAAGGTTCTCCAAATCGTCGCTAGCAGTGATACCGAACTTGCGAATGAAGTCCTTGGCCGCAGACTCGAGGTCACCGTAGTCTTCGACAGAGGCATCCTCCTCGGGGCGGCCAAAGTAGGCGTTGGAAGAGATGGCTTGGGCGCCCTCAAAGCCTTGCAGGCGAGCTTTGGTCTCGGCCTTGATGGAGGGGTCGAAATTGCCCTTGTTGAAGAACTCGTCCGAGGAAATGGCCTTTTGGTTGGCGAACTTGTTGCGGGCGTATTGTTCTTCGTCGGCTGTTTCGTCTGTTAGTTAGCATTTGCACGAGGAGGAGACAAAGGGGGAAAGAGAGGGAGAACACATACCATCACTAGCCTTAATAGGCCCAACACTTCCAAACCCACCCGCATTCTTCTTTGCCGCCGCTGGGCTTGCAGCACCAGCACCACCGGCCTTACCCACCATACCGAAACCCAGCTTCCTAACACCCATACCCAGCCTTTCCACCTCAGCAGCCGACTTCTCCTGCGCCGCCGACCTCGAACTGCTAACCGGCGCCGCAGCGGGGGTAATGATATTGCTGGCCTTGGTCTCGGTCTTCTTCGCTGCCGTCTTAGACTCCTCTTCCGCCTCAGGATCATAACCCAGCTTCGCGATGCGCTCCGCCTCTTCCTTGGCCTTCTTCTCCGCCTCGTCGAAATCGATCAGATCCGCCGAGATCTTCTTGACGCCCAGCTTAGCCGCGGGCTTCTTGGCGCCCAGGATGCCGCCGGCCTTGCGCGGGCCGCCGGTGGTGGTGGTGCCTGGTGTGGTTTTCCTTAGGGCTGCGGATGTGGTGATGCGGCTGGCGGCGGGAGCGGCAGGAGTGGGAGCATCGGAGTCGGTCTTGGAGAGGGGCGAGGCAGTGCGCTGGATGTCCTTGCCGTTGCCGAGGAGCGGGGAGGCGGTGCGGCCGATGACGGGGGGCGTAGAGGTGCGCGAGATGGGAGGTGTCGGCTTCTTGATGGCGGGCTTGTCCCACGAGGAAAAGAAGTCGTCGTCGGGCTCGCCGGCCGGGGTGTTGCTTCCTGCGGCGTCGTCGCCGTCCGTGATGACTACTTCTTCGGGGTACCTATACCGTAGGCAAACAGCGTGTCAGCAATTCCCTTCCTGTAACGTGTAATAATACAGTTTGTGTAACTGAGGGGCAGGGAAGGTGTGGCATACTCGCGAGCGTCCCTAGCAGCCCTCTTCTTGAGTTCCTCCTTGTACTTGGTCGCGGCGGCAGATTGGTACTTGGTCTTGGGATCCTTGCTGTTCAAGGCGGCGGAACCACCGTTTTGCTGGAAGAACTTGGTTGCCGACTCATTACCGCCCACCTTCATGATCCGTAGCTGGTCCCATTGCCACTCTGTTGACACACAATATTCGTGTTAGCGGGCGAGGGGTCGCGTTGTGAAGGGGTAGAGATCGAGAGTTTAACATACGGTCGAGGTTAGTAGACCGCACAAAGGAAATATGGACGCCGAGGTTGCGGTGGTTGGCGGAGCAGTCGAGGCAGAGGTAGATGCCAAAGGGGACCGATGTCCATGTTGGGTTCTTTTGGCCGCAGTCGAAGCAGATCTGTTGGCGGGAAGCAGCGGTTAGCTCTCTGGTCTGGATGTCTGGGATCACTGCTTGCGTGGGCGCATACCTTGTTGGCTGGCTTCGCCTTGAGCTTCTCAAAGAGCTTGAGCGACTGCTGCTTTGTCGCGAGACCGCTCATCTTGTCGGTTGAGTCCGGTGATGGTTCGGAGTATGTCTGTCGCTTGGCAGGGTTCGTGATGTGTCACTAGTTCTCGACTTGTCGTTGTTGTGTTGTTGACTGACCCCTTTGCTCGGTTAGGTTGTCAGGGTCGAAACGTATGCTGCCGTCAGGGGAAAAAAAGGTTGAAAAAAGGGGCAGAAAGTTGAACAAGGGCGGCGTTGTAGGTTTCCGGCTTGTTACAAGTTGTCAATTATCCGAGTGTTGTCATTCGCCCGCACCGCTGCGCCGCCGTTCATTCAGGAGACGGGAGCCCCAGCGGAGAGAGCCGGGCTGCCTGGCAACTGGAACGTCCACTGGGGCTTCTTTCCCCACTGGACGCTGTCAGGGCAGGGGCCACATTTCCTTGTGTTCGCGCCCAGACGCTTGCTCGCCCTTCCATGTGGCATCTTGGCGCCTTGGCGCATCCTAACCCCATTTCAGCCTAGGTACATAGTACGTACATAGCACGATACGGACTCCACCCCTCGCCCGACGGACCTCTGCCGGAAAAGATGCCGTGCCGGCAATAGGGCAACAGCACGGGAGCTAAAGCTTCATCCAACCGCCGCTCACCCCCAGCTGCGGATATCTCATCCAAGCTCTCATACGACTATACGGCTGAAACATTGCCGTCGAAATATGGGTGTTGTCTTGAAGTTGAAACCTCCATGATGAAAATGCTCACTACTTCGGCTGCTGGCGTGAGGCTTGTGGCCCGTCAAACATCAACCATTCTTACAGCTTCATCGAGAGCTCCGACAGCTAGCGCCATCTTCGTCTCATCCCGCCGACAGTATGCGACTACTCAACAGCAGCAGGAAACCTCAAAGAGGAGAGCCGTGACACCATTCAACGACGACGGCCATGTCCCTTGGGCTCAGCTTTCGGTCGGTGAAAAAGCCGGGCGCGCCGTCCAGCAATCGTTCAACTTTGGTTTGGTGATTTTGGGTGTTGTCATGACCGTATGTTTCCCCGTCTCATCTTACACGCTCTACCTTATCTCGTGATGCATACTAACCCCTAAAAACAGGGAGGAATCGCCTACCTCCTCTTCACGGACGTGCTCTCGCCCGAGTCCAAAACCGCCTACTTCAACCGGGCCGTCGACCGGATCCGCGCCGACCCTCGCATCGTCGGCCTTCTTTCGCCCGGCGACCCGAGGAAGATCGCTGCTCACGGTGAGGAGACGAATAACAAGTGGCGTCGGGCGCGGCCGCTTGCCGCAACGGTCGAGAAGGACCGCCACGGTGTGGAGCATATGAAGATGCATTTTCACGTATGTTTTCCTTCTTCTTTCCCTTCTTCCCCTTCATTGTTAAGAAGTGGTTTTGATGAGATGACGAGGCTAACATTGGCGAAAACAGATCGAGGGACCAAGAGGTTCAGGGGTCGTCGGAATTCATCTGACCAAGCAACCGGGACACTGGGAGCATGAGTACCAGACTTTTTACGTGGATATTAGGGGCCATCAAAGAATTTACTTGGAGAATAAGGAGGTGGATAAGGCGGCTGCGAAGAAGGGAGGGAACAAGGAGTTCAAGTTCTTGGGTGTCAGGTGGAACTGAGAAGTTCCCGTTCGCTTGTATGAGTACTGTATGAGGCTCTTGGTCATTTTTGGCAAAGGCGAACTACGATGCAGTTGATTGTATGTCTGCCGGTTGGTCTTGTTTCTTTGACGGAAGACGAAGGCATTTGTTATATTAAGGACGTTTGAATTAGGCGTCGTGGAGATTCGGCATCTCACGATTCACGGACAGGGAAATGAGATCAACGATGCGAATTCGAGGACTGTTCATTATTTGCCCTTGCCGCTTCTACGGATAAAACGACCGCAGTCGGTTGTACCACAACTATACTAGTAGCTTTGTCCTGCCTTTCTCAGTTTCTGAAATGAGAAAACATTCCGAGTGACTCTAAACCCCTTAATTTCCATCACCTTCCAAGTCTTCATGAGACAAATCCAGCGCACCAGTCATAAGACCCGTATTGTAGTAATATTCAAATACAATAATCCTTTCCTTTCTCGCCACTCTGGCATGCATGCTGCCGGACAAAAAGTGACCTAAGCGCCGCCCCGTCATATAAACAAACCCAAACGCCTCGGGTTAATGATGTGACCAAGGAATCACCAATAATGCTACACCAGAAACCAATCAAAGTTTCCTTTTCGCTTCCTGAACAACAACTTTTCACTTGCGCCCTTCCATCTTTTTGGTCCCCCTTTTCGGTGAGTAGCCATTACTTCCAGCCCAACAGTTTTCTCGCGACTTGTTTCTTGTCGCTACCGTGGGCAAGATCTTGGTGAAAATCGGGGTCCATCTGACTCAGGAAATAATGGCAGTCGTAATCATATGCGCGCCATTGATCCGAGAGAGATTCCTGTCGGCTCTTTTTCTCGACAACTCCATCCACAACCATAATAAGTTGGACCGTTTCCCCCTTTGGTGAAGGAGCCCATTTGGACAACTTCGGAGCGATCAGTTAGATGGCTCTTGGCCCTCCATTTTGGAAATCCACTTGGACATCTGCGAGTACTTCTCCTCGAACGTCTTCTGGAGTCGCTCACAGGCCTGCCACATTGGACTCTTCTTTTGCCAGTAGGTGTAGCAGTTGTTGAAAATCTGGTTCATGTCGGCGAGGAACTCGTTCTCGTCGGCATATTCGTTGCGGTCCATCTTGGCCCTCATCGTCTGTAGGTCCATGGGCTTGTTCACCTTATCGAAGTAGTCGGGCACACCGTCGGATTCGGGGTTAACGGGATCGCGGAAGGGGCCAACAAGGCGGGTCCAGAAGCCTGTGGGTAAAGTAGGATCAGTAAATATGGTCATGCTGTTTGAACAACATGGAAGAGATAATTACCTGGGCCGCTAAGCATCCTTGTAAGAAGGTCGTCGCAGAACGCCAGCTTCTTCGAGGTGGTAAGTTCAACCTCTCCATTAGCCACGTTGTACTTCCTCTTGTAACCGGCCTTTGGGCCAGTAGTGCTGGGCCTACCGGGTCCTTTGCGGCCGGTAGGTGTCGCCTTGGCACCGTTGGCACCAGCATCAGAGTATCTCGCCTTCTTAGCAGGACGCACCTGCTCGCCATCACTATTGGCGACGGCATCGTGCCAGCCTTGATGAGCAGAGTTGGCGGCTTCCTGGGATACGGGCGGGGTAGGGGTTGGTGCCGGGGCCGGAGTCGCGTCCAATGAGCTCATAGCCACTACAAGCTCACTCAAAACTTCCTTGGGGAGCGAATTGGCGAACTCTGCACGATCCTCGGAGGCCCGCATGTATTCTGCAGCCCAGGAAAGCAAGAGCTTCCGGATGGAGGAGCCCTCGGGGGTTTCGTTCCAGACCTGGACAAGAAGAACGGTGGCGGGAATCGAGTTGGTAAGTCGGCGGAATTCGATCATGGCATCAATCGTGGCATCGCAGAGGCCGTCGATGCCCAAGCTGTGTCCAAGTTTCCAAACGCCAATGAGAACCTCGTAGTCGGGAGGTGTGTCAGCGTAAACATGGCCAGTGTAAAGATACTGCTGGGTATGACCGAAGACATCGACCGATGTATCGCGGAGCTCAACCACGTCCTCGACTGACTCGTTGTTTGTCGCCTTATCTTGGAAATAGCGCCTGTAAAAGGAGGACTTGGCACAGAGAAAGTCCTTCTGGATACCGAAAGGCATGCCCTCGGGGCCGACCATGATGATGACGAAAAGAGCATGTGGTTGACTGGAGCCAAGATAAACGTTAGTGTCCGCTTCACGATGGGTCTGGTTCGAGTCGACTCACAGCCACGAAAATGGAGGCTCATCGGCGGATTCAACTGGCGAATGGGATCCTTCTTGTTTCACAGCTTCGGCGGCGCCGGCTGCCTCGTTTTCGGCTTCTGTAGTGGCCTTATCATTATGGCCATCGTGTGTCTCGTCAACTTTCGCGTTGTCTTCAACGCCGTTTACATCGTCAGATGTACTGTTGAGGGCGCCATTCAATCCAGAGATATTCTCTGAAGAAGACAGTCAGTACCTGAAGCTGGACAACCAAAAGCAGCCTTTGTAGTTGACAGAAAATGAGACAAAGACCTAACATCCTGACCAGTGCAAGACGAAGCAGTGAGCTTGAAGGCGGGGAAAGTCTTACCAAGAACAGACCTAGCAAGATCTTGACAGGCGGTGGATGAGGCACTCATGTCTGTCGTATTCCCCTGAAGAGAGGAAGTTGTAGGTCTTGATTAAATTCGGGGACTGGATATGCCCGCAAGTCGGACGGTGAAAGATCGAGATCAGGCCTAATCAAGGGCGTGGTCCCTCTCAGATGATAGAATGGTAGGGTGCGTGGGTTGGGTTTAAATGAGCCCGGGGCATCGGCGTGTTGATGCTTTGTGTCCCAAATTCGTGTTGTAATGATGGTTGATGAAATTGGTTGATGGAAGAACAGAAAAGAGTTGAACGGGTTTAAGAAGTCGACAATCGAAATTCGCGAGCATCAACTCAAGTGACAGTGCAGTGAATGTAAGAGCGCGGACCTGAGCTTGAACCCTGAGCTCTCGCAGAAGTGAAAGCTCAAAGTGTTGTAGGCCACATTGACCAATCGTGTCTCGTGTTTGTGCCCCACCCCAGATTATGGCAGTATGGTCAGTGCTTTCCGTGCTCCCTTTCCTGATGAATCTCGTAGTGCACAGATCACAATGCCCTGCCAACCGCTCTCCAATTTGGCGATAACCTTCGACCTCGACCGATTCCATCACTTCACCCGCCGGCTGTGTCGCCCGTTCACCCCTCAACCTCGCCTTCTTCACCTCTCTTTCTTCCACTTTCATTCCGTTTGTTTGCTGCTCAGCTTCTGTGGCTGATACGCGCATGACCCGTCTCTCACTATTTTCTCTTCACTTTTATCCTTCAATCCTGCAAATTACTGGAGCATGTTGGCCAAACAAGCCGCCCGCGCTTTGCAATGACGCAGCACAGGCAACAGTGTTCCGCCCCACAGTGCTCCCTCTCTCCAATTGTCCCGCCGGCACTCCCTCAACAACGCCAACTCCCAATCTACCCATTCCCCTTCTTTTTTGCGATCTCAAGGCCCTTTTCATCATTAAGTATTAAAACATCAACTTTTTTGAGAATTCAGGCTGACTCGTCAACATTGCAGGACACTTGTCGCTTCGTGAAGTGTCAGGCACCCCTCAATCTGCGGACAGTCGCCATCACCGCACAAGCTGCGTCAGGACCTGGCAGGCTCAGCTCATCATTCTGTAAACCTACCGCGACTAGTTTTCTGTTTTGATCCTTGATCCCTTTCGACCTTCACCAAGAGCTTTCTACTGCGACAGCAAGCTCATCAGAAATGCCGGCCTTTGTACTGCACCTTGACCTTGTCCGCATCACCGTTCGGACTTCAACATCACCACTCCCGCCGGCTAGTTGACAACCCAAACGCCGCGATTGAAAAGCCGAACTTCAGGACGACTATTCAACAGCAAGGTCAAGGGCGTGTGGCTCAGTTGGTAGAGCGTTCGCTTAGCATGTTTCTGAGCATGCGAAAGGTCCTGGGTTCGATTCCCAGCTCGTCCACTTCTCGATCATCTTCATCTCCACTTTCCGGGCGTGTGGCTCAGTTGGTAGAGCGTTCGCTTAGCATACTCACCTGTATGCGAAAGGTCCTGGGTTCGATTCCCAGCTCGTCCAAAATCGGCGGTGAGAGGATTTGAGTTTCCCTTTTTGATGTTGTTTGTATGGTGTTTAAGTCGACTCACTTCTTTTTCCCCGTCTCACCCCTACTCCTGGAGTGGCTGACGGTTGTTGTTCCCATGAATGCGAATGGAAGAATGGTACCATCCCTTTTTGATGCTTTGCTTTCACATATCCTCAGCCTGTCTGAGCCTGTTTTGCATCCGGAAGCCATGGACATTTCCATGCTCCTTGACACGACGAACCTCATGCTAGTCTAAGGGTTTCTGGAAAACTGTCTACAAGCTGGTTCTAATGTGTCACACGGACATTGCCCACAGTCCAGGGGTTAGGATCGCAAGGCTCAGCAGAGCCTCAAACGCTTGGAATGAGCCTCATGAATGCCCGGCGGCCGCAGGCCGCGAGGCTCAACCTCACTTTGGCCAGACTCTCAGCTACCAGCATTGCTCACCCAAGCCCCTCTCGACGCCTTCAGGCTAGCGAGCCAACCATCAAACTGCCAACGACGCTAGTAAGCGAAATGAGGCAATCCCCAGTCATCACAGAAGCGATCACAGCAACCAAGCAAGGATCAGAGCGACCGAACGAGGATCGGCGCCAGAAGAAGGAAGTAGAATGGTTGAAGGCACTCAGGAAGATACCCTGAGGCCTGAAGCAACAAGGCTTGGTACGTACCTTAGTACGCACCAAACCTCTTTGGCATAAGAAGGCCTTGAAGCCCGGCCTGGATGGAAAGACTTCAAAGGATTCATCAAGGCCTTCGGGACCAAAGTAGTTTATCAGCGGAATTGAACTACTGTTCCAAGCCCAGAACACTGCCCTTGTCACACGAGTGCATTCCGTGACAAGTACTAGGGACTTCTAGGTTCTTAACTAGCTCAAGTCCGTAAACAGGATATTCAAATCACTAACAGGAATAGGTGCGATTCTCACCCAATCTATTACGGTTCTACACCATACTTCTCTTGTTAACAGTAGGGTTCGACAGCGCTTTCCTGCGCAACACTTAGCCTACTATTTTTGTAGCATAATGACATTATCCATGGAATCTGGTCTGGAGGAGGTGCTGCGCCCTTGGTCCGTGCTCTTTCATCTTTAGTTGTCTTCAAATGTATGGTATCGAACTCCATATATAAACCGATTGAGACTCCGCTGCCAAATCGCCTCATCAATAAATAGCCCAACAATTTTCCTATTAACAATAAACACCGCCCAATGCAAGGAAAATGAGAGGTGATTGGGAATCTGATTATGATTTTAATGCGGGCTTGTTTATTTGTAGTTTAGTAGTCCTTCGGCTATATTGAACAGAGGAAAAGAATTTGACGCCTTCATTGCCGATGTGCAATTCCATGCTGGTTTGTTTGTTTGTGGTTTGGTGCTTCGGCGTCTTCCTGCTCCGCAGCCCTGCCCCGTATGCATCTCTCTTAGCCACTCGATTCGTTTACAAAGGATAGTTATAACATACCAAAGATGGAAGGCTAATACAGGCAGATGAAGGAGGTAGGTCAAGGCAGATCTGTCCAAAGTTGGGCACGTGTACACCTCTGCCGGCATGTAAAATGTTAGCATGGTTTTTAGGAAGTGGCGATAAATTTATTTTTCGTACAGATGATGGCTGCTTTGCCCACCTTCAACCCCTTGAATACTGTAAGGTAGCGGTACCACGCTAACATCTTACATGCCGGGAGGGGTGTACTGTGGTTGGGAGTGAAAGTAAAACCCCCTTGTCAGGTATCGTGCACGAACAGGTACAAGCAAAGCTTCCTGTCTCTGTATGGCCACTCGAGGGCCAGAGGTCGCCAACGACATGCTCCACGGGTTTTACTTACCTAATTGTGACAAGGGCAGTGTTCTGGGCTTGGAACAGTAGTTCAATTCCGCTGATAAACTACTTTGGTCTCGAAGGCCTTGTTGGTCCTTTCAACCTCTAGAGAAAGGCTGGGCTTCAAGGCCTTCTTATGCCAAAGGGAAACGGTACCTATCTAGTACGTACAGGTCCTTGTTACCTGAGGCTCCAAGGCATCTAGCGATCTGTCACAGGTTGACATTGGCTATATAGTGTGCATTCCGAGTTCTGCCTTGCAAGCAGAACATCGTCCTATCTTTTGTAGGTTTGGCCGTCCGGGTATATGCACCCCAGCCTGTCACAGTATGTTCTGCTTAAACGGTGGGTTCGATTCCCGACCGTGGCAATTTCGAGGGCGATTTTGGGATACTCTTGTCGGCACTTAGTCGAGCACAGCTCCTAAGAATGCAATGACAATTGAGGACCATGTATGCAAATCGAAGAGTACCGAAATGCCACGTATCGGCCCATTGGAAAATGTCCAACTTAGCGGGAAGTTGCATTTTCAGGTAGTGCTATATAAGCTGTCGCATTGCGATAAATCCTCCGCGACATTGTCGCCCTCGGAAATGGGGCCGGGGCCGGGGCCTTATCTTGAAGATTATTGAAAGATAACTTCGCTTTAAGGGGAGGTAGTGTCACAGGTTGACATTGGCTATATAGTGTGCATTCCGAGTTCTGCCTTGCAAGCAGAACATCGTCCTATCTTTTGTAGGTTTGGCCGTCCGGGTATATGCACCCCAGCCTGTCACACGATCTGCATAAATGTAGGTCTTTCTCGTATAACACCAGGAGTGTGGCATATGTCCGTATGCCACCAGGAGTGTAGCATATGTCCGTGTGACAACTCGGGTGTGTTACGATCCAATCAAAGTTATGTAAGCTAGCTAGATAGATAGACCAATCAGATTGGACCCGAAAGGTTCGGTCCTCGGGTCCAGTACACCGGGTCCAGGGAAGAGCAGTATAAAAGAAGGCCTCCCGGCCTTCGTTTATAAGGCTCTTCAGAAAGCAATAGCTATCACAATCTACCAGTACCTTTCGGCTACTACTCCGTTACTCTATTGTTCTATCCCAGCGATAATACTCCTGTGCTTGTAACGGTTTGTCACAAGACATTCACAAAGACACAGCACCCACGTCTAAGGACAGGGCTGCCAAGGATGTCAAAGAATGGCTTCTCCAGCTACATCTCGGAGATCATCGTTTACACCGACGGCTCTATGATAGCCAAGCAGATGGGCATTCCAGCGCACGTGGAGGACCCGGATGCTGAAGAAAGACCAGAGGGCGAGTGCGTAGGTTTCGGCTACGTAATCTTTCAAGGACAGGGGCGATTTAATTGGAAGTGTTGGACCGCGTTTACGCTATGGGCAACACATGATCTGTACTGGCAATAAGCCTCGATTTGCCCTCAGATTAATGGTTTTCGTGGACAGTTAGGGCATTGCTCTCAATTTTGTACGCTAGATTCACCGATGCGGCACGTCTCATGCCCTATGGGAGGCGGAAGTAGACGTTAAAGATAACAACAATAACAACAATAACAACAACAACAACAACAACAACAACCTTGTCACATTACTTTTGACTGTGCCTGTGGGTCTAGTGTAGGTCTGGCTCTGGGTATGGCTCAGCCCTACCATATATCACCAGAACGCACACACTCCTCCCTTCCTTTCTCTCCTCGAATAACTACGCATATTTAAGCTACCACCTACCTTTCGCCTTGCCTCGTGATAGCCACTCCATTCCAATATAGTAGCCAAGGACGACAGCGTGTCAGGATGCTCAGGCCCAAGGACTCGCTCCCGAGCCTCCACGCAGTCTTGCATCAACGGTAGGGCATCTTCATGTCGACCTTGACTCTTCCACGTGAAAGCAAGGTTGTTCATGCTCGTCAGCGTGTCGGGATGATCGGCCCCGAGCTTCGCCTTGCGAGTCTCCATCACCTGCACCTCCAGCTTCTCGGCCTCCTCCCACCGGCCTTGGCTCTTGTACGTCGACGCAAGGTTGCCCATGCTCGTCAGCGTGTCGGGATGATCGACCCCGAGCTTCGCCTTGCGAGTCTCCATCACCTGCACAAACAGCTTCTCGGCCTCCTCCCACCGGCCTTGGTTCCAAAACGTCGACGCCAGGTTGCCCATGCTCGTCAGCGTCTCGGGATGATCGGCCCCGAGCTTCGCCTTGCTCGTCTCCATCACCTGCACATCCAGCTTCTCGGCCTCCTCCCACCGGCCTTGATTCCTGTACGTCGACGCCAGGTTGCCCATGTTCGTCAGCGTATCGGGATGATCGGCCCCGAGCTTCGCCTTGCTCGTCTCCATCACCTGCACATCCAGCTTCTCGGCCTCCTCCCACCGGCCTTGGTTCCTGTACGTCGACGCCAGGTTGGACATGCTCGTCAGCGTCTCGGGATGATCGGCCCCGAGCTTCGCCTTGCTCGTCTCCATCACCTGCACAAACAGCTTCTCGGCCTCCTCCCACCGGCCTTGGTTCCAAAACGTCGACGCCAGGTTGCCCATGCTCGTCAGCGTCTCGGGATGATCGGCCCCGAGCTTCGCCTTGCGAGTCTCCATCACTTGCACCTCCAGCTTCTCGGCCTCCTCCCACCGGCCTTGGTTTCTGTACGTCGACGCCAGGTTGCCCATGCTCGTCAGCGTGTCGGGATGATCGGCCCCGAGCTTCGCCTTGCGAGTCTCCATCACCTGCACAAACAGCTTCTCGGCCTCCTCCCACCGGCCTTGGTTCCTGTACGTCGACGCCAGGTTGGCCATGCTCGTCAGCGTCAAGGGATGATTGGCCCCGAGCTTCGCCTTGCTCGTCTCCATCACCTGCACAAACAGCTTCTCGGCCTCCTTCCATAGTCCTCTATCTAGAAATACTGATGCAAGCAATGACGTGCTCGAGAGAGTTGCCATATCGTCTATTCCTAATCTCCTCTCGCGTACCTCTCTCGCCTTGCCCAGCATCTGCTGTGCATCTTCATATTTCCCTTGCGACCACGCGTACCATCCCCCGTTGTGCAAAATAATAGCCCATGACTCGACCGTATTCTCGCTAGGTTGATAATCCAAAGTCACTCGGGCGTGCGCAAAGAGGGTCCGACATATGGACCAATTCTCGAACTGGCCTGTTGGAAATAAAGCTGCCATCCGCTCAATGTACTGCTCCCTAAACGTCTCCTCCTGCCCAAACGTCTCTAGCCACCTCCTAGTCGACAACTGCACGAGCCCGTGCATCTCAAACATGTCCTCTGTCTCGTCCGCAGTGATGAGACAGTAGTCCCTTAGCATCGCCACATCATCTTCGAAGCTAAAAGCACCGTCCTGGGTAATTGTTGAAGGGTTTAGCACCCATCCAGGGATGCCTTGTCTGTCAAAGAAGCTCATAAGTGACAGCAGATTTGCCGCAGAGAGCTGCTTGGACCGGATGTGCTCAAAGGATATCTTCCACGTTGTAAGTATTGCGTTAGACGCCCCTCCGTCCCGCCGCAAGTCCCCACCATCATATTGCAAAAGCTTGCTCCGATTCCGCTCGCTCTCTCGGAACTCGGCTAGGTACTTCTCGGGCGAGCTCCGCGGTGCCCTGGCCTGTATGTATGCGGCAGCTTGGCTGATGGCAAGCGGCACAAAGTCGAGCGCCTGCACGAGATTCACCGCTACATTATTATCCAAGACCGATCCTAGCTTCTTCTCTAGGAGCGCGAGAGCGTCTGTCTGCGCCATCGGCCCGATTTCGATCATGTTCTGGCGCCGCCCAGTCAGCCGGCCGGCTAGGCCCTTATCGCGGGTTGTGACAATGATCGACCCGTTTTGACTTTGCGGGAGGGAGTTCGCAAATGGCTGCCCGTTGCGTGTACCATTACTTGTCGTCCCGTAGAATACGTCATGGTCGTCGGCACTATCAAGGACCATAACCCATTTGCCGTTTCGTTTGTTGCACAGCCAGCCGTAGACAAGCTGTGGGATGTTGGCCTTGGGGTGGTTCCGGCCAGGCAGCTTGGCGGCGTCGGCAATCGCCCGGAAGCCCTCATCGACCCGGGCCTGCGTGCCGGCATGAACCCAGAACACCCACGTGTCTGGGTGCCGCTCGGCGGTCCGGTGGGCGAACTCGATGGCCAATTGCGACTTGCCGACACCGCCTAGGCCTACGAGCGCAACCCGAGCAGCCGGCTTCGAACATAGCTGGTCGATCTGGTCAAGAATGTCTCCGCGGCTGACAAAATCAGGGTCGCGGGAGAAAGGAATGGTTGCAAACGGCGGCGGCGGCGTTTCCAATCGCTCTAAAATTGTCAGCGGGGTGTTCCTCGGCGCAAGCAGTGCTAATCTTACCCGGTGGCAGGTGAAATTCCGTGTTGATCGGTGCATAGTTCTGTCCCACTTGGAAACCCTGGTTAAGCGGTCCAAAAGATGCGGATGGAAATTGACCCATCCCTGGTGTGAGGGTTACTCCTCCAGCCGACTGATTGATCTGGCCACCGCTCGGGCCTGCATTCAAAGATTGCAAAGAGTCAGAAACCCTAGCAGAGGCGACATATCTCTCCATAACCGCCTTCGCTACCGACGCCGCGGTTGCCGCAGCATAATTCTGCCATCCTTTATTTTTGTGACTATCGGCATAGTCACACACGCCTTTAATCACGATGCATGGCACCTCATCCCATACGCCTGCTCCTTCCATCTCGAAAGCAATAACCTTGGCCTGCTTGGCGATCTGATCACGGTGCTCGCCAGACCGAATAACGCTGTCTCCGGATCCAATCGCACCAATGAAGAAAAAGACACCCTCGGAATCCGAGTCGGCATTGGGGTCGTTTGAGGCTGACTCTAAGTGCTCCCTCCGTATCACGCAGCTCGTATCACATTCTAGCTCTTTGCATGACAACCTAAGAGACTCATCGCAAGCAGGATCCGCATTGCCATGACAATTTTCGCATGTTCTGCACCCAGAATTAGGAGCATGCTTGTGTCGGTACCAAGCAGGGAATAGGAGGTCGTTGGCTGCTCCTGGGTACTTGTAGCTGGTATGCCTGCCTCTTCGCTTCCGTTTGGCTTTTTCTTCGCTCTTTGTCTGAAGAGCTTTGAGGAAGTCACCTGCCCGTTTCTCGATATGTTCGTGGTCGATGACTGTATCAAGCTTGACCAGGATGTTGCGAATGGTCTTGTTTGGTCTTCCAAGACTGTCATGGACAGTGTCTTTGCGGACGAAGCGATCCGGAAGCGCTCTTCCTAGGTCGTACTGGACCACATAGTTGCTTATGATCACATCGCCGAGGCTAATGGGGTCCTCTATCGATCCTGCATATGGGACCGCTCCGCAAATGCCGACCAAAAAGGCCAGCGACACTCGCGGATAGCTCGATCGAAGACTTGCAGCTGCGCTGGCGGCGCTCACTTTTCCCATATTGGGCAGAAAGACAAGAACGACATTGCACTTCCCCATCCGACCTGTCATGTATATGTTCGGGTCTCCATCAGCTTTGTCGTACTGATCGCCGTCTTCGTCCCACAGCTCATCGGTAAGGAGGCATACGGTGTCGAATTCGAAACGGAGGGCGCATATTATCGCAACTTCGAAATCGCTGCGCGCGCTGGGACGGGTGAAGCCATCAGGCCGTTGAGTCGATGATGCATCCATGGGCTGCTATTACTGCGTTCTTTGCAGAAGACATGGTGAGAACATTCACCGATGGAATGAGGCTCGTTTTGAATCAGTCGTTCTCCATCTCTGGCTATTCTCATTCAAGTGTACTGGCCAATTATGTAATGCTAGATGTGCTAATATGATTGGCCCTACAGCGCGGGGATCAATCCCGTTTCAGTAGAAACATGCAGTAGCTTATTACGGGGTTGGGCTGCGGCTGTGTCTTGGGCGCTTAACGATAGCAAGTCATGGGGCCTGGTTTTGATGCCTAATACACCTTGAAACGCACGTTTTGCTATCTTCTTTCACATCCAAGAACGCATCTTGCACATTGAGCGAATTGTTGAACTGCGGCGGTGCTGAAAAGTGCCCGCTTTCCAAAAGGCTGAAACGCAGATGCTTTCTATTTGACCTGTCGTTGACGCCATGCGGAACCGATGTATTGCCAACGAACGGCTCTGCCACAACGCCCATCCGCATTGGGCTGTGCGCTTGGCTTTCAGTCACCATGGACAACCAGAACTGCACTGGTTTCTGACAGGAGGGGAAGAGCGAAATGATGTTGGTGGGCCCTCGACATTGGTGCTAAACAGAAAGGAAACGAGGAGACAACGCAGACAAAGTTCTTAAGTTGCTGGGACCAAGTGGCAGCGTGGGTTGAAAAGAAGGCGGAACACTAGCTATGAGAGTAATTTATGACGGGGGTTTGGATAACTCAGGCAAAAATGCCCCCGTTTCTCAAAACGTTTTCATCACCTTCGCTCACGCCAATGCCCCAGTACAGTCGCGACAAGACAGTTTCACAATCTTCCTCCTACAACAAAAGGTCTTGGCGCCAAGTGTTAGTATTACCGCTTGGTTACCCGCAAAATCCCTAACACCATCCAAATCGCCGTTTTCACGGTCGATATCCCAACATCCACAACACCAAAATATCTATCCCTTCGCCCTCTGGGGCCCTCAAACCACCGCCGCCGGCTATAATACCGGTTACCCCTCTGCCGGACCCCATTTTCGTCTTGCCCCCACCCCCCACGACGGCGCAGTCGGCCAAGAGAGCCCGGACTGCGGACGAGGAAGTCCGTCACGCCTGCACCACCGCCACTGCTACCACCACTGAGCACATCTCGTCGTTCACAGAGACTGTCATCTCCGATGCTCTTGCGAAGGCTGAAGTCTACCGCACCCTCGCCACTTTCCTCGACGGTGAACTCGCCCGCGTCTCCGTCGTCTCGCCTGCTCACGCACGTGAAGCGGACTACGTCGCACGAGCCATCACCGCTGCCCTGCAGAAAAGTTCTGCCTCACTTCCCACGCCCATCCCGGGTCCTACCACCCAAGCAAGCAAGAAGGCCGCCACTTCTCCTACCAGAACGGGAAAGGGGCCCACTTCCTTCGCGGAAGCTGCCGCCTGCGGTGCGGATTCCACCTCCGCCTCTCGCTCTGTCTCCTCCACCCGTAAGGCTGCCCTACCCCAAATCGACGGCCGCGTCTTTCTTCGACTAGATAAGGACTCCCCGTACGCCAGCAACGACGCCTTCGCTATTTGCAAAGAGGTTCAGTCTCTTCTCCGCCTCGCCCCCACTAACATCCCTGGTTGCCACAAGGTCCCCTCGGGTTTACGCCCTCGTGCCCAAGAACGACACTGTCCGCTAGACCCTCCTAGACCACAAAGATGAGATTGGTGCCCGTTTTGGCTGCGTCCAAGTCGAAATGCCCAAGAAATGGGTCACCTACGTCATCCAGAATGTGCCCATGACGATGCGGATTGGTATGGTCCCTGTCGACACTACCACTGCCATTAAGGATGAAGTCCACGTCCAAACCGGCCAAGAGCCTGTCGCCCTCCATCCCTCCCAGTACTACCATCCTGGCGAGGCCTATGCAATCTGGCTTATCTCCTTTGATAGGCCTGTCTCTCCCTTCCGCTTCTTTGACGTTAGCAACATTAGCCGTATCGTCCCGAAACGCCGCCCACTAGACCAGTGCACCAAATGCTTTGAATAGCATGGCCGTAGAGGGTGCGCTCGCGCTGCCAAATACCCACAATGCGGACATACTGCCCACGGTGAGTGTGACCGTCACATTCAATGCGCCAACTTGCCGTGGCCCTTTTAAATCCACCCATGCCGAGTGTCCTATGCGCCCAAAGCGCCAAGGAGATACCGTTACCCGCCCGACCCCCCAACAACGGACGAAGATTCGCCGGAAAGGCAGTATTCTATTCTCTAGGAAATACGACCACGTCGCCCCCCCTCACAGCCAGAAAAGTACCACCACGTCTTCCGACGAGCTGCTAACTTTGCAAGTACCTAAGCCCTGCAAAAAGGAGCCCCTGACTGATAGTACACTTTGAGTGATTTGGTGAGTGATAGGACAGGTGCTGGAAGGGCAGCCGAAGAATGCCAGGTGGAGATCCTGTCTCGCCTGTCCAGTTCATGCGGGGTGGGGTGGATAGCCGCACTAACTGAATTAGCCATACTTTCCCGCAAGTCACGTTAGGGTTTAGTGTTAGATACACCGCGCTTCAGCCTCCGCCCGCTTCCCTTGTCTCTTGTGAACAGGACCAGGAGGCGCTCTAAACGTAGGATTTGAAGTGGCCAGCCCACTTTCCAGCTCTACTATGACTTATTATCAGACATGCTAGGATTAGCCTTGCGCAAGGCATATCTAAGACGTGGTTGCTGTTGAGGATGAGCTATGTTTCTAGATATAGCGGTCAGAATCCTAATCCTCGTTCCGGCGAGCCGGAACTCCCTCTTCACTGAACGACTCCGTCTCATTAAACAATATTAAACTTCCAGTTACAACACTCGTCTTACACATCTGGAATAGCTCGTTCACGTTAATCCCATTTAGAACTCACATAATCTCCGCTCTTACGTCAACATCTGATTGTTATCCCTTTTTACTAAGCACTACAGAGATTTCGAGTACAGCGCTCATATCACACCTGTGGCAAACCTCCTTATCTTTATCCAATGACCAATCAAGTATGCTAACAGTCTCATCACAACCAGTTTCTGCAAAGGCGGTAAAAAATCTTCCGCATGCTGGAGTGATCATTGGTGCTGCGTTCGTACTGAATTACTAGCCGCTTAGTTGAAGTGTCCCGAGGGAACGGAACGCTAATTTAGTTTCGTGCACCCCAGAGAAAGCGGATCTGGTGTAGCATAATTGGATAGTACGTATTACGTTTTGGGAAAAGACTCACGTTCAATATAGCGTTTAATTATATGGAGACGGGAGACCTTGCTACACCAGCTCGCCAAGGTACGAAACGAGGGTATTCGTCGGCTACACAGTACGTGCTTGCTGAGCGTGATATTGGAGCTTGCCGCTGAGAAAGATGCCACATGCCAGCCGTCAGTTTGGAACTATGTATATCGTGTCATGCGATGTCCTGAGCGGGCGGGTGGTGGGCTGGGGGGGTGTGGACTGCCGCGGCCCGGGCCGTTTCTCGTCTGATGATTTCGGGTGGGGCGATGCCGGCCAAACGCTAAACCCCGCCAGTAAACGCCTGCAGCTTTGTAAACAGGTCAACCCGAATGCTCATTGCGAGATAGTCGAGCCGCTCAGTGTTACGACGCTTATCGTAGTTGTGAGGACTTCTGTGTAAGAAGGAGGAAGAAGGAGTGCATGTCTGATTGCACGAAATACAGCAAGAATCGGGAAGTGGGTCCAGAAGGTTGAAAGCAGAGATCGCACAGGTGACAACGCAGCGGCCTGCACTGTTAAGCTCCCCAACTTGTAGCGTAGCACTCAGCACCCTCCCCCGACATCCCGCTGGCTTAACGGGCATAGCCAGACTTTGTCCCCCTCCTTCGGACTGACTACTCTGCCTCCGCCGACGGCTTCATACTGGGAGCATGAACGTCTTCGACCATGGAGGATTGGCATCTAAAAGGCCCTTTCAGTCATCCATACCGTGCCAATGCTATCATCTACGGTGATTGTCATGCAGACGCTCGCAGATATTGGATGGTTACGCTGTCGGGAGAGACATGAAGTCGGCTGAACAAGTTGCATTGGATGAATCAACTGGATTCAATCCCAACCAGGTACTGCAGCCTATTGGAGCATCGTCTGTTTATTGCGTACAGTGAATCCAAGCGCCAGGACATGAGAGACTGACAGCCTCGCAAAGTCATTCGGCGTTGGTCCCGACTACTCCTTCTCATTTTTACTGCCAATGCTTGCCAAAGCCAGACAATGGCAGCTATCAAGAGCTTATTTCACTGCCTCAGAAAGGCGCAACACATTCTCTTCTCTCTCGTTGGATTGGCGACGTCCTGTAAATCAAGCCTGATGTCAGCGTGCCACATCAACGTTTCATCTTTCATGAAATGATTAAATGTAGCTTTGATGCTGCCATAGAGGACATGCCAAAAAAGCAACCAGAGGGTTCACTGATATCAAGGCTTCAAGCCTCGCTTCGAGCCAAGCCCCATGCAAGGACCGAGTGCAATCTTGGTGTTACCCGTGTAAAAGATCTAGCGGCAGTGTCAGGACGGTCAAATTTTCTCGTAATCCGCTCAATTATATTCATCTTCTTAGCGCCCCCTTCCCACTCACCGTAATGCCTTCGTCGGAACGATATGGATATGGGAGGTGGTGGTTCAGTTGTTGTTGTTGTTGTTGTTGTTGTTGTTGTTGTTGTTGTTGTTGTTGTTGTTGTTGTTGTTGTTGTTGTTGTTATTGTTATTGTTAACGTCTACTTCCGCCTCCCTTAGGGCATGAGACGTGCCACATCGGTGAGGCAGTGGTAGTAGTGTGGGCGTGACGGACTTCCTCGTCCGTAGTCCAGGCTCTTTTGGCCGACTGCGCCGTCGGAGGGCGGAGGTGGGACGCAAAAGATGTCCAGAAAAGGAGTAACCGGTATTATGGCCGGCGGCGGTAGTCTGGGGGCCCCAGAGGGCGAAGGCGTAGACATTTTGTCGCTGCGGTTGTTGAGATATCGACCGTAAAAACGGCGATTTAGGTAGTGTTAAGAATTCTGCTGGCAACTAGGCGTTAAAGCTAACACTTGGCGCCAAAGACTTTTAGTTGTAGGAGGATAGCACAAAAGGGGGTTTCACAATAGAGGGAGCAAATGCACAGACCACTCTAATGCCTTCTGACCACTGGGCAAAGGCAACCAGAGCGAAATAGTGTACCGCTAGACCCCCAGTATACGGGTATAAATGCCGCGCCTACCCAAATCAGACTCTTTCTTTTGCAAATTCGGCTTTAAGTGGTTGCAATTTGTAGAATATTTAGCAAAAGGGAGGTTATTGGCAAAAAGAGAGGTTTTTGCAAAAGGAGGGGTTTGCAACTGCAGAGGTCTTTACTGTACATAATAAGCGAAGTGTGCTGTAGGTTGCAGGTGATACTGTGCCTGAAAAAGCTTGTTCGGCACGGCCCGTATGTAACCAAAACGGCTGGCTCCGCGTTCTGCCCGCTGTCCCTGGTTCCACTTAACGGGGCCGAAGCAGCCATCGCCAAAACACAAATACCACCATCCTCCTACATCACCTGGACAGCATGCCTTCCAGTCGAACGTCGGAGACCTAGGGTACATGTCCACTCGCTACACTTCAAGTTCCGCTTTCCAGGGCCCTCTTCACGTGTTCCTACTTGACACACAGTTCGTCTCTCATTTCTCATTTCTGTGACGAACCGTGACAAGCACAGGAGTATATCGCTGGGATAAAGATAGAGCAACGGTCGTAGTAGCCAAAAGGTACTGATCGATTGTAGAAGCTAGTTGCTTGCCGAAGAGTCGGTAATCAGGAAGCCTGGGGAGACTTCTTTTTACTGGTCTTCCCGGGCCCGATGTCCCTGGACCCGTGGACCCCTTCTTGTTGGTCAAGTAGACTAGCTGACATGAGGATCTCTGATTGGATCATAACAGTGCAGGGTTGTAAAAGTATGGCCAGCGAGGCAAATAGAGCAGGAAGCGTGAGCGGTAGAAGAGCACCAGAAGCAAGAACCCATATACAAAGCCAAATCAAGGCACCAATGTAGAGCGCTTTGTCTTTATATTTTCTAGGACTTTTTGGTGAGGATAATTATATGATGTTCACTACGGCGAACTTTGGCAGGCACGAACATAACTCTATCATTGGCTATATCCAATCCACATAGTCGATTCACAACGGTACGCAGTCGATTTATCCGGCCCAGCCACCGCGTAAGCTAGCAGCTTCCACATATTCCCCAGTGCCTTTTTGGCCAGACACTGTGGTTATATCAAGTAGCCTAGTATCAATTTCTGAGCGGTAAAGGGCAGTTGATATCCGCTTTCATATTTGAACACTGTGTCACATTTGAACACTGTAATGAACCGAACCGGGTGCCTGTCATTTTGGCACAGGCAGAATTCTATAAATCAGACGGTTCTGGCACCCGAATCAGTTCTTGGCCGTTCCATCTTCTTCACCCGAACTTGAATTTCAGGTAGAAGACAAGATATCCAAGATTCGACCATGAGTTCTCCGGCAAAAAAGGCTCAGTCGCCAGCACCCCAATCACCCACGCCCGGTCCTGCATCTCCCGCTGCTGAAACGACTGGCCCTCTTCCTGGATCTCACTGGGCGGAACAGGTACGGCCCTCTCACGTTCCCCGTCGCCCGGTCACAAGCCCAGTCATAATTGGAATTGATCACTGACATACTTCTGCTTTACTTACGCACTATAGGGACTTCCGGAGGAGGAAAATGATAGGGATTCAACCATTGGAAGTGATATCGAGAGTTCGACTGCTTCGATTAGTTCGAGTATCCTCAACTACCGTACCATGAACGGCCGAACTTACCATAGCGATAGCGTAACGGATGGAGAGTATTGGTAAGTCTGTTTGGTATTACTCCTCAGGGCTCGAAGCGCCCAGTCTGACCTCCGCATTGGGTCTATGAGATGTCGTTTCTAGCCCAGAGTCCAGAAGAGTATGGATGAAAAGGAGCTCTGCGCATGTGGGAGGAAACACTCAACGCTAACGAGCATTTTAAACTTCCACGCAGGGGCCCCAACGACGCTAAGCAGAATGAAGTGCTGGATATTTTGTAAGTGAAACATGCTTCCCATCATCGGTTTGATCTCTCAAGGACCCCTCATGCATACCTTTATCCGAGCCACTCAATCTGTCTTTCCGCCTCTGAGGTCCCATAAGGCTATTGAACGGTTGTCAGGTTACGCTACCATTGTTGTCGACCTGTCGTCGAATCTCATAGCATCCAGGATCGAAGACTTTCCTTCAACTGTCTGGATTTGGGACGTACAAGCTGCAGTAGCTCTCCTTTTTCACGGGAGCGTCAGCACTCTGTCGTGGCATTCCCATGTTCGCGAGACTTCGAGTTCTTGTAGCTAACCAAATATTGCCTACCTCTAGCCATCATGTGATGACCATTTTTCTGGATGGCAGGCTTTATGATGCCCCTCTTCCCAAAAATCCTGAGAATGCAATTGATCTTGGCACAGGCACAGGTACGCCGACTTTCTTCACTATCTTGTGGTTGTTCCTTGAATACTAACTCGACATTAGGGCTGTGGGCAATCGATTTTGCCGATAAATTCCCTAACTGCAACGTCATAGGTACTGACATCTCGCCCATCCAGCCCGGTTGGGTACCCCCCAATGTCCGTTTTGAAATCGACGACTACAATAAGGAGTGGACCTATAACTCTAATTTATTCGACTTCGTCCATCTCCGGTGGCTTACCGGCACCGTCAAAGACTGGCCTGCTTTTTATAAGGAGGCTTACCGGTGCTGCAAGCCAGGCGGTTACATCGAGCATATGGATGCTTCCAGCGGTACTGTTTGCTCAGACGATGGTTCCGTGAAGACTGAGGTTCATGCCCTGGGCCAATGGGGCCCCATGTGGGAGGAGGCTTGCAGGAAGATTGGGCAGCAACTGCTCAGCAACGGCATGATGGAGAACGGAATGAAGGAGGCCGGTTTCGTGAACATAGTAGTGAGGGATTACAAGGTAAGTTCTCCGCTTCCCACAGCGTCTGTTTATCCCAGAAACTCTAACTACGGGATACTTGCAGATCCCTCTCTCCCCATGGTCCAAAGACAAGAAGTTGAACGAAGTTGGTCTGTACTCCTATGTCGCTATGAACCAGGACCTTGATGGTATGCTTCAGTTTATGTTTGGTAAGGTAATGGGATGGACCACGGAGGAGATCAACATCTACATCAAACATTTGCAGAAGGAGTTGAAGGACACTACTCTTCATCCGTACTTCAACTACCGCATGGTGTATGCCCAGAAGCCATTGGATGGTTAATGTACGGCTGGTCAACAACACCGACCGGGGCTGGTTACCTACCGTTACACGGACATTCACCGGCGACATTCATCAGTCAAACTGCCGACCGGAATTACCGACAGAATGCCACAGGGACTTTCGCTAGCAACATTCATCAATTAAACCATCGACCGGAATTACTGACGGGCAATTGGACGAAGGCTGGCATCCAGAAGATCTACTTGTAGGTAGATGAACTAGATGGACTCGCGCCGATGCCTGGCACACCGGGCTCGGTACGTACCAACCTTCTTTGGTATAAGAAGGCTTTAGGACCCAACCTTCTCATGAATGTTGAAAGGATCAACAAGGCCTTCGAGACCAAAGAAGATTATTAGCTAAATTGGAACTATTGTTCCAAGCCCAGAACACTGCCCTGTGTGACGAACTGTTACAAGCACAGCAGTTTTATCGCTGGCATAGAACAATAGAGTAACGGAGTAGTAGCCGAAAGGTACTGGTAGATTGTGATAGCTATTGCTTGCTGAAGAACCATAATAACGAAGGCCGGGAGGCTTTCTTACATACTGGTCTTCAGCCTCGTCCCGTAGTCCCGTAAACTCGGGACCCCGGGTCCTATCTGATTGGCCAATTCTATCTAGATACATGAGGCTCAACGATTGGATTGTAACACGATGCCTCTCTTCTGTGGCTTTGTCCTCAACGCCACAATTTAACCTTATGATAACTTCTGATAACGATCCATAACAACACTTGTCCGTTTCCGTTGCTTGGGTGCCAACGGCTGTTGTTGGCTGCTACCTTCCTGCCGTGCCCCCAATACCTCCCTTTCCTGATTTCTGCTTTCTTTAACAATCCTGTGTTACCCTGTTGAACTTAGTAAGTTCTTCTCTTCCCTTATTCATCTTGCCCCATCAGCATCATGCCTGCGTCCAGAGTCCCTTCGTCTCGTTCTTCCCAGAAGAGAGTGTCCACTAATGGACTCGCTCGTCATATTGAACAGCTTGGTAGAGCTTCCACGATGCCGTGCTCTAATTGTCCTCAACACAATCGATCTTGTATTGTCAATCGCTCGAAGTCTTTGTCGTGCAGCGAATGTGTCCGTCGCAAGGTGGCCTGCGACGTGTCTGTTGATCCAGACGCTCGTCGTGAGGATTCTTCGTTCTTGGTTAATGCGCGTTGGCTGACTGAGTCTAGTCGATAAGGAGATGGAGGTGGCTCGTCAATTGGAGGACGAGGAGGAGAAATTGATGCGAGAAATCGCGGCACTTCAGAGCTGTCTGCTTCGCACTCGAGAGCAAAAGAGGCATTCGCTTCGTCGTCAGAAGGAGTATTTTGACAGAGGGATGGCGGATCTTGCGGAGGAGATTCGAGAGTCGGCTCCGAACGGGGAGAGTTCTGGCGCTGTTGGGGTTAGCGACGTCGTCGACGGTGACGATTGGTTGAGGGAGCTGGAGTCGATGTCTCCTGGGTCTCTTGAGCAGCTCGCAGTCTCGGTCGGTCAGGGTTTTGACGGTGCCAGTTCTCAATCTCATTCTTGAGATTGGCGAGGTGTTCTGCTGGTTCCCATGTGTTGCTTTCGTGGCCGTAAATTTTCCATTTAATGAGATATCTGATTGCTCCGTCCTCTATCTTTGAATCCAAGATTGCTTCCGTGATGAATTCGTCGCTATCGTTCCACGTTTGTACTTGGTGGTCGATTTTGGCGTTCTTGAGTGCTGATTCGAGAAGGGAGATGTGGAAGGTGGGCCATTGTCGCATGCCTTTGGGTAGCTCAAGGCGGTAGTTGCTGGTGCTGACTTTCTCGATGTCACACGGACATATGCCACACTGTCAAACGAGCATATGCCACACTGTCAAACGGGCATATGCCACACTGTCAAACGGGCATACACCACACTCCTGGTGTCATACGAGAAAGACCTACATGTATGCAGATTGCTAGATGCCTTGGAGCCTCAGGTGACAAAGACCCGTACATACTAGATAGGTACCGTTTCCCTTTGGCATAAGAAGGCCTTGAAGCCCAACCTTCCTCTAGAGGTTGAAAGGACCAACAAGGCCTTCGAGACCAAAGTAGTTTATCAGCTGAATTGAACTACTGTTCCAAGCCCAGAATACTGCCCTTGTCACACTCGAGCACTTTGAATGGTCCCAGTTTCTTGTAGTCGAGTTTGTCACTGGGCCGTTTTTTTTTGGTATTACGGCGAAGGAGATAGACTTTGTCTCCCCTCTTGAAGATCGGCGCTGTCAATCTAGTGCGGTCGTAATATCTGCTCATTCTGTCGCGTACAAACTTGAGTTCGTCGCGCAGTGTTTGGTGCATCTCAATGAGCCTTTCGGCGCGAATGTGTGCCCTGGGCACGAATGATTCTGAGTCCCATCCTCTACGGGAGCTCATCTCGTAGCCGAAGTTTGCAAAGAAGGGTGTTACCTTCGTTGTCTCTGTGTTCGAGCTATTGTAGGACATTTGCGCTGTCGGAAGGAGTTCTGACCAATTGTCTTGTTCGTAGTTAACATATGCTCGTAGATATGCTTCCAAGACTTGTGTTAAGATCCAATAAGGGATCACTTATGTAATTAGCTACATAGACCAATAAGGAGGGCGCTTTGGTACCAGCGCCGCGGCAGCGGCGCACCATAGAGGACCCTTATATAAAGAAGTCTCCCAGACCTCTTATATAGGGCTCCTCAGCAAGCAATGGCTATCACAATCTACCAGTACCTTTCGGCTACTACTCCGTTACTCTATTGTTCTATCCCAGCGATAATACTCCTGTGCTTGTAACGGTTCGTCACAACTTGGTTCATCCTTTCCGTCTGACCGTCGGTCCTTGCGTGGTACGCCGTCGACATCTTGTGTTTGACACCCAGCTTGTTCATGAAGGCTTGCCAGAATCGTGACGAGAACAGCTTGTCTCTGTCGGTCACGAGCTCTTTTTGCCAACCGTGATTGGAGGTGATGTGTCGTATGAAGATGTGGCCAAGTTGTTCTGCATCAGTGTCTTCCCTGAATGGCAGGAAGTATGCAAACTTGGTGAAGCGGTCGACGACCACTAGAATGCTGTCGTATTCGATGTCGGTGGCTGGGTCTCTCGATACAGGCAGCTTAGTGATGAAATCCATGGTCACGCTTTGCCAAGGACCCTCATGTGACGAACCGTTACAAGCACAGGAGTATTATCGCTGGGATAGAACAATAGAGTAACAGTGTAGTAGCCAAAAGGTACTGGTAGATTGTGATAGCTATTGCTTGCTGAAGAACCGGTAACAAGAGGTCGGGGAAGGCCTTCTTTTATACCGGTCTTCATGGACCCGATATACTGGACCCGTGGACCCGGGCTTAGGACCCGGGGCTTCGGGTCCTCCCTTCGGGTCCGATCTGATTGGTCGGCTAGTCTAGTCTCCATGATTGGATCGTAACACCTCAGCGATAGGCAAGGGTTCCAGTAGTCCATATGGTTTGTGCCGGTTTGCCTTTGTTTTGTGACAGACTTCGCATTGGTGCAGTACGTCTGTGACTATGTCTTTCATGCTGGCAAATTCGAACGTTTCTTGTACCCTTGCTATCGTTCGTGCGATCCCTGCGTGGCCGCCTTCTTCTGGAGACTCGTGGATGTCCTTCACGAGCTCCTTTTGAAGCGGTGGTGGTACCCATAGCTTTCCTTTATTCAACCATGGTTTGATCGTGGTTGCCAGGTGTGTCTTGATTTCTTCATTATCTACTTTGTGCTGTGCATCCATGCTTCTTTGGATCCAGTCGTCGGGCTCTCCTTTCGAGATATTGTAGACCTTGAGATCGTCATCGATGTCATCTAGTTGCACGGGCTGGTGTTTTAGGGATCCGTCCGTGTTGGCTTGAAACAATGCCGCTGACATCGTGACTTCTTCTTTACTGGTTTTAAGGTCTTCTCGTCGACTCAGAGCGTCGGCTCTGGCGTTTTCAGAACCTTTGCGGTAGAAGATGTTGAAGTTGAACTGCGACAGGAACTCTGACGATCGGGTCTGTCTTTGATTAAGTTCCTTTGTCGTAGTGAAATACGTCAAATCCTTGTGATCTGAATAGACTTTGACGGGTTCTTTGGTTCCGCTGAGCCAAGGTCGCCATTCCTTGAATGCCCATATGACGGACATGAGCTCTTTGTCATGAATGGGATAGTTGAGCTCTGGTCCTCGGAAGGCTTTTGAAAAGAATGCGACGGGGTGCAATCTCCCTTGGTCATCTCGTTGGCCTAGCTGGCCGCCCATGGCCCAGTCGGAGGCGTCAGTTTCTACCTCCAATTCTTTATCTGGGTCTGGTAGCATGAGGATTGGGTCGTCCAACATCATCTGCTTTAGGGTGTTGAAGGCTTCATCGCATTTTTTGGACCAGATGAAGGGGACATCCTTCTTGGTGAGATCATTGAGTGGTTTAGCGATGCCTCCAAATCCTTTGATGAATTGTCGATAGAAGTTAAATCCCAGGAATCCTCGTACTCCAGTAACTGTGGTTGGTGCTGGCCATTCAGCAATGTCCTTGATCTTTGCTGGATCCATACGAATCTGGCCAGGCGAGATTCGATATCCCAGGAAGTCCACTTGTTTCTTGTGGAATTCACTCTTTTTGGGATTGACCGAAAGTCCTGCCTTTTCTAGCGCAGCCAACACCTTGTGAACATGCTTCTCGTGTTCCTCTTCGTTTTCTGAGAACACGATAATGTCGTCAATGTATGCCATCACGAACTCGCCTGAAAATTGTCGTAGCACCGCGTCGATTCGTGCTTGGAATGACGCGGGCGCGTTCGTGAGTCCTTGTGGCATGATGCGGTACTCGTAGTGACCAAGCGGTGTTCTGAATGCCGTCTTCAATTCTTCTCCTTTTTTCATGCGGATTTGGGAAAAGGTTGATGTCAGATCGAACTTGGAGAATATCTTGGCTTTGCCAAGCCGATCCCTCATTTTCTGAATCAACGGCAAGGGGTAACGATTCTTGACTGTCTCGTTGTTGAGATACCTATAATCGACGACAAGGCGGAGTTCGCCGTCCTTCTTAGGTACGAATAGTACTGGGGAACCCCATGGTGACTGGGATTCTCGTATGTGCCCCAGTTTCAGTCGCTCGTCATTGTATTCCTTGAGAGCCTTCATCTGTGCTTCATTAAGCTGATAAATCTTCTGGCTTTTGGGCTTTGCCCCTTCCTTCAGGGGTATCTCGTGGTCCCATGGACCGTGTTCTGGCAACATGCACTCAGAGGATGTGACAAGGGCAGTGTTCTGGGCTTGGAACAGTAGTTCAATTCCGCTGATAAACTACTTTGGTCTCGAAGGCCTTGTTGATCTTCTCAACCTCCAGGAGAAGGTTGGGCTTCCAGGCCTTCTTATACCAAAGGGAATCGGTACGTACTTGAGGTACGTATCAAGCCTTGTTGCCTGAGGCTTCAAGGCCTCTATCTAGCAGTCTGCATACATGTGGATCTTTATGCCTTCATCTATTCTCCTTCTTTCTTCTGGCGCTGTCATTCGTCTGGGCGCCGTGCTTCTTGCTTGGTTTGGCTGTGTTACTTCTGGGGATTGTCTCATGATGTTTCAACAGTGTTTCAGCACTTCCCTAGTTGGCTCGCTAGCCCGGTAGTGTCGGAAGGGGCTCGGGTAAGTAGTACCCGTGGCCGAGAGTCCGGCCGGGGTGAGGATCGTAGCCCTGGGGTCACCGGGCATCTCGAGGCTCATTGAGGTTCCGCTGAGCCTTGCAACCCTAACCCTTGGACTGTGGGCAATGTCCGTGTGACAGAGGACGACCGGAAGATCTTGTATCCTCGGTATTGTGTTGGTAAATTCTTGAGTCTGTCGTCAGGTGGTGGTTCTGGAGGGGGTGTTTCCTCCGGGTAGTTGTTGATAAACATGACCATTCTCAATGGTTCTTGTGGTGGCGTAGTCTCGTGTGACGAAGGATGCCAACCCTTTCGGTCAGTGACTGAGACTTCTTTGTCTTCGATTGGTTCTTTGTTGACGACGGGCGGTCTTCGTCGCTTGATGGTACCGTTAGTCCAATTGATGTCCGGGTCGTACTTTCTGAGCCAGGGTCTGCCCAATATGGCGTCATGTTTGCCAATGGGTGTGATGTCGAAGACGACCTCTTGTTCGTCCCCGTTGATGGTGACCTTCAATGGTACTGTTTCCCTTAGTACCTGTCCCTGCTCGTAACTCGAACTTTTCCCTTCAAATGTGTACACTCGATAGGGTCTCTTCTTGAGTACCCAAGGTATCTTCCAATCATTCACCGTCTGTGGTGTAATGAGGTTGATCGACGATCCTGAGTCGATCATAGCCATTGCTTGTCCTTGGAATGGCTGTATCCAGGTCATCTGGACCTCGTAAATCGAGTCCTCATCTCGACTTACTTCGAGGATCTGTGGCGGTGCAGCTATTCGCGGTCCTCTCGCGAGGAGCTGGCGCCATTTCCCTGTCTTCTGCGGCCACCATGGCGTTTCCTCTGTGATCTCGACGGAGACCCACAGACCATGCTAGTGCCCGAAGACGATGCTGCTGCGGTTTCCTTGTCCTGTTCCTTGCGGAGGCCCTGCTTATTCTTCTTTTCTCGCAATGCTTGCCCAGCGTGCCATTGTCGTGCTTTGTCGGCCATGTGGACTGCACAGTTGATTCGGCAGCATTCTTGATAGCAAGAGTAGGGAGAAGACATGCAGTCTCTTCCGTATCCATCCTTGAGGGGTAGCTTCAGTAGCTTTCCTCCTCCTTCACGATCGCGTGATCGACCCACGTCCCACATGTTGATGGAGTCCTTGTGATAGGTCGCTCGAACAGGGGCGAAATCCCCGTTTTCCATGATCCGTTGTGGGAAATGATCGTGTTCCATCTTGTAGGACAGGTGCCATGGGCAGGCGTTGTATAAGCAATGAATCCAGGCAACCTTCTTATGAGAGGGGTGTTCTGGGTGTACTTGGGGGTGGTCCCCTGCCTGAGAAGTCCATGGTTGGTCGCATATGATATGTACGTCGGCCTCGAAAGCTGATACACCGATGGACTGAAGCTTGGGCTTTGGTGGGTATATCTCGATGAAGGAGCCTTCTTCGTCGATTGGCCCAGCGTAGTATTCGGTGTCGAGTTGTCGGTCGTACTTGTCGTCCAAGTCGAAGGTGCGCTTCCTTCGGGTTTCTTGTCTGCACTTCTTCTTGAGTCCTTGAAACGAGGCTTGGGTGAATGCGATGAGTTCCTCTGGTGTCCTGTGAGCTTCACCGAAGGTATCTTCATAAGATTGACAGTCCTTCCGATGAATCTGTTGATGGTGGCGGTTGTATTCGAGCTGGCGAATCTTAAGCTTGGTAATTTTGGCTTGTTCGATGTCAACGAGTTGGTTGAGTCGGTCCAGCTCGGACTGGAGTTGCTCGTTGCGGTTCACCTGGTCGTCGGTGTCCGTGTCTGAATCTCTCATAGCATCCGACAGATCTGTATGGACTTTTGGCTCGTCGTGGATGATAGTGGCGAGTGGCCATTCGTCGCGTTCGTCGATGTCTGCCAAGGGGATACGGGGCGTGGGCGGCACAGAGTGGCTGCGTCGGACTGGGGTTTGACCGCGGGGTAACTCGTTTTCTTTGTTGATGTCCGATCCCCGGATGTAGTCTTCGTCGTCGCTCTCGCTGGCCCGTTCATAATGGTCGCGTTCATACTGCTCGTACTGATCATATTCTTCGATCGACATGTAATCGTCGGTTGGTTCGTTGTTGTCGACCTCCCTACCCTTTCCTTTGCCCTTGCTGATGGAATTGGTCGAGTGAGTGGGAACTGGTTTCCATCCTCCTTGACGCTTGTTGCCTCCGCTGCGGCAATCGCGGACGAAGTGTCCTAGCTTGTCGCATTTGAAGCACTTCTTGTCCTTGCTGGGGCCTTCTTTGCGGTTATCGACTGCGTCAATGTCCATGGGACCAGGGTGAGTGCCGTATGCGGTGCTGCGTGAGCGGTTGTTGTAACTGTTTCCGCCGCGCTGGTAGCGGTAGCTGCTAGTGTTAACGCGGGGGCGACTGTCGCCTGAGCCTTTCCCCTTGCGTTCGAAGACTCGGTTGTCAATGACGATGGCCTCGTTGATGTATTCGTCGAGGCTCTTGGACTTGTGATCGATTTTGATGAGCTCGTCCTTGACATCGCTCTTCAGGCCACGGTAGAACCGGTACTTGAGTCCTTCATCGTTCCAGTCGACCCTGAAGGCAAGCTGGCGGAACTCGGCGGAGTAGGTGGCGACGGACTTGGTCTGACGAAGCTCGTTCAGCTTGGTTTCGGCGGTGCGAACCTTGTCAGCCAGTCCGAAGACTTGGTTGATTGCGCTCTCGAAGTACTGAAAGTCGTTGAAAATCTTCTGGGTCTCGAGATGCATTTCAGACCAGATGTGGTGTCCGAGGTAGTCGGCTTGAGTGGGCTGAAACCATTCGAGAGCCTTACCGGTGAGGTACGAAGCGGCATATAAGACCTGCTCGATAGTGTCGGTGGTCTTGGAGAAGGCGAGGTTGGTGCGAACCTGGGTGAGGAAGCCTTGGAGTTCTTCCTTCTTGGTGCCGTCAAACTTAGGGGGAGGGTTGAGCTTGATGGTGCTCTTTACGTGTCCTCCGCCAGAAGTGCTGGCAGCGGGGAGAGCTTCAAGATCCATGACCTTGATACGAAGCATGTTGATGGTCTCGCGGAGCGCAGTCTCATCGGTGTCTTTGGTGATGGCGGGGATGAGGCTAGCCCTGCGGGTGCGAGCCGTTTCTCTAGCGAGAAGGTCAGCGGCCTTGACGGGATCGCCATTGTCGTCAACAATGCCTGTCATGGTGTCGGTGCCAGTTTCAAGGTCTTTGAAATCGGTGCTCGGGTGACCAGCACCAGCGAGTCCTCTGGCGGAACTTCCAGCAGGTTGTTTTCCGGACATGGTGACGATGAGTCAAGGTGGTTGAGGAAACTTGATTGTTTGGAAACTTTGGGTGCAGCAGCAAATCCCAGAATACTGGTGTGCAAATTGATGAGCAAGCAACGTGTGACGAACCGTTACAAGCACATAAGTATTATCGCTAGGATAGAACAATAGAGTAATGGAGTAGTAGCCGAAAGGTACTGGTAGATTGTGATAGCTATTGCTTGCTGAAGAACCATAATAATGAAGGCCGGGAGGCCTTCTTATATACTGGTCTTCAGCCCCGTCCCGTAGTCTCGTAAACTCGGGACCCCGGGTGCTATCTGATTGGTCAATTCTCTGTAGATACATGAGGCTCAGATTGGATCGTAACACCCTGGTCACATCAGATCCCTATCCTAAGTTGTGTTGACGCTAATGCAACTTGTTCAGCCCAAAACGATGTGATTAGTACCGATAATCTTGATAGATGATGACCAGAAGTGCCAGACTCTACCTTTTGAAATCTAACAGGTTGCGAAGGCAGCGAAGGAATGGCAAGGTTGATGCAGATCCTAAGACCAGGGTTTATTACGCCCCAAAAGCCTCTTTTCTGTCTCTCTCTGTCTATTCTTGTGCCTCTATCTGCACCCCCTATCCTTTTCCTCCCTCTTCCTCCCTCTTCCTCCCTCTTCCTCCCTCTTCCTCCCTCTTCCTCCCTCTTCCTCCCTCTTCCTCCCTCTTCCTCCCTCTTCCTCCCTCTTCCTCCCTCTTCCTCCCTCTTCCTCCCTCTTCCTCCCTCTTCCTCCCTCTTCCTCCCTCTTCCTCCCTCTTCCTCCCTCTTCCTCCCTCTTCCTCCCTCTTCCTCCCTCTTCCTTCCTCTTTCTTCCTCTTCCTTCCTCTTCCTTCCTCTTCCTCTAACTTTCTCTTTCCTTTAACTTGCTCTTCCTCTCCCTATCTTCCTCATCTATTATCATGGCACCTGGTCAGCTGGCCTGTATGTACAAACTGCGGGACCAAATCTATCAACTGGATTCAATCCTAACCAGGTACCGCAGCCTATTGGAGCATCGTCTGTTTATTGCGTGGAGTGAATTCAAGCGTCAGGACACGAGACTGTGCCAAGCCCCATGCAAGTATGCCAGGGGGCAGGGGTGCTGACATGGGCCTCTATCCAGGCTTAAAGCCATCCCACCATACGATCCGTCCATTCAACCCCCAGCATATGGGAGTAGCGATGGCGAGGTGCTTGGCTTGAAGCCATACTCAAAGTAGTTGTGATACGGGTGGTGGCCTCTAGGCTTCGCGTGCAGTATTAGCGTTCCTTAACATTGCCAGAGCATAACAGACGACAGGCTTGATCTGCTTAGTTCCTTAAGCATGCACTTAAATCAAAACAAACAAGTAAAAAAACGGGCTTATAAATAGGGCACGTACATACTGTGAATGGTGTTGGAGGCTGTTGGCTTCTGATCCTAGAGCTGTGGTTGGCGGCTGTACCCACAGTGTGTTGTAAGCCAACCACCATGGTTATGACATGCCAGGATGGAGGGGAAGAGGTAGGCTGATGCAGGCAGATGAAGGAGGTAGGTTAAGGCAGGTACATGAAGGAGGTAGGTTAAGGCAGGCAGATGAAGGAGGTAGGTTAAGGCAGGAAGATGAAGGAGGTAGGTTAAGGCAGGCAGATGAAGGAGGTAGGTTAAGGCAGGCAGATGAAGGAGGTAGGTTAAGGCAGGTACATGAAGGAGGTAGGTTAAGGCAGGTACATGAAGGAGGTAGGTTAAGGCAGGTACATGAAGGAGGTCGATTGTGATCAGTTTGTCGTAATGGGATCACCAAACCGTGATTCAACAAGAGCGAGAGATTAGTGTCAGGACGGTCAACTTTTCTCGTAATCCGCCCAATTATATTCATCTTCTTAGCGCCGCCTCCCCACTTACCTTAATGCCTCCATCCGAACGATATGGATATGGGAGGTGGTGGTTCAGTCTTTTGACCCTACTGTGACGATATGGATCCCGCAACTCTCACACATCATGAGATTAGCTCTACCGCGAAGCTAGCCTGCCTCCCGTCCCCCTTCTTCTAGAAGCGGCCCGGCGGCGGCACGCTGTGCGCCTCCTCACCTTAGATCCCGCCCACCCGCTCGTTCCGCGTCTTTCGGAACCCCGAATGACGCCGCGCGGCCTGCCTCGCCGCCCTACAACTCTACAGACGGCTGCACAGCTTCCCTTGCCTTTCCCGCGGCCGGTTCTACAGCCGCCCGTCTATAACGGAGACACTCACAAAGATCCAGCGCCCACGTCTAAGGACAGGGCTGCCAAGGATTTCAAAGAATGGCTTCTCCAACGAGATCCCTCGGAGATTGTCGTTTACACCGACGGCTCTATGATAGCTAAGCAGATGGGCCCCCCAGCGCACGCGGAGGACCCCGACGCCGAAGAAAGACCAGAGGGCGAGTGCGTAGGCTTTGGCTACGTAATCTTTCAAGGACAGACAGAACTCGGCCGCGGATGCGGTCAGCTAGAACAAGCGGAAGTTTTCGATGCGGAGGCGGAAGGCGCGCGGCATGGTCTCAAGGCCGCTGTGGCGCTCTTCCCGGAGGCACAGGCCCGACCACGCATTACGATATGCCTTGATAACACGTCCGTCATTAGAGGACTCCGAGGAACCCCAGCTGCGTCGTCACAAGCGGCTTTCCTCGATTTCCGCGCCATCCGAAAGGGCTACGGCCCCAGTTTGGTGGACGTCCGCTGGGTACCCGGCCACAAGGGCATCACGGGCAACGAGGGCCACAAGGGCATCACGGGCAACGAGATTGCTGACGAGCTCGCTAAGGCGGGCGCCGAAGGAGGAGAGGTAGTCAATGAAGGCTTGGCTACCCTTGCGCACTCAAGGCGGCTTGCTAAGAGGGAGGCGCATACGGATTTCAAGGCATGGTGGGCCGCGAACAAGCCAGAGTCTTATGCAGACTACCGGTTGGGGGTCTCTATCCAGCCTAACGACGAACTAAAAGAGCTGGACAGACGCTCTTTACACCACCTCCTCGCGGCCAGGTCTGGCCACGGGGATTTCAAGGACTACCACGAGCGCTTCGAGCACGAGGACGCCCTGCTGACATGCTTCTGTGGAAGCTGGAAGAATCCCTTCCATCCCTTCTTCTGCAGAAAGGCGTATGCAGTTTCCCCGGTCACGGGCGAAGCGGCTACGCGGGAGAATCTCTCCCTTGCTATTGGAGTTTACTGGCAGCGCTTCATCGCTAGGATCCAGACCTCGCACTTCTTTTCGTGGACTTGCACGAGAAAGGCATGGCGCCAGACCCTCTAGCAACAGCACACTGACGGCGGTGGCGCCGCTGACAACCTTACGGGGTTCTTACGGAGTAGAGGGGTGGAGGTTGGCCATGGCCACGATATTGAGAGGGTTACGGTGGACTTGGACAGGCTGGTCCACCGTACAAGGAGACGGGAGGAGGCCTTGCGGAAGGAGAGCGGGAGTGAGAGTGGAGAGGAGTGATTTCGTCATTTCTTTTATCTTTTTCTTTGTGCTACAGGTTCCGTCATATACTGGCGGCTCGCCCACTGGGCGATTCGATTATAAGTGTTGGGCCGCGTTTACGCTATGGGCAACACATGATTCACATTGGCAGTAGGCCTCGGTTTGCCCTCGGATGAATGGTTTTGGTGGACAATTAGGGCACTGCTCTTAATTTTGTATGCTAGACTCACCGGTGCGGCACGTCTCATGCCCTACGGGAGGCGGAAGTAGACGTTAAAAATAACAACAACAACAAAAAAAAAAAGGAAGGGAAGAGGTAGGCTAATGCAGGCAGATGAAGAAGGTAGGTTAAGGCACGTAACATAAAGAGGGCAGACTAATGTAGGCAGATAAAGGAGGTAGGTTAAGGTAGGTACATGAAGGGAGTCCATCGTGATCAGTTTGTCGTAATGGGATCACCAAACCGTGATTCAACAAGACAAGAGCGAGAGATCAGTGTCAGGACGGTCAACTTTTCTCGTAATCTGCCCAATTATATTCATCTTCTTAGCGCCGCCTCCCCACTCACCGTAATGCCTCCGTCCGAACGATATGGATATGGGAGGTGGTGGTTTAGTTTTTTGAACCTACTGCGACAATATGTATCCCGCAACTCTCACACATCATGAGATTAGATAAGAAAGGCGGTAGAGACTGGCATAATCTGGGCTCCTCCCATATAAGAATGCACTCTAGAGCCCAGCTCTCAATCTCTCCCTCTTTTCTTCTTTAGCTTTAGTTATTTATTCATTTATACCCAACTACGCGATACGGAACTACGTGAGCTGGTGCATCGTAACACCTACCACGTGATTAAAAGACCCGTTTCCCGTCCTTCCCACTCCCATAGACATGCAGACATATCGCCTGACTAGTAGTTGGGTCGGTGACGACCAGCGAATCCCAGGTGTTGTGTGTTTTTTCCTCTCTTTCTCTTACTTTTTTGTATGTGGTTTCCTTTTCTAATAACGAAGAAGCTGTTTTGCCTTTTTTTTGTTTGTTTTCACTCGCGGTTCAATGGGGTGATTCCAGGAGGACGTTGATGTTGGTGTTTGCTCGTCCGCCGGTTCGAGGTAGGGCTGGAAGATGCATTTTTCAGAAGGAAAAGACTCAAGTAATTGGAAGTTACCATCAAGGCTCAACATCTCAGGGCAAACTGCTATGATCAGAGAAGGTATTCCATTCTACTTCTAACAGGACAAGACATTTTTCTCGTCAGTTGTACCTGGTGATTTCTTGTTGATTGCACTCCGGGCTATGCCCGGAGGTGGCACGCCAAAGGATCGGACCGTGGCCCGTGCATCTGAGCACATCCGCAGCGAAAGTTGACTGACTCACCACTCACAACCGTCACTTCTCAATTCAAACTGTCTAGCCCCTTTTTTCAGTTATGGGAACTCCTACGGCAGCGAGAATATTGGTCGCTCCTCCTATTGAGAGCAGTTTTGTGCTTTTTCCTGACGAGGAACGTGCGCGAAAACGGTCATGGTTTTCGGAGGCCGGCACCGGCAGCTGCACCTGGGGAAAGCACGCCCTGTAGGTTCAGTGGACTTACAGCGCCTTTCTGCAATTCCTGCGACCTGCCCGCCCCTGCATCTGCTGCATCTCCGCTACTACTTCCTCGATCACGCATGCATTCATCCATCCATCCGTTTTCGGGAATCGTCAAACATGCTCGCTTCATTTGAGAGGAACGTGATACAGAACTTGAGCTTCGATGTTATTCCTACGCTCACTTTAGAGGTACGTACAAGTCTGGTCGTCTGGAGACGGGCATTGCTGACAGGCGGCCGCGTTCGAGATTCTTCAGGGGCATCTCTCGTCCTCTCCTACCACAGAAACATCACGATCGGACCAAACTATTTACCCCGGAGTTTCTGCCCAATTCCTACGACAGCCTTATTGGTTTTGCCATATATACGCAGCCAATAAAGCCTGAGCGCGGTGGTGACAACCATAAGGGTCCAACGGTCACCCATCACTCCCGAACAAGCAGCCCCCTTTAGCTCCAATGTGAACAAGTGTTGCAAGGACATCGCATTGCGGAACGTAAGATCAGCAAGGATATCGCTTTCCTCTTGTGCTATGGAAGAAGAAGAAGATGGTGAAGAAGGTGAGGTAGAAGAGGACGAGGGCGGCAGGCGAATAAGAATATACCGGCTGTGCTGGGTGTTGCTGTTGGTGGTGCCCTTTCGGGTCTTCCTCCATTCGAATTCCTCTCTAACTTTTATCTTAGGGCCGACCTCGACGGAGAACCGGAACGAGACGCTACCGTCGCTAGTCGTTGTGGCGTACATGATCTCGGTGACCAAGTCGCGGGGGTTTAGGTTGAACTCGACATCGTCCTCGTCCAGCGGCGGCGGCACCATGATGAGACTTTTCACGCTAAAGGTCGACATCAGAAGGGGTTCTCGCTCTTCGTCGCCGGCGGTTGCCAGGATAGGGGCCTCGGTCCCTGTCCCGTTCCGCAGGTAGAAGCCCGGCCTGAAATTGAGCGGTCCTCTGGGGGTAAAGCCGTGGTGGACCTCAACGGCGTATAAGAAATCGCTCTTGTCCGCACCGCAGAGCTTATACGTAGTCAGTGCGCCAATGACACCCCCAGAGGAATTGCCGTAGAGGTTGATGACCGGAGGGAACGGGCGATATCCCAAAAATGCTGCTGGTACAGGCATCCTCGAGCAGGATGCCTTACGGATGGGGCCGTCGGCATCGCCGTCGTCTAGCGATGTTGCTCTTGGTACTCATGACACACGCGGACCCCAAGCGATGATTTGACTGTAAAAAGGAAAGATTTGGTGAGGAGAAGCGAGCATCAATGTCAAAGGTCCCCCCCGTGCTGGTTTTGTTGCCGAACCCAGTCAAATGGGTAACGTGGCAGCAGGTTTAAAGAGAACCTGAGCAGCAGATGCATTCAATATCACCGCTGCAACTATGGACCGACAGCCGATTCCGAGACCAGGCCATCAGCAAACTCGCCTACCCAATTCAGGTGCTCTGGAACTAGGCAACAGTGCAATGAAGCAGTCGAACCATACCACGAAGAAACACGGTTTGTTATGTACCAACAGAGTCGGATCCAATGCCTTCAGCCGGAGCTAATTATCCGAGCGCCTATTTTCTCAGACTACGGTACCAACTGTTGGTTTCAAGGGCCTAGAGCTGCATAGACACAGGGATACTGCCACGCTGGAGCAAGACAGAAAAATAAGCTCGCTACCCAGATGTAACCAACCACCCGTGTCATGGCCCGCGTAACGCGACCCAGGAATTTGGTTCGCCCGGCCGATGCCACCTTCAACCTCCTTTCCAGGACAGTCTCTGCCCAGCATACGACGTAATTGGAAAGAAAAAAGCGAAACTCCTGCACTACATTGGACCTGTGCGTCAGAACCCAATTCGATCCTGTATGACAGATGGCGGACAGGATAAAGATCCAAAGCGCACGAAACTCTCTGAAAATTATGCCATGTCTCAGCCACTGCCGTTGCCGTTGTCGGTGCGGTTGTTGTTCTAGCGTTGGCTGCGGTGCGGTGTTCTCGATTTCCTGAAGGGCCTAAGATCAGGTTGTTGCCGCGCAGTCAGTTATCAGCATGCCCATGCGGTGAAGGGAGAAGAGCGGATGGTGCGATGCTCCTTACCTTGACACGAAGGACCATGGAAAGATAAGCTTCAAGCACGGTGACATGAAGCCGATGCCAAAACAAACCCCAGAATCACCGGAGTACGCGTCGGTGATGTTGTCGAAGAGCGCAGGCCACTCGTCTGACCGATCCCATTGCAGAACTGACACAAACACGGCCGTCAGGAGGTTGTGCGCGGCAGTGAGCAGAGAATACGTGTCCCATATCCACTGGTAAGACATCAAGAACCTCAAGGTCAGGTCTCGCTTGGTCAGTGGAGGCAGAAGGCCCTGCTTATACGGGCCGAAATCCCAGCGAGTCAGGTAAAGACCAGACAGAGTCTTTGTCACACGGACATTCGACAATACCACTGATCTCCTCAAGAGCCGCACGGCTGAACCCCAAGCCTTGCCACACGGCTGGATGTCTCAAGCAACTAGGCTACACTCACCTTCGGGAAGTCTGTTCCTCCAACGGCACGACTTACCCGGAATCCCCTCAGTACCCTTAGCGCCTTCGGCGTATTCCAGCCAACGACACAACTGCCGCCTGCACTGCCTCCACGCTAGGCCGCGCTAGCCAGGCCATGAAGGAAGAACACTGAAGGAAGCTATTTAGGAAGACCCACATGTAAGCACAATAGTGCACACTAGATAGATGCATTGTGGCTTTGCGGCCAGATTAGGCCGATAGGAAGATGTACGTACCTATTAGAAGGAAGGAAGGCTTTGGCATAAGAAGGCCAGGAAGTCCAGCCTGGATGAAAGGCTTGAAAGGATTCAACAAGGCCTTCGAGACCAAAGTAGTTTATCAGCGGAATTGAACTACTGTTCCAAGCCCAGAACACTGCCCTTGTCACAGTCTTGGTGGCGAAGGAGGCTATGAGATGACGGATGGCGAACAACGCTATGGCATGTCCACATCGAAGAAGAGCAAATCTAATCCGAACTTTGGGACTGCCAGGTCAGCATATGGATCACCCGACAGGCACAGTCCGCGAGGATTGGCCTAGATACGATAGACGGTACGCAGTCGTTGGGCGAAGAAGGATGCAGAACCAGGAAACTTGACGATTTTCTTTTCCAAGAAAAGGACGGATGTTGTGTGGAGCGTGACGATGATCGCCGATGGAACGAAAAGATGGTTGAAAGGAACGAGGGAGACACTTCCCAGCCGGAGGGCAACAACAACGCCAGCAAGGTGCAAAATCGACAAGATAAGCCGAATGACATCAAACTGTCGCTGAATAGCCAGGTAGAATGTGACAAGGGCAGTATTCTGGGCTTGGAACAGTAGTTCAATTCAGCTGATAAACTACTTTGGTCTCGAAGGCCTTGTTGATCCTTTCAACCTCCATGAGAAGGTCGGGCCTCGAGGCCTTCTTATACCAAAGAAGGTTGGTACGTACCGAGCCCTGTGTGCCGGGCATCGGTGCGAGTCTATCTAGTTCATCTGCCTACAAGTAGATCTTCTGAATGCCAGCCTTCGTCCAGTTGCCCGTCGCTAATGCCGGTCGGTGGTTTAAGTGATGAAAGTCGCCGGCGGATGTCCGTGTGGCATTCTGTCGGTAATTCCGGTCGGCAGTTTGACTGATGAAAGTCACCGGTGAATGTCCATGTTGTTGAAGCCATCACATTCTTTGGCGTTTCTGTCTAAGTGGATACGATCCACACATAGCTACCCTGTATATAAACCACGTCGGACTCCGTCCTCCCTGTTCTGCTCTCTCTCTCTCTTTTAACCTAATTAACACACGAAATTCACTCCCACACTCAATGCCACTTGTGGTGTATCATTCCGTTACCTCCAACACATGTGACACTGGCCGAGGCAAGGCTGGCATTGTATGGCGAGGTTGGGTTGATGTCAAGCATTGAGGCTCTATTGAACTTCAAACCCAGGAGTGTGGGCAATGTCCGTGTGACATAGAACAATATGGAGGTAACCCAGATGATAAGTAACGGAGAGGACGCATATGCTCCCATAATCATCCAGACTGGCGGGCGGAGGGCAGAGATAATGGACATCTTGTTTTGGTGATCGGTCGGAACGTAAGGTGGAATTTGACTTTGCGCGGTTGTTCTACTGAATTCGAATTCACCAAGGATGATCCGTTTTCTCTTGAAGGAAGCTCTTATAGGACTTCAGGAAGGATTGTTCTCCGCCCAACACAACTCAGTTTCAGAATCATGCCCGCCAAGAGGGGAGATTACCACAGTAAAACGTCGACTCCTCAACAGAAAGAAGCCAACAAGGTGCTATTACCTCTAGCGAACTCGAGCTGCGTGTAAACCAGCCAGGTCGACCTCTGTCCAGACTAGATCGTCAGCGGCGGCGCGGATATTCCGGGGAACCGGCCAGGGGTTGCGCTGTCAAACTTGCATAGGTATGGTCGGTTCGCATTACATTAGAGCACCATGCGTCAATTCTTTTACTGGAAGCCTCATAGAATGTCCAATCACTGCCTCAACTAGTGCTTATCATGAGCGATAAAATACTACCATATACCTCTAGCCGACAAGCGTGTGATCATTAACCGCGCCAGTAGCAAATTCCTCAACGGTTTCCAGTATAGGTAGTAAAGGCAAACCGGGGATAGCCTAGCTTGCACTTACGACTGAACTATAGTAACCAACTCCCAACTAGTTCTCATCTTTTGACACTAGTAAATCAGGATCAGCGCCAAAGTCCAAGTGAATTCGGATAGGTACACTGCCGCCAACAGGCCAGACCCCCAACAGGACCACCAAGCTTATATTTTGCATCATCGGCGATCCATAATGGGCCCAAAAAAGCTTCACTTCGGAGAAATGAGAGGGTTGACGTTGTATTAAGCATAAGCCGGCCGCTCAGTACCATTGACCCGTTGTAGCAAGCGAAAGCTTCTTCCCCACTTGGTACCGTGGCGGGAAAATAGGGATATTGTAATGAAGCTTATGTTTGCAGAGGACGGGAGTTTCAAGGATACCACTTTGGAAGCTTGATGGAATTGTTGGCTGTGGCTGAGGCTGACAACCGTTCATCACTCTTTGCCTGCAACGTAGTTGTTACCACTTGTCACACGGACATATGCTACACTCCTGGTGGCATACGGGCATACACTCCTGGTGGCATACGGGCATATGCCACACTGTCAAACGGGCATATGCCACACTCCTGGTGTCATACGAGAAAGACCTACATGTATGCAGATCGCTAGATGCCTTGGAGCATCAGGTGACAAAGACCCGTACATACTAGATAGGTACCGTTTCCCTTTGGCATAAGAAGGCCTTGAAGCCCAGCCTTCCTCTAGAGGTTGAAAGGACCAACAAGGCCTTCGAGACCAAAGTAGTTTATCAGCGGAATTGAACTACTGTTCCAAGCCCAGAACACTGCCCTTGTCACACCACTAGTGAGTGTCGGGTGATGACTTGAAACAAAGAGTAGTGTCTAGCATAACCATTGCGTAAGGCGGTGAGGCGGCTAGGGTAAGTGGATGGTAGGGGACTCTGATAGAGTGAATGATAACATCAATCTTCGGACTCAAAATATCGCTTGAAGACTTTGGATGCCTACTGCGACCTCTTCTCGTACGATTCGAAGGCTCGGGACACTCTGAGGTTTACGGCCTTGTAGACAAGGTGAATGGGTCAGGTAGGTGCTTGTGGGATTATCAAAACCCCATCCATGAACTGGGCCGGTAATTTAATGGTTATCGCTGTCGGGGTCTTTCTCGTCGTTGCCAGTTTGATACTTCCTTCTAGCGAGCGCTCTTTTTTCCCCATTTCTCGAATGTTGAAGCCGAAGTCCACTCTCCTATTCACTTACCAAACGTCTTGATTGGTGTTTCTTTTGGTTACTATTACAAAAGCCTCTTAAGGGGTTATTTACTTTGCTACTATCTTATAATCCAACCAATTACATGTAGGTCCAACTCCATGTAAACCGTAGTTGACGTACAAACTCTTCGCCACCTACCTTCGGCACTGGGTGCAATGCAGTGAGACACAGAACCCATCTGCTTGTAGGAGGTTTCCTCCAGTCCTAAGAATTAGTTGAATACTCTCTTGCTGTGTTCTAGCATCGCCTCCTCTGTCATACAAGGATGGCATCTGTGAGGCATGATACCTCTACAATCGAAACCGAGCAGGGAGCAACATCAGCGACAACCGCAGTTGGTCAACCAATAACCTTAATGCGAAATTTGACTAATGATAGAGCTATACGTTCTATCACGGGTTTAGATGCAAATATGACCATAGGAATACAACTGCGTCTCCGAGTCGTGGATCGCGATGACCAGACACGGGCCGTTGGTCCTTAGTGCTGATGCAGCTTCACCATGACTGACACCTGCCCGTTTCAAGACAGACAAGCCTACAGACAATATTGGGAAATAACATTTCCATGCCATGTTGATGAGCAGGGTGATACTCCGACGGGTTGTTGGTAATCGGACTCAGCGGTGAGTCTGCGACTCGTGGAAGCATGATGGCCGGGACAGTTGGTCCTAACCACAATGCAGCTTCACCATGACTGTCACCTGCCCGATAAAGGGTGTGGATGAGCTGATTCTGAAGACAACTTCAGGTAAATGAGATTTAACTTGTCGTTGGACAGGGTAATTGTCAGACGGGCGTTGGTGATCGAGAAGTGTGGTGTCGCTAGACGTCTCTAGGTACCAGGCCTCAGTTTGTATCAGTCCTCTAACGACATGCCTGGGAGCCGACGTTCGAGATATAAAAGGGGCTTGTAATCCGCTCATCAAGTCCATCAGCCGAAAGACATCCACATCGCAACAGCACCATCTCCTATCCTTGCCTTCCAGCTTACACACACACCTCTTTTACAACCAACCATCGAGCACTCCTCCTCATCAGCCAAAATGCCTATCGTCGCCATTGCCCACGTCGTTGAAATCATGTTTGCCGGCATCTTTGCAGGCTCAATCTCCGATTATTGCAGGAAGCACCCTGGAAAGGGTTGTGTCAACAAGCGCGATCTCCCCGCGGACCTTGCGGCTGCGCCCATCATGAACGTCCGTGCCGACGTCGGCCCTTGCAATGTCCCGAAATACAACTTCGACATTTGCAACAATCAGCTCCGCGACCAGGCCAACCGGGGAATTAAGGTTCAAACCTCGATTCCCTCCGCCGGTGGTAAGTGACTTACTTACTGGACGATTCCTTCACACTTGGTACGTTTGCTAACGAAGAACATTTATTAAATTCAGTCGGCAAGTTTGACAATGTTCCGCCCGCCTGCATGAACCTTGTTGTGGCTCTGTCGGGCTCCTGCACCGGCGAGGGCCCTCGTCCTACTCCTTGCGGCTCAGCCTGCATGCAGTACTCGGGCCTTTCGGACGACCAGTTCCGCCAGCTCTCCAGCTACCTCAGCTAAGGCAGTTAGCTGTCTGGTATAAAGAAAAAGCACTTCTGTGAGTGGACTCGAACTCCTGTTTCCGAAGAAATATCATGCTAGTCATTTAGGCTTGTCATATCAGGAGTGTCTGTCCATAAGGGCGTGTTTCTTAAGCTGGCCACTTAAGAAGGTGCGTGCTCTTGTGGGTGTTGGGCCTCTTTGAGTGCTGCGAGGACCTTGTGTCAACCCGGGCCACTTCCTAGATCTTTGGCTTGGAACGCGGGTACTTCTGCAGTGCTTCTCTTGGGACTGGGTTATCTTGGCCAGAGGGAAACACTATTTTCTGTCTTTTAGAGCCTCTGAAGGTTCCAACAACCGATCATGCTTTTATCCTTTTTTTACACTTTTTTGTCATTCTTGATTGCGATTTCGTATATATAGCTACCTAGATAGATGAGAAGTCACTTCACCTCATCGATAGCCATCTTTCAAAGGTTTGCATTTTGTTGAAATGCGCAGATAATTGTTGTAACGAGCTGAGACCCAGTGTCGGGCCTCAGTCTCCCTCAGCTCAGGTTTTCCAGTTGGGTGGATAGTATCTGGATTCAGTATCCGGACTCAGAACCTGGCTTCACAAGCAAAGTCTCCTTCTGTACGGCCAGACAACAATACGGAATTTTGCTTTGTGGTCATCAAGTTTGCGTCTCAATTTTCACCCTACCAACCCCTTTTTCGGCGCTCACGATTTACTGTAGTGTAAACAACAGTGTCGTTTAACTTGTGGGACACGCCGTGGCCAAAGACTCTCGAAGACGTTTACAAGGTCCGCCCATCGCGCTTGTAAGCTTGGTATGTACACTGAATTCGACGACATTTAGCGTTTGTGACCAAATTTTACCCCACGGTCTCTGATGCGTCTATTCATGAGAGGCCCGGCGTAGATGGAAATGCCAAACCGCTTGATTCTGATTATAATGTGTAGGAGGGAAGAGGCCTGCGTCAATCAAGGTTGATGACAGGGCCTTAAGTAGGCGACTGTCAACCATGCTTGATGCAGGTTTGACTGCACCTGCCGGCTGGCAGAGGTGCCACTACCTTGACGCATGAAATCATGCATCAGTCTCCTCGGTTTCTGAACAGCAAGAGAACTCCATGTCCCGTCCAACATACCTAAATTTACTGGGATAAGTACTCTAGGTCGCGAGCCCGGGTGGTTGTCATCTTCTTACTAGGTCAACATAGTTCCTCCCTTTTAGAAACCTTTGCACGTAACCGTGGTTGGAACCTGGAGGTGACTTTGTCCCTTTCTTCAACCAAGCTGGCGTGTGTATGTTTGTTCCTTTTTGGTCAGCGGCAGCGAAGGTGCGCGCTTGAATCAGTGAACCCGCAGGACTCTCCCTGATCATTATCGTCATCCCTACCTAGTAGTAGGGTCGGTGACGACCAGCGAATCCCAGGTGTTGTATTTTCTTTTCCCCGCCATTCACTTTTTGCTCATTATTCCTTTTTTTATATTTTTTTTAAAATTCTTTTTGTTTGTAGTCCTGGTGAAAGGAAAACCCTGTACGTGACCTTTTGACGACGCGGTGGCTTCTTTTCTCTCTCTTTTCAATGACCGTAACATCTGGGTTACATTGGTTCTGCAAGACTCAAGGGGGTTTGGTCGCGTGATTGTGATACATCCTCGACGCCGTTATTAAAGAAGTTTGTACCTCCAAAGGTCGGACATCCGCACCCACACCCGCACCCACACCCGCGAAGAGAATAGAGAATAAAGGTCACAAATCACTGAAAGACAAGCTATCCATTTCCACGATTTCCAATTATGTCCATTGTCCATTATACCAAAGGAGTGTATCCGCAAGCAAGTTAGCAACAAGGGTATCAATCAACCAATCTTTCCTCCCTCCCCTTCATGTTCGTGCCAAGTTATGTACCGTCGTGTAAATGAGTGTCGTGAATTCGTAATGTCTCTCAAATCCAACCTTTGAATCGTTCCATCCCTTTCCTTTTGGTCCTTTCATTCATTAAAAGCCTCCGACAGCTTCAACGATGCGCATCCCCACGGCGGCAACGGCCGCGTCCGCATCTGCATCCGTATCCACTCGTACATACATCCGCGCAATGGAGTACACATATACATGTCCCACCTCCCGTTATCTCTCCAGAAGTATGCGTTGATGTGTAACACCGGGAGCGAAGAAGCGAAGGAACTTCTAGAACGAGCATCCCGGGACACGAACCCACACACCAACCACGACTCCTTTCTCTTTCAGCAGATTAAACACTAGATCGTGTCTTGCCCGTTCGCCACACTTCCATTTCCTATCCAAATCCAATCCACTCATTGATCCATGGTGATCCAAAAGGGGAAAGTATTAAAAGGCTCAAACAGGGAATTAAAAACGGAAAAACTTCCCTGTCCGTGAATAATGGTATTTACAAGAAAAGGATGGCTGCCAAGATGGTAGCCAACAAAGCCGCTACCGATGGCGACTGAGCGACATTGCCCGCTGCAGTAACGGGGGCGGAGGGGCTTAACGGTGGGGCAGTCGAGGTAACGAAGCCTGTTGTGCCGGAAACACTGACAGTGCCGTTACCGGGTGCAGTGGTCGATGGCCCGATGCTTGAAACCGAGGGCAGCGACGACGCCGATGCGGAAGACGACGAAACCGCCACAGGTTTGGTGGAAGTGGCCGTGAAGGACGACACCCCGACTGCAGATGATCTGGTGATAGACGACGACGAGGATGACACAACTGCAATGGATGATACAGCCGAGGTCGACGATACGGTTGACGTCGAAGATTCCGCCAATGAAGACAGCGCGGTCGAGACTGTTGAGGAAGTCTCAGGGACAGCCGTGCTCGACGCTGAAGACGAGGGGGTTAGGACTTCCGAAGAAGACGAGAGAACCGATGCCGCGGAAGATGAGATAGCCACCGATTCAGAGGAAGAAACAGGCGGCTGAGAAGGAGACTGAGTTGACGAAACGACCGCCGGCTCAGAGGAAACTGCCACCACCGTAGAAGAAGAAGTGGGTGGTGGAGGAGCAGATGAGGAGGATGAGGAAGAGATCACCGGCTCTGCCGAGGAAATAGAAATTGGGGGCAGAGAAGAAGGCAAGGCCGGCTCAGAAGACGAACTTGGCTCACTTGGGGATGGTTGAGCAGAAGAGCTCGAGGATGGAGGAGGGACGATGGAGGTAGTCGTGGTGGAAGGCTCCTGAGCTGGCTGAGAAGACGAGGTTGAGATGGGTACGGGCGCAATGCTTGGGTTAGCTGCCTCCTGCGAAGTTGTGGAGATCGAGGGAGTGGCAGACTCGACCGGCTGTGGGGGAGGGTCCGATGGGGCAGGTGAAGGGGTCTGCTCTTTGCACCAACCGAGGAATTGATCCCATATCGGCGCGAGATACTCCTTGGCGTTTTTCTTGTCGGTACTTTCCGGCTTATCATCAACACATGTTTGGCATTTGTTGAGGTATTCTTTGAAAGGCGAGGTTTCGTCGCAAATCTCCAGCGATTTACCAATTTGCTGGACTTCAAGGAAGGCATCCGCGCATTCATCGTAACAGATTGCGATATCGTTACTGCTTACCCGTTTCGAGAGAAGGCCGCGCTTCCATCCATATCCCGCCGCCGATGACCTGGTTGATGTCGGGCGCGGCGGAGGCCAGGTTAAATCGGTTTGGACATCCCAGTTACCGGTGGTAATAGTTGACGTGACACCGCCAACCTCGACAATGATGAGCTCCTCTTCAAAGATATCGTCGCTCAAACCGAACGCATTGGGATTGAGGTAGAAATACCCTTCAGTTGGTGGGAAATAACCAGTTCCGTTCTCTGGCCAGGTCACATTAGGAAGCGAAGGAGCTGGCTTACACCAGTGCGGTTCGCACGTGTAATCATCGGACGGCGCGTCGGCCCACAAGTTGCAACCTTGTGGTTTCGGCTTGTGGCAAACAAATCCAGGTTTGCAACCCCATGTTAGGTCTGATTTTGGATCGTACGGCTTTCGAAGGGCGGGCGCGACGGTCTCCGTGGGGTAGCAAGTCGAGATCGATCTCGTGACGGTTGTGGCAATAGTAATCGTCGAGGGTGGCTTGGTAATCGTCTGCGTGATGGTTTGAGGGGGCACAGAAAAGGTCGTCGTGCTCGTTACCGTAGAAGCGGGCAGGGTGGTAGTAATCGTAGTTCCATCAAGGGTCAACGTCGTGGTGGTGGGGGGCGCAGCTGATGTAAAGGTGGTCACCACTGTTGTTCCTGGGAGCGTTAGAGTAGAGACCGTATGCTCCGTCTGAGTGATAGTATGATCCAAGGTCTGCGTAACAATCGTTGGAGGGAGTGTAATGGTGATGGGAGTGCCAGACACGGTTGTTGTGATGGGAGGCGGAACGACAGTTGCGGTCGTAGTGAAAACCTCGGTCGCGGTCGTGCGATCGGTGACAGTCGAAACGGTGGTGTAAGAGCTGACAATAACAGAAGTGACTACAGTCGTCTCGGTTGTGTAGAAAGTAGTGCTATCGGTAACAGTCACCGGGTAAGAAGTCACCGTGGTGAAGGTTGTTGTTTCCGTCGTAGCACTGACAACAGTGCTAAGCACAACATCGGTGGTAGTTACGACGTCCGTTGTCGTGGTCGGAACCAACGTGGTATAAGTGTCCGTGATTGTGTTGTAGTCGGTCGTCCATATCGTCTTGGTGCCCGTCACCGTAACCGGGTAGGAGCTGATTTCCGTGGTGGTTGTAGTGCAGATAACCTCAACATAGTTAGTCGTTGTCTTTTCGATGGTCTGGATTAAACGTTAGTTAACATTAATTATTTTTAATTCACAATCAGAGAACCAAAGGCCTACATGGATGCTTGTGTAAGTCGATTCAATGGTGGACCAGAAGGTTGTACTGTCAATCACAGTATACGGGACAGAGATCGCCGTAGTGTGAATGACTGTCTCAGTTTCCACTTCTGTCGTCGGGATGTAAACGGTTGTTGGAACTGTTGTCGGGACTGCGACTTCGACCGTTGTCTCAACGACCGAGGTCTCGGTGGTGGTCTTCCATGTAGTCGTCGTGCTGACAACACAATACGAAGAGTGATCCTCCCCATTACAGATGCTAATTGTTGTAGTGACTGGGTAGCTCTGCAAAGCCATTAGTCATATGCATCTGATGGATTCACGATCATACTCAAACTTACTGTTGTATAGACAGTGGTCGTAGTAATGGTCTCGTAGTCGGTAGCGGTCTCCGTGTATCCAGAGGTCACGATGGCCGTGTCAGTAAGCGTTTTGGTGTCGAGGAGGGTGGTCGTGAGCTGAACATATCAATCAGCATGCTAACTAGTCAAGAAAAAAACGGGTAAAGCAGCCGTACATATTCAGTTTCTTCGACGGTTGAGGTGTGAACGATTGTCTCTACCACCGTTGCCGTTACGACTCCAGTGTGGGTGACTGTCTCCTTAGGAGCTGTAACCGTTGCTGTGTACTGCAATCCCAGTCAGCAATGAATGCAGTTGCCAAGTGTGCGGGAGACCAAGAAGACAAGGGGTTGAGGTACAGCAGCGAGAGTGCCTCCGCGGTTTTAGAGTAACCCGTAATTTCGAAGGCGAGCAGAGTACATTGGAAGGTATCTGGTCCCGTTTATATCTCGCTGCGCCCGGTAATAACTTACCGATTGTGTGACTGTCACCGTACAGGTAGAGGTAGAGGCAGGCTTAGGTATGCTGGTATGCTGTTAGACTGATATCTCCTCTCATCCAAAGAAGAGGATTAGCATACTACTTGGTGGTCGTGACTCTGTCAAAAGTTAGCTTTGGACCGAGCGACTGCTAATAGATTGTTCACTTACACAATTGGCTCGACGCACTTGCGACAATCGTGCCCGTATTTCTTGCAAAAACCCTTATCGTGATCAGGGCCATAGTCTTCATCACCACCATGATAAGCGGTAAAGCTCTCTTCAGGCGCAAGAGACTCAACGGGAGCAACGCTCGAGGCCTCCGTGGTGTTGAACCTGCGGTAAAGCGGCCTTTCGGCGGCGGAGACGAGCTGAGTTAGGGCCAACGCTCCGAGCGTGCCCAAAACCCTCGTAACAAGCATTCTGCCTGAAAGAGACCGTCAAGTCAAGCCGGGTAAGTTTAGCGGGCCAACGAGTGAGGTCGGGTCTCCGGAAGGGAAAACGAGTGTGAAGCTGTCGCAACAATTGAAGCTTACACCGGAAGACTTGACGTAAAAACACGAACGACGGAGATGGGGTGCGGCAGCGGCACTGGCCGATGATATAAGGCTGGTGGGAACTAAAAGGCCTGGCAGGTTGGGGGACCAGGCAACCTTTTGGGTAAGCCCAAATAAGGTGAACCAATGGCGTAAAAGGGCACTATTCGGCAAGCATCACCCTCGTCTGCAGAGGAATCTTATCCTATCCCATCCCATGTATTCGGTGTGATGCGGTGCGGTGTGGCTCCAACGGTGCGGACAGGAGGGAAAGCCAGACCGGCTTACTTTTTCTTGTATGTTTATTTTTACCCCGTTCGATCATAGTCCTCCGCTTGGAAGACTCAACTGGGCACCAAAGGGCTGACTGATAAATGTCGAAAAAGAGAAAAAACGACGATCACACATGCATGGCACCAAGAGCATACGCTGCAGGTCTCGTTGGCGGGCGAGTAGGTGAAAATTGAGAGGGAAAGTCTCGACAGCTCCGAATTTGGTGCTGCCCTACTCCACCGTGCTCCTCTGCTTCCCTACGGCGTACTCGCGGGGATGCATGGCCACATCCCACAGGCACAACCACCCATTGAGCATCATTGCCCGAGAGGCGGGAATCCAATAGCAAATAGGCCTAGACTAGCCCGGCCGGCCCTTTCTAGCCAATGTAACCGTGCTCGGCATCAAGGGACTAGGCTCTTGCCGAGCTGGACCTTGGACAGATATGTAGGTAGGAAGGAGATTTCAAGGAAGAATACGACGCGTTCTGACGAAAGCCTGGGCTGGCGATCACTGATCTAGCTCAGCATACGATCTCGCGGGAGCCCCAAATGACGATTTGACAACGGAGCAGAAAGAAGCAGGCGAGTGATCCCATGATTGTTAACTTTACCATGATTGTGCCTGGTTACATCCAAGGTGGGCGAGCTGACCTGACTGTGAGCATTGGGCTTGTTTGTCAGCGCAAAGGTGAGTTGAAGGCTGGTAAAAAGGGAGGCAACAAGCCACGAGCTTTGGCGATGATGACAGAGGCAGAAGGGACAAGAAAGAAACTGACAAAAGACTGGAGCTTGTGTAACTGTGCAAGACGGCAGGCTGGGGCACTGAGGATGCGCCCAGGGGGCTGAGCGAGCTGCCTGACCAGGATGTCCGAAGTCCGGGGCAACGATTTTCGAGCCAAGCAAACCCAACGTTGCTAGGGGCGCCAGGGACGGACGGAAGGCCCGCCGAGGGGAATAGTTGACCAGGGGGCTGCTAACGACAAAAAGGCAAGGCGAATCCCTCAACGAGACAAGAAGCAGGAACGCGCAATTTGCGGCTACACAACTAGTTCCAGCAACGGCAGGTGGTTTTGAGTTGACTTCACCCGAAGCTCCATGGGATATTTACCGTAGCGCACAGGTGTCTCCGGGCCGGTAGCACGGTACTCTGTTCTGAATCAGGACGGGTGATGTCTCTGGGGGAGAACCATATCAGGGAGTACGAAGGTGAGAACGTGGGCGACTGCAACCACACCAAGAGCCAAAGGCCGCAATGGTGGCCGAAACCCCTCTTTTTTCTCTTTTTTTTCGTGGGACCCGTATTGCTGACTGCTGCGAGACCATCTGGCTGTGTTGACTGGCTCTTAGTTGAGCAGGCTGGCCACCTAGGTAGAACACGTCCGCACTGCAGACAAGTCCCAACCACGGCGTCCGGCTTGAGCCACACTGCATGGCGGGAGAATGAGATGGCGGGCTGGTTCGAGCAGGTCGCTCGGGAAAAAGGGCCAGTGTGTACCATTATGAGGTGATAATATCGGACGGCATGATATTGTCCTTATTGCAACTGATTTCGTACAGAAAAACCAGAGCCTCATCCAAGCTCTCCGGGGATACGATCATACTGGTCCTTGAGGCGAAATCCTGGAGCTGATCCCGAAGAGAGTGTGAGTAGAGTTACGGGTTGAGTCTAATGCCTATCATCATCCGGGCACGCCGATATCTCGCCTGTCTGCAGAGCCATCGTGTCTGGAAAGTCCCGACCCGGCACTGGTGATATTGAAGGGCGCCACAAGCGCACAGGCTGAAAGAAGAATGGCAGAAGGCTGTTGTCATGATATGTAAGTAATTGCTCAGCGACAGTTTGCTATTGAACTCTGTGAGCATCGAGACAAGGGAGCATCAGCTCATGAGGTGCTAAATGCCTGTTGAACACGTGCTGAAAAGCAGGTCCGTTGCTGAAGTCTGTACGGCAATGCCAGGTACTAGAAATCCCCGCCGTGATAACGTCCAGGATTTCAGTGCCAGGGTCCCAAGGTACCTTCCGAGCCAGTGCGACGAAGTGGCCGGGCCGGCAACGAGGGCGAGAAGAGAAAAGAATGCAAAGGGACACGGCGGGATCTTTGTTAACACCGTAACCCTAGCAGCGCATGCGGGAGATTACCTGACTGGAGAAGATGCCGTCGGGATGACCACAGCGCAACGGTGTAAAGCGAACAAGAGATGAGTCGACCAAAGGGAGAGCAAAGAGGCGGTGGTGGCACGGTTTGTGAGTGGGTGAGAGTGATGATTGATGACAGCGGCCGGTGGAGGATGGAGCTGATGTCGAGGAGAGGAACAAGCTGCCAGCCCTTGGAGTCGAGGCTTGTTGGGTCGCAGGGCCTCACAGTCAGCAACTGACCCACGAAGTGAACAAGCCAAGACTGGACAGATTTGCGACCGAGCTGCTGCGAAGAATTGAAGTGTGAGGGCAGTTGTGAGTGACAGTCACCCAGTCGTGAGCGGGAAGCAAACCGGGGACGGAAAGAGCTACCCCTGCACGGTCCACGTCGAACATGGCCTTGTATGATTGGTCCAGACTAATGTGGGGTAGGGCCGAGATCAATGGGTGAGCGCGAAGCACCAAATGAACGACGCCCGATCTGGCAATAGCTTCCAACGCGGCTTCCAACCCTACCGCCAACCACGTCCCAACGGCATCGTCCCCGCTTCTTGCGCGACCTGCCCCAATGAAAGCCTTCACGACATCACCAAATATTGACAGATGCAGCAGCAAAAATCGCAGGTGTGGGCTGCCTAAGACCTTAAAATCGCCGTAGCAAAACCACCGCCTGCGACAATGCCATCCAGGTCATTCTCCATCAGTCGCCTCATCGTCTCTTCTTGGCAAGGGAATTGCAGGCTTGCCAATCCTCCCTTGAATGTTAAGATGAAGAGAATGTTTGACCGGCGACGATGGAATCGAGGGCTCCAATTTCCGCCACTACACACAAAGGAAGTCCTCGCTTTGGTGGACCTCATGATGGGAAAAGGCGGGATGGAGGGAGAGAAGGCTGCGCGCTGTGGCTTCCTCGCTACCTTTCACGACCGGGACTCTTACACAATCTCTCCGTCCGGACCGTGTCAGCTTACGCCGAGAAAGTACAACCATGCCTTCCTTCACAATGGCAAGATAACAGCAGCAGGTGCAAGCAGGTACCAGTCCCCGCTTTGCAGTCAACTTCTTTTGGTGAGAAATAGATGCCTGCCCGTTATGGGAAGGTGCCGTCGTATTTGCTGCGCACTCCTGCAGATGGAAATTGGCAACAACGAAACTCTCACCACAAAAGGTTCCTTCCTCCCTCTGGACTGGCCAACATGCTTGAATGACCTTTCTTGCCCGGAGCGACCCCTCCAGATGCAACTTGAAGGGCAGAGAGGCCGGGGGCGGGCACCCCAATCAGTCAATCAAGCTGCCACTGCCAGTGTATCTATCTTCCCGTATTCACACTTCCCCGATCTCGTCGTTCGGAGCGATGCGTCAACGAAGTGTAACCTCCATCATCATGAAATCTCAATGGTGGCTAATCATGATTCCACCTCGTTTCGGCACTCTTTAGCACTCCCACGGCTATCGTGATTGGCAGCGATGTGATGCCAGGTCCAGTTCAACACTCTAGACACCCCAAACACCATGAGACGATGGATGGTGATGGCGACAGAGAGGCGATGCTCCATATGCAGAGATGCTGCCAATAGCTCACTTTGTTCTCGCGCGTCTGTCCAACCGACGGAAGCAAACCTTGCGGCCACTCCCGCCATCCTGTCTCATGGTTCTGGAATCCGGATCGCCTCGACCGTATTGCCGGGCCACTGTGTTTGTTTGCTTCTCTCAACAGGTACGCCACGACGTAGGTGAGTACATTCTAGGGATTGCCTCCCTCTCGGTGGTATCACCTATTCCGTCCGGTCCACGGCAGAAGTCGACATTGCGCCAAGTGGGAATACGGTCACTTGTCACGGCCATCAACGCTCGTTATGCATCTGATGTTGGACAGATCGTCATTCTCGCCCCCATTCTCATAGGACAGCATGCAACGGACAGGACGAAGAGAAGCTCCAACAAAAGAGAAAATTCGTTACGATGTTGTCATATCCGTTGGCTACTTCAATCCTCGAAAATCGGACAGGTAGCTGGCAGAAACCAGTTCCTCCACCCACCACGGCATTGAGAATGCTTGGCAGTGCCTTAGCGGATCCTCCGTGTTCGTTAGGGGCTCCTCTAGTCACTCCTAGGGCTACCTTATCATGGTGCGCGATTGCTGATGCCTACCATTGCCATCTATTACTTGCATCGCAAGAGGCGGCCATGTCGGTGATATAGCCATCAGGGTCCCGGATATACCCATCATGTTCGCAGTGCGCAGCAGCCCAGGTACCTATGCAGACCTGATCCACCCCGGCAACCCTGCACACTCTCTCGTCAATCCCCGGTGACAAGGCTGAGGCCATCCTTAAAAGGGTCTTAAAAGAGGACGGAAACCGCCCACCCTCTTTTTCCTTGGTGAGAAAAGCATGGGTAGCTTGCTGGTTGGGGTGGGACCATCTGTTGGAACCTTGACTTACACCCAGACTTGGCCTGGGCCCGTCTTACAGACCTTCCAAGACCAGCACACGCTCCTCGGCCCCCTACCAATAAGAGGCTTCCCAGTCCACAAGGCGTGCCAGGGTGCTAGATTTCGTGTAGAATTCAGCACTACCCAACCTTTACCTCGCCACAACTTTTCTCAGTGTCGCTGACTGACAGGTCGCGAGGAGCATCACCAAGAGTAAGCGGTGGGTAATATCGGCCGTTACTAACCTTGCGCATCTGGTATCGATATCTGATCTCGTCGACGAGGCCGTACACACTTGGACGTGCTCCCACGCGTGTGCAGTCGCTTTTCGCTCTAGTCTCCTTCACGAGACGTCTGTGGCAGAGACCCATCTGTCTGAGAAACCGCATCCTCATCACTCGGTAGCCTATCCCCGTCGATTCCAACTCGTGGCCGCTTTTCGGCTTTGCCACAGCCTTTGAGCATCACACAATTGGTCGCCATTGTGCGGGGTTGGGATCTAGGTTCTGGTAAGCTCACTTCATATCTTGTGTATCGCGGTATCCGATGCTGGGCATGTCCATGCTGCTTTTATCGAGATCCCCTCACACCTTCTTCTCCGCCTCATACTCTGCGAAAGCTAGGTAGTGGCAATGGACTACTCTTCCTTTCGCTAACCCGCCCGATAGAACACATTTACGCCCATCTGCAACAACCCTTTTACCTATTGGGACATCACCCATATGACTTCTTGGTGACGTTCATTAACGGCCTCATCGCACCCTCGTGCCTGCAAGCGAGCGCACCCAATATCGGCTTTATCTATATTTCCCACCTGCGTCGTCCAAAAGTTGGAAGTCGCCAGGTGGCGTTAAATCATCATGGGCTTCAACGTTTTGGCCGCGCTGGCCCTCGCCCCTTATATCATCTCTGTCCAAGCCCAGTCGTTCTGGGAGGAGGGTCAAGTCAACACCACACTATGCTACTGGCAACAACCAAGAGGTCAGTTTTTATCAATCTCCCTGGTGAAAGATATCGCTAATCAGAACCCAGCTGCTATCATCCGGGACACCATCTACATGGATGGCGGGAGGACGTGGTGGATTCCAGGCATGGCTGATGGGTCTCTCAAGACTTTGATTCCTGATGGTAAGCTAGTGAGAACCCTTTTCGTGAGGGTACGTTTGGGCTAAATTTTCACAGACAATCAGTATGGTCGTATCTTCACCCTCAATCTCAGCACTCCCTTCGACATCAAAGACAACGTTACCGCAAAATTCAAGATCATGAATAAAGCCCCGCCCGGAAGTGTAGTCAACAATAACGACCCAAACTACGTTGACGGGGCTCTGTTGGCAAATGATGCCGAATGGTTTGCCTATGGTGGCCTCCTCCGAAAAACCGCCGCCTTCAACACTGAGCCCGCAAAAGATCTGGTTTCTGGCTACAGGCAGTATCAGTACGGCCCAGAAAAGGCAGGTTTTAGCCCAGGCCTGTTCAAAAGCAGCCTGGATACCGATAACACGGGGGTCACTCGCTACATTGCGTTTGGAGGTGCGGCAAGCGCGCCTTCTGAAAATTTGGCTTGGTACTTTTCGGGCGTTCAAGCACCATCGAAAGGGCCCGTTTACACTGCATCATCCAATCTCACGACATCCCCTATTCGCATAGTCGACTCCTTCATTACATTGGACATGAAGAATCAACAGAAAGAAACTTGGAAGAACAGCACGCTTCCCTCCGAAATATCTGGCCGAGCAAATCCTGAGTTGGTCTGGGTTCCCGTCGGCGCCAAGGGTATCCTACTCGTTCTCGGAGGTGTCATATTCCCGGATTTTACCAGCACTGTGAAAACTGGGGTTTCGGACAACGAGACAGAAAGTGTTAGTATTACGCCTCATCTCCATACCTTACACTGGCTCTAACTAGGTGACAGAAGGCAACAAGTCCCAAATTTATGACGACAATCGATGTATACGATGTCGCGAACGACCAGTGGTACAGCCAGCCAACGACAGGCGACAACCCTGGACAACTTACTCGCGGATGTGCCGTAGTGGCACCTGCGGAAGACCAATCAAGCTTCAACATCTATTATTATGGCGGCTACGAGGGGCTCAAGGTCACCGACGACTTCAACGACGATGTTTGGGTGCTCTCCGTACCTTCTTTTACCTGGACGAAGATCACATCAAGCACATCCAGCGGCCGGGCCGGACACAAGTGCTTTATGCCCTATCCCGATCAGATGTTGGTTCTTGGAGGCTACACAAACACGCCAAGCAGCGGACCCCCAACGTGTCTCCCTGAATTAGTTCGGGTTTTCAACATGACGACCGGAACTTGGCTATCGGGTTATGACCCTACAAAGCACTCGTCCTATGGTGTTCCCGAGGCCGTTCAAAAAAGGATCGGTGGCTCTGCTACGGGCGGTGCCACGGCACGCGCACCGAGCGACGGCTGGGCTTCAGCAGACCTTGGAAAAGTCTTTGACACCAAATATACGACCAAGATCGCTACATATTATCCATATGCCTCTGAAGCGCCATCAAACAACACTAATCCGACGTCACCTGGGAGTGGTGCTACGGATGACGATGACAAAAGGTCAGGGGGTGTACCATCTTGGCTCCCTCCCGTGCTTGGCGTCGTGCTTGGGCTAATGCTCCTGACTATAATCGCTGTCTTGGTACTCCTCTGGAGACGCCGCAGGTTATTGAGGGCTGGCACTAGTGTAGCCGAAACTGAAGATACCAATGGCTACCGAATTATGTCATGGATGCGCGGCCAGCAGCACGCCACTGAAAAGGCTCCTACCGTCACGACCTCGGATGAAATCAGCACTATCCCTAACAGCCCCAGTCCTATGCAAGACACGGCAAGCACAGGGTCGCCCATGCCGCCGCCTTCAATCGCCGAAGCGATGGACACTCAGATCACGCCGCCGCCGGCTCCAGTCGAATTGATGGGTAAGATCAACCTGCTCCATCATATAATGCATCTGCTAACTCTTATTCGAACAGATACCTCGCCTCGCGCTGAACTCCACGACACTGGTTTGAGCCACGTTGATATTTTGAACCGTCACTCGAGTGTGGGTCGAGTTAACACCGCTGGAAATGGCTCCCTCAACAACCCATCGTATTACACGGGAGCAACACAACAGATGGACCATGCGAGCAACTTCACCCGCTCATCCAGAGGCGTTGCATCCTCTCTGCCACCGTATATGCAGGGTGTCGATGGTGCTCCAACCAACTTTCGTCCCGACTCGGAATTGATGGGCAGCGTTCCATCCGGGGCTGCGTCGGCCAATAGAGAGATTCCCTCGCCCATGGTCTCGCCAACCACCACCACAGCCACCCGCGGTTTTGCCCTCTCGGACGTCTCTAATGTCAGCGAGCGTGATAAGGCACACCTCCGACAGATCAGCGACGCAACCGTGAGTTCCATGACCTCGGGACAGACGCATAACAACAACGGACAGTACACGCCCAACATTAACAGCAACCACCGCTTCAGCAACAGTCCTGCCCCCACCTCCGTCCCGGAGGAACACAATATCAATCAGCAGGGTGGACAGCAAGCGCCCGACCACATCCCTATCCCTTTGTCAGCAACGTCCGCTATGGGCGGTACGCTGCCGCTGGGATCGCCGCAGCCGGTTTCACCGCCTACGGCAGGGATAGCGGAGGGGAGCGACGATTACATGAGCGTTCGGCCACAGCCACCGCCGACGGCGGGTCTCGGCCCGGGAGCCGCTGGAGGTGCTGGGGCCACGAGTAGTCCGAGACGGAGCATGTTTACGGAGAGCCGAGAGGATATGAACGGGACTGGTCCGGGAGGGAGGTAAATGAGGGACAGTCAACGGGGCGGGATAGGGTAGAAAGGGTGGTTGGGAATGGGAAATTAAAGCGTTAGATGCGATACGATTGACGGGACGGGCCATCGAGTCCGTGTTGGGTGTCTTCTTTTTTCCATTTGTCCGGTGTTTGGTGGTTTCCAGTCATTGGTTTCCGTTCTAGCCATGTTCGATATCTATGCCAATGATGGGATTCGGGGCTCGGGATCTGAGCTGGTACATACCTTGTGACGAATGGATTTTGCTATGATTTGTTTTGCAGCGTTGATGCCCTGACAATCATGAGCACATCCGAGTGAACTATATCCCCTCTGTTCGGCAAAGTTATCATATCAAATTTTTCACATAGCGTCGCTGATCTTTTTTTGAGGGAACAACGGGTTCGCTACCCCTTTTCCTGGAGGCAAAGAAGACATACTAACAGATTCTTCCACAATGGTACCCACTCCATTCACACTCCTGTGGTCTTTCAAGTGACTGATGCACACTTGCTGGAGGTATTTCTGCTCGATACTTTCCCGGCACATTTGATGCTACAAGTGGTTATTGTATTATAAAGGTGCTGTAGAGCAGTGTCAATGTAGTTTGGAGATATCGACCGGACAGATAGATGTATGACGAACCGTTACGAGCACAGGAGTATATCGGTGGGATAGATAGAACAACGGTTGTAGTAGCCAAAAGGTACCCATCAATTGTGTAAGCTATTGCTTGCTGAAAAGCCCAGTATTCGGAAGGCCTGGGAAGGCTTTCCTTTATACTGGTTCTTCAATAAGGCGCCTTACCGTGGCCGCGGCGACGTTTTTCCCGGCGCGGCCCCGATTGGTCTACCTAGCTGCTTATATAAGTGGTCTCCTATTTGATTGTAACAAGATGTAGGGGCCGAGACCCGAATTCTAAGGTTGAGGCGCCGCGATGTGGACATGGTAAGACAAAATGGTGGAATTAAACCTCCACACCACGCTGCACACTTGGTTTTTTTTTTTTTTTTTTGTGTGTGTCTTCCTCTCCTCCATTCTCGTCATTCCATTGTCATGGATTCGAAGACACGTCCCGTCATGGGCAGCCGAGACCTTGAGATACCTACCTTTCCCGTAGACGGGAGAACCGGACCGGGTCCCGTCGCGTGGGTGGAAAAGGAGAAAATCAGTCGGGGAAGGCGCAGAATGCCCGCTAGTGGCCGTGGCTCCCGTCTGTAGCGGTCTGACAGAAATGGAGCCGAGACTGGAAGTTAGGGCAAATCACTAAATTACAGAAGCCCACCCTACCTTAACAGGCGACGGGATGCATGCCGCCCGTTCCTGTCCCCGTCCGGATGCGCGCCCGAACGTGAAATGTCCTTTTCCTCGCGCACTCGGATTCACAACTCAGAACATATGGAGGAACTAGAATTAAAACTAATGTCGTAGAGTCCATGCATTGTTTCTCCTCTTCAGATACCTGCAATGATCAGAAAGATTTGGTCGTGTGTCCGAAATAACGAGTGTCCAAGGTGAGTTTGGCCGGCAGAAACACGGGCCATCCGAATTCCAATGTCTGCTTCGCGCCTGCCACTCACTGTTGCTTGACTGACTCGGACCCGAGTGTCCGGCGGGCTCCGACCACGATCGGACCTGTCAATTATAATCGTCTACAAATGATTTTTGTGGAAGGAGAAAATTGTCCTGAGACATTCGAAGGTTGGAAGGAACTAAAAACTAGTTAAGTTCTTAGGAAACATCGAATTAGCTTTTTTGGGTACTTATCTGATACCGGGCGGGACGTGTATGTAAGTTAAACGATCTACGGGAGCTATGACCACGCCACCCACGCCGTTAGGACAGGACAAAATGGATGGGGGACAAGCTGCGAGACGTTGAGCATTGCGAAATCTCAGCCAAATGCGGTTTCCAAAGTGGCGGGACAGGTGTTTGCATATATGCATAGGTCTGAAATGCAAGACCGGGATGTGTTGAGTAGGTAGGTAGATATGTATGATGTGCATCTTCTGTCTCTGTGGGAGCTTTTTTAATCATTTTATTCAAGTGCTTCGCTGGATCGAAACCGGTCATATTGGTCAATATTTTCCCCCGAAATCCCTTGTTCGGGTGGAATAGCTTGTTTGAAGCGGTGGGATAAAACGGGACAAGTTTGAGCTCTGAACCGGGAAGAAAAAGTAATCAAAACATATCTATATAAACACACCGGTCTTATTAATACATAATAATAGCTGTAGACAGTTTCCTTCTTGCTCCTTCTAGGCGTATGTGAACGAACGTGGCTGATGGTTTGTCAGAGAGACAGACACCTGCCACACCTTTTGAGAGCCCAATCGGCGCGATGCCGGAAGCTTGGGAACGATGTTGGTCCGGCAGCGTGGAGTATTCCTTTCAGATTGTGTGAAGACATGACGCTTGGCTGTGAGTGACGGGCTGACCTGAAGCGGTGACCGAAATCCCGAAGAAAAAAGAAAAAAAAGAAAGTGGCCTGGCTTCTATTTGTGCAAAATTGGCTGTTTTTCCACTAACACCGACGGGTGCAGTCTCGGCCTCAAGCTCACCCAAAAGCGCGGAGCATTGTTAGTAGACCATCTAGGTCGCACCCTTGGCGTATCTGGCTGCCCCTTTTTGGCGACCCAGGAACCGACTGGCTGGAAGGATTCTAGCACGGATCATCTTGTCTCTCGATAATGCATCACACAGCTACATACACCGACATAGACGTGCAGAGAGCAGATTTATGAATTTTATTGGACATAAAGCAAGGATCTGCATGCCAGATTCACGGCGTTTGTTCCGATTTCTGATGCTCTGCAAATTGTCCGGACAGAACGAATCTCGTCATCTCGCGCTTTCGAGCATCTGTATCCTCGGGTGGTCTTCCACAACTTATTCTCGGCTTTTGGTATGGATCTCGGAAATTTGTCTGGAATGATCATGTGGAAGTAGTTTCAAGCTAGACTGATTAAAGAAGTCACCTTCAAATTTTGACGTTCAAAGTGATGAAAGAAATCCACCTCCCCGGCGCGTTCGCTCGAAACAACCTGGAAGTCAGATATCACGTACCCTAGTATAGATTGTACCAAACCAGACGGACGCGCATGCCGTCGAGCGGTCTCACGAACAAGATGACGGATGTTCAAGTCAACTTGAAATTGACAGGCGAGCAGAGCGGATGACATAGGAACGCACCTTCCCTCCGTACGTCGACATAACCCGCCAAGGCATGGACCCAACTGCCTCTTGGGCACCTACACCCATACTTGCCATTTATTCTGCCTGGGAAGGTTGCTCTTTGGTCAAAGAAATCCTTGTTTTGCCTCCATAGACTGAGCTCCCGCAAGTCTGGGAGTCATAGATATCTGACGGGCGTAAAGGCATGCATGCAAAACGACCAGCATGAATATGCAAGATTTTTATATATTCAATTCCCGGATGCCGGAGTTGTTGATTTAATATTCTTTCTGTCCTTCCCCGTCCCCTATATCTTTGACTGCTACCCCTTAGTTAAATCTCCTGCCCTCCGCTACCTTCGGACTCTCTACCTTGCTTGATAGGAACCAGCTAGCCCCTCTCCTGCTACATTGAACAATCCCAAGCCATCCTTCTCATACATCCATTTCCCGTACCACTCAAATGTCATCCTTTCCCAATTATATCCAACATTGCCTTGGATCATTTACATCTACCAATTTCTTTCCTCCAAAACCCCTCCAAACAGTTTCCTATCATGTCTGACCACACAGCCAGAATGCCCATCGACCTCTTGGAGTCGGACGCGATTGGTTTTGGGGCGAAAGAGAAGTTAATCCCCAAGCAGCTCTTCACCAGGGATGATCTCGATCTCAACATGAACGTGGAAGGAGGGGCCAAAGCAGCCGCTGATGATTTCCTCACCTGCCTTGACAACGGCAAGTTTGTTTCTCTTTGGACTTCCTCGGGCGGGGACAACTTGTGCGGCATGTTTGAGATTAGAAACAGCATAATGGCTATGAAGAGACAGAATCCCCGAATGCCCCTGCCTGTGCCCACGGTCCCCGGGCTTATGTGGGCGTTCAGGAACCAGGTCTATGCTGATCTCAAGAAGCGGAACGAGGAAAGTTACGTGGGAAGGGACGTCCCGTCATTCGAAATCAATGTCAACAACTTCGCTGGCGATGAGCTCAGGCTCATCTTCAGAGCCTGGGCGAAGAATCTCGGGCCCCTGATTACGGACCACTGGGGAGGAGTAGACGTGGGCCTTATGACCCAGACCCATCAACACCCAGAGCGGAAGCGCCTATTATTCCCCGCCATTGAGGTTCCGGAGGAGACCGAACCGGGCCTCCCCATCCTGCGGCCTTATATTCTGAACACCGGCCACGGTCACTGGGAAGGGTTGGCCAAATCCACGCCACACTTGGAGCAGCAATCTTCGCGCCAGCCCAATCCTGGCATCCAGCCCCAGCCCCAGCACAAATATCCTCAGCAGGCGTCAACTGCTGCAGCAAACCACATGGATCCCTTTTCCTCCGTTTACAACGCCCCCTTGGTCGCCCTCCCCCATAAAACTGGTGTTACCCTCGACGACACCCATCAAGTTGTAGATGAACGACTGTGTAACCATGCAAGCGGAAGCCAACAACAAGGCAATCATATGACAGCTCAGCAGAATCAGATTGCCGATTTCCTCGTGCCTTCCTCCCTCTCTTTCTCCTTCAAGTTCCCCATGTTCTCTAACCAGGGATAGGGCACAACCTCGTTAGACTTTCTCTCCGTCATATCCAGCTGTGACGACTATCCCTCCTCCCAGCATGTGCAGCTGGGAAACAACAGCACCGGTTACTCCATATTCCATCTGGCATGTGCAGCAACAGCAACAGCAACAGCCACCCATCATTACCATGAACACCCAGCTTCCTCAATCTCATCCCGACATCCACCACCAGGGGCATGTCCCATATCCGTATCCGTACTATCGGTCCAAGTTTTCATCGGGTTCGGGTTCCAATTCTTCCCGCAAACGGTCTGGGTCTGGGTCTGGGTCTGTCTGGAGTAGGTCTAGGTCTACTTCTCCTTCTCCTTCTACTGGATCGGCATTAGAGACATCCTTCATGTCCTTCATGCCCTCCCTGTCCAGCGCCGAAATTCTGTTCCCGCAATATTCGTTTACGCCGAAACCGGAACCTGGGCCCCCTCTTTTGATACCACCCTGTCAATATCAACGTCAACAACAACATCACCAACACTATCAACAGCAGGGCCAAAGGCTGAAAGGGAATGGTGGCGGTGATCCAACTCCGATATCTGCACCGCCAACTTTCCAAACCCCGATGTCCGTCTCACAGATGCCCCGGCTGCACCCAGCGGGCTCGAAGCGGCCCATTTTGATGTTGTACGAAGTAGAGGCAGGGGTGTAAAACGAGAACGGCCACGAAGAAGAAGAAGAAGAAGAAGAAGAAGAAGAAGAAGAAGGAGAAGAAGGGAGGCCGGCCAAGAAAAGGAAAAACGTCTGTTGAAGCCGCGACCAAGACTGGATTCTTGAAAAACCGACACCCCAACTCGGGGTCTGGGTTGGGATCATGGTGTTGAACTGATCATGGTGTTGACATTCGGCTTGGATATGAGTAGAAATGGGATTACCAGTATGTTGTTCTGATCATCTCTTTTCCCTGCCCTTCGAGAGGGACCGCATCGTTTGGAGGTTTCATAATAGCTTACGCAATATGGCCTACTGTACGAATGATTTCTTCCGAGTTATGTTACCTGTCTCGGATCAAAAAAGATCAGGAAGCAGTTGTCTAGAAATGTATTTTACATGTACGTTAACAAATTGAAGGCAAAGCCAGCACGGCTTGACACACACAGTGATCTTACCATATAGTTGAACTGCTCGTGGCCGTGCGTGGTGATACTTACCAGGCAATGTCGAGTAGGAACTCTTGATTTTCTCCAATTGCTGCTCCAGATCAAGTGACGTTTTTCGTCTCCAGAACCTGCGAGGAAACCAACATGGGTTATATGAGAAAAAGCTGCTCACTGTCACACGGACATTGCCTACACTCCTGGGTTTGAAGTACAATAGAGCCTCAATGCTTGAAATCAACCCAACCTCGCCATACAATGCCAGCCTTGCCTCGGCCAGTGTCACACGGACATTTGCCGGTGACATTCATCAGTCAAACTGCCGACCAGAATTACCGACAGAATGCCACACGGACATCCGCCGGTGACTTTCATCAATTAAACCACCGACCGGATTTACCGACGGGCAACTGGACGAAGGCTGGCATTCAGAAGATCTACTTGTAGGCAGATGAACTAGATAGACTCGCACCGATGCCTGGCACACAGGGCTCGGTACGTACCAACCTTCTTTGGTATAAGAAGGCCTTAAGGCCCGACCTTCTCATTGAGGTTGAAAGGATCAACAAGGCCTTCGAGACCAAAGTAGTTTATTAGCTGAATTGAACTACTGTTCCAAGCCCAGAACACTGCCCTTGTCACACTCACCGACTGACTGCAAGAATACCAAGCCAACTATCTCTGCCCAAGGCCCCCGGTATCTGGCCAGCTGGCTCTTCTTTTGCACCATCCAGTGGGCAGAGTACTGTTCTCAACGCGAAGAGGGTCGATGGACGTCCACATGGTCATAACTACCTCTAGGTTTCAAAGCCCTTCACACAAGACAAAACGCATGTGTTAGTATTAGTTATGCCTATAATGCTGGGATATAGGCATATATTCCTTCACGAAATACCTGTGTTTGACCAAGGCATGCATCTTTGTCCTAACGAAATTCATCTCTCTCCAAACTAAATGCATATATACTATCTGGGAATGCTTCCGACTTCAACTTAGGATATCCCTAACTCTTCTGGGATGAAGAAGTGGACTCGCTTATCACTGTACCAAGACTCGTAAAGCGTTGAACGACATCACCACAAATTACGAGCAGAGCGTAAACAGAATGCCACATTCCATTCATTCAGATGCGACATTTGAAAACAGCTGATATACAAGAAATTGGTATTCGTAACTCGAAAGAAATCGCTAACCCAAGATCCAGCCCAAACCTGAAACCGCCATTACTTTTTATCATGTCCTATACACCGTATCACCAACCCAAGCCTCAGAAAGCTTAAGCAAGCTCAGCAGCGGCACCACCAATAGCCAACTTGCCCGTCTCCTTAACCTTGGTCTGGAACACCACCTTGTTACCCTCCTTCCACATCTCCGTCACCAGGGTCTGGCCAGGGTTAACGGTACCGGCAAAGCGAACCTTGATGTTCTTGAACTTGCCAAACTTCTCGTACACGGCCTTGCCAGCGATACCGAAGGAGCAGAGACCGTGAAGGATAGGGACCTTGAAGCCGCCCATCTTGGCAAACGCAGGGTCGACGTGGAGGGGGTTGTAGTCGCCGCTGAGACGGTAGAGAGCAGCCTGCTCCTCAGTGGTCTGGATCTCAACGACGGCGTCAGGCGAACGAGCGGGGGGCTTGTTGGCGGCGGTGGAGGCGCCACGGTCGGTGGGCTTCTTCTGGCCGCCGAAGCCGCCGCAGCCGCGGAGGAAGACGGTCATCTCGTTGTAGAAGAGCTCCTCGCCGGTCTCGGCGTTGTAGGTGGTGATGCCCTGCTTGGCGATGGCGGCGGAGCCCTTGTCGACGACCTCGAGGAGCTTGCCCTTGGAGATGAGACGACCGGAGGTGGGGATGGGGTACTTGCGAACCTCAAGGTACTGCTCACCGTGGAGGAGCATCATTGGGGAGAAGTTGGGGACGATGTCGTCGAAGGAGAAGGGCATCTCGGTGTTGAAGGGAGGAATAACGCCGAAGGTGGGGATGACCTCGAAGTCCTCGTTGCCTTCAAAGATGTACTTGATGTCGGTGCGCTTGGCGCCGATGCCGAGGTTGTAGAGGCAGACGTCACGCTCGTCGAACTTGTACTCGGTGCCCTTACCTTCGAGGCCGGTGAACTTCTTGATAGCAGCAAGGTGCTCGTTCTCGGCAGCGCCAGACTAACGGGAGAAGAAGATGAGTCGTTAACAGTCATTCAAATATTCTACACTAGAGGTTTTATATGGCTATTATACATGATGGGACAAGGAAAATTACATGACATTCTTTCGTGGCAGCTGGAGGAAGAAAGGGAATCATACCTTGCCCTCGCCGGCACGGTTCTCCATGTTCGCCATGATCTTCTCGATGCTGTCAGAAGCCTTCTCGGGGTGGTCCGAGCGGGAGTCGAAGGTGATGATATCGTTCCAGTGCTTGACGACCTCCTCGGGGGTAAGAGGAACGTCGACAGGGAAGCCGTGGCCGAAAGTGCGCTGCCACCTGGTCTGGCCGCACCAACCGGAGCCGACCTCGTAGAGACCGCCAGTGGGGTTCTTGGGAACCTTGTCGCTGCAGAGGGCAAGGACAAGGGGAGCAATGTAGTCGGGCTTGAAGGCCTGGACGAGCTCCTCGGGAAGGATGGTCTTGGTCATGGCAGTACCAGCGTTGGGAGCGATGGTGTTGACATAGATGTTGTACTTGGCACCCTCGAGGGCAATGGCGCGGGAGAAGCCAAGGATGGCGCATTTCTATACATAGGTTAGCTAGAATTCAGTGGACATCGTGAAGATAAAGACTTACGGCAGCAGCGTAGTTGGCCTGGCCGAAGTTGCCATAGATACCAGAAGTGGAGGTGGTGTTAAGAACACGGCCATACTTCTGCTTGAGGAAGTAAGGCCAAGCAGCCTTGGTGACCTTGTAGGTACCGCGGGCGTGGACGTTCATGACGGGGTCCCAGAGGCTGTCATCCATGTTGTTGAAGGCCTTGTCACGAAGGATACCAGCGTTGTTCACAACGATATCGATACGGCCAAAGGCATCAATGGCAGCCTTCACAACGGCATCACCGTCCTCAGCGGAGAACTTGGCGCCAACGGCCTTGCCACCCATCTGCTTGATCTCGTTAACGACATCGTCAGGATTGACAAGATCGTTGACAACGATGGAAGCACCAGCGCGGGCAAAAGCCAAGCAGTAGGCGCGGCCGATACCAGCACCGCCACCAGTGACGAGGGCGACACGGCCGGTGAAGTCAATCTTCTCACCAGAGTCGTTGGGCCCGAGCTTGAGGGACTCCTCGAGGAGGGTAAGGAAGTCGTTGGGACCGCTGGGGTACTGGGGGTTGGAGAAGTCGGTGACCTGATCCCACTTCTTGATGATGGCACCGGGGGTGTAGCTCTCGTCGGCCTTGAGGAGAAGACCGGAGGAGCGCTCCCAGCGGAGCTTGGCGACGTGGCCACCACCAACCTCGAAGATGGCGCCGGTCTCGCTGGTGTTGTTCTTGTGAACAAGGACGGCAACGAGAGGAACGACCCACTCAGGCTTCATGAGGGCAAGAAGATCAGGGGGCATAACGGTCTCGGTCATGCGGCTGGCAGCGATAGGAGCAATGACGTTGGAGAGAATGTTGTACTTGATGCCCTCCTTGGCGAGGGTCTCGGTGAAGCCGACCATGGCGAGCTTGGCGGCCGAGTAGTTGGCCTGGCCAAAGTTACCGAACAGACCGGCAGCGGAGGCGGTGTTGATGACGCGACCGAACTTTTGCTTGCGGAAGTAGGGCCAGGCGGCGCGGGCGGTCTTGTAGGAGCCCTTGACGTGGACCTTGAAGATGAGGTCCCAGTCCTCATCCTTCATGTTCTTGAAGGAGATGTCGCGGAGGATACCGGCGTTGTTGATGAGGATGTCGATGCGGCCGAACTCCTTGATGGCGGTCTCGATGATCTTGTCGCCGTTCTCGACGCTGTCGTAGTTGGCGACGGCCTTGCCGCCAGCGGCCTTGATCTCGTTGACAACCACATCGGCAGCCTGTTGTTGAGTGTACTCGTTAGCATAATGATGACAGTGGCGATGTATGGCGCATTGGTTTACGGGGAAATATGCTTACCTTGGTAGAGTTGCCCTCGCCCTTGAAGGAAGCACCGAGGTCGTTGACGACGACGGAAGCACCGCGCGAGCCGAAGAACAGGCAGTAGGCCTTACCAAGACCACCGCCGGCACCGGTGACAACGACGACCTGGCCGTCGAACCTCAATTGCTCAGCCATTTTGGATATGGGGTATGTGTTGTGATGATGCTAGAAACAAACGAACAAACAAAGAAAGTTACACAACAGCTCTGGGTATATCTAGTATGGAGCAAAAAAGAAGAAGGGGGATGGGATGGAAGGAGGAATGTTTGGTGATGGAAGATGCGCTGGCTGGTGCCGGCACTTAATAATAAACTGGACGATGGTCACTCGACCTCTTGACGTCGGCAAGTGGACAGGCTGCTGGAGCGAGGTGCTGCCGGGCGCTGTAAGCCGAGGCAGAACGGCATGTCCACCGGTGCAGCGAAACCAGCCAATGGGATGGTCCAAATTGCCCCACACTCTGGTTTTGCCGAGAGCGGGGTGTTCTCCATGCCTTTGCCCCTTGTACTTGTTCTTCCCCATTCGTTTCTTCCACGTCTTAAGATCACATGCAACTCTTCTTACTTCGGGGAAAAGCACCCTTCCGGTTGTCGCGTCGTGTCTCACAAACTCTCATAAGATCGTCGGTCTCCCAGGAACAGAATTGGGGGAAGGTAATTGTTGTTGAAACTTTCAATCCTTTGAATTGAGCTCAACACTGAAAGTCGTGAACTTAAAAGCAACAGCGGGTAAATATGTGCCTATGGTTTTCCGGATGCCATTCTGACATGAAGACTGCATTGCAGCTAGACGGGACGGCGTGACTTGGCTGTAGGAACTGAACCAGACTTGAAAAGTCGAGACTCAATTGCTTCCAAAAGTTCTTCCATTGCGGCGCCATGCTCAACACCATGCGATTGACGCAGATGATGTTGGCTGAAGAAACCCCAGACGAGCATTCAAACAATGCGGAGCTGCTCGGTTTCGGGCCTGTGCATTTGGCGAGGGATCCCGGCTTGGGCAGTCACATGAATGCACGTTGAGGAACGCACCCGAATAGTGGTATCAGGTATCACTCCTGGCCTTCATCTCACAAAGAAAAGACTATGAAGTTTAACAGAAAGCTGAAAATGTTCTCTCGAAGAGATCACTTTCCACTTTGTCTCTAGCTCTTCACATTCTCCAAGTGGACCCAGTTCCTTCTCCAAAAGTGACCCCCAAGCCGACGCGATATCCCCAATTCCAAAAGTCAGCGGCATCCTTCGAAATGGGTCGTTCGGAATGAAAGCCTCAAACAACCAACATGTCGGCATCTCTTTTATCCCGGCTCCGGATTGAGAACCAACAAACACGGGATTGAAAACGCGGAGACGGAACGCGGAGACGGAACGCGGAGACGGAACGCGGAGAAGGCCCCATTCGGTTTCGCTCAACTTACCCCACAGCTTTTTCCCACGCTTACCCCACAGTATTCCTTAACCGCGCCAATGTCGTCATTCGCCGTTTCTGTGCCGCTGCGAGCCTCATCCTCATTGACCTTTCTCTCAAAACAACACTTCGCGACAGACAACATCCTAGAATTTCACCAAATACCAAGTCATTACCCTACGATAGAAACGAATCCACAAAATGATGGACACAATAGACTCCGTCTCCTCCAAACCCCTCGCCGGCACCGTCGACCCATTGCCGCCCCTCCAGTCCCGAATCATAGACGACAAGTCCCCCCTCTGCATCCCTTTTATCTTGTCCAAAATCGCCGAGTACAACGCGGTTCACGCCAACGAAGCGAACCCGCGCCCTTTCGTCATTGGATTGAATGGCGTCCAAGGAGTGGGCAAGACGACGCTGGTCAAAGCGCTTGCGGAAACACTGCAAGAGAGGGAAGGACTGAATACCCTGGTGGTGTCCATTGATGATTTTTATCTGACGCATGAGGATCAGTTGAAGCTGGCGGAGGAGCATAGTGATAATGCGCTGGTGCAGTATCGGGGGGAACCTGGTGAGTGAAGCATTCTTTTTTTTCAGGTGTGTGTCCTGTGACGTTCGCATTTTGTAAGCTCTGCGTGGGTGTGGTGTTTGTTGTTCGAGTTCGGGACTGGACTCTCCCGATGCTCAAGAGGCTGGACCCCTTTATTGTTTGTTTACTTTTTACCCCAACGAGACATGTGGATCCACTGTTGAGGGTAACCTTTGCATGCGGTAGCTGGTTATTGTTAATAGCCTCGTCTCGTCTCGCCTCGTCTCGCCTTGCCCTTCCTTCTTCTCTCACCTTTCTGTGTACTGTTCCCATATTCCTTTGATTAGCGTTTTCATCCTCATCCTCTTTGATCCTCACCTGTCCTTGAGGCCTTCTTCATTGATTACCCGCATCATCCCCTGTGTCATGTCCTTGTTTATTCACTACCTTACCAGTCACCGCCTCCCTTACCGCCTCCATCTCTACTCTCATTACCTCCCGCTAACATTCTCCCTCAAAATAGGAACGCACGACCTCCCCCTCCTCACTTCCTTCCTCTCCTCCATAACCTCCCACAATCCCACCCACCTCCCGCGCTACCTCAAATCCGCCCACCAAGGCCTCGGCGACCGCGCCCCGGCCTCCACCTTCCCACCGATAAACGACCCCTCCCTCTCCCGGCCCGAACACACCAACATCCGCGTGCTGCTCCTCGAAGGCTGGCTAACCGGCTTCCGCTCCCTTCCCGCCTCCGTCATCCAAAGTAAATACCTCGACATATCGCACCACCGCACCTTATCCCATCACAAACTCGAGCATCTCCTCTTTATCAACGATCAACTAAAAGGGTATGAGCCGGTGTGGGACCAGTTTGATGCATTCATCCATATTGATACCCAAAATCTGGAGTGGGTGTATGAGTGGCGGCTGGAACAGGAGGAGCAGATGCGGAGGGAGATGCCGGGGGGAGTGGGCGGGATGGGCAAGGAGATGGTGAAGAAGTTTGTTGATGGGTATTTTCCTGCTTATGAGCTTTATGAGGAGGGGGTTAGACGTGGGGTGTTTGAAGGGGACGAAACCAAAAGGGGGAGGCAGTTGAGGATTGTGGTGGGGAGGGATAGGGGGGTTGTGGAGAGTATGGTTATTTGAGAGGGGAGTTTGGAAGGGGGTGTTGGTGGTTTTGATACCCGGATGAGAGGTTGCAGGTTTGGCTTGTGGATTGGTGTGAGCAGGAGTGGGAGTTTTCGCTGTGCTGGTGCTGGAATATCGTACGGGATAGAGCATGTTCACTACTTCCAAAGGACTTGAAACGTTCGAGGCTGCCAAATGACTGATTTCTAGCTGGATTATGTTATATCGACATCATAAGGTCTCGAGCAGAGCAAATACATACTTGAGGAAGAACCCACATCGGCAATAAGATATCAGATACAAGGAAAGCAAACATCCATCTCGAACATCACACATCCTACAACAAGGGGGTATTTATGTTCCTGTTCCTGCTCCTTCCTATTCCGCCCTTTCACCTTTCCCATACCAGAACGCCATGCCAAAATAACAACTGTAAAGAAATCTCACAGGTCTGCTCCGTCATCTCTTCGCCTTCCCACACAGTCAGCTTAGGGCAGCTCCTCAGCCACAATCGACAACTGGGACGACTAATCCTCCAAATCCATCTCCTTCCCCTGCATCATCGTCTTCCCCTCCTCTTTCAGGTTCTCCAGCGTTCGTCCAATCTTCTCAATCTTGCCTCTAACTGCTCCCTCCCTCTCGGCGACCTCCACCTCGAAATTCTCCACCATCTTCCTCTTCGCCCTTCTTGCGTCCTTGATCCTCTTCGCCACAGATGTGAACTGATCCAGGAACCAGTCACCTGCATCATCCCACTCGTCAATCTTCATGTGCGTAAAGAACTCGGCTTGTTGGGCAGTAGGTTTGGTCTTGTAGTGTTGGAGTTTGTCTTCGAGAGATGCGTCTGCTGGAGGACGGTCATCTTGCTGGAGCTTTGTGGTGGCTTGAGCTTGCTGCTTTTCAGCTTCTTCTTGCGGGTCTTCGTCGAAGGACTGAGTGAGGAGAGTGGTATAGGGCATTTTGTAGAGTTGGGCGTCATCGTAGTCGAGAGTGGAAAGACGGCGCTTTTTGGCCTGTTCTAGGATTGGTAGTGGAGAGGTGCAAGGGTTTTGTTGTTTCTGTTGTTGATGTTGTTGCTGCGGTTTTTGGACCTCCTTTTCCTTTGCGCGGCGGCTGGTGGTTCGCGCCAGAGCAATCGAGGCGTCTTTGAGTTGAGGAGGTAGAGGCTGCTGCTTCGGTATCTGTGACGGGTGAAGATGGCGAGAGCCGGACGCTTTAGGCGTGACGTTGCCAGGCGAGGACATATCAGGGTCGAAACCGCCGCTGCTGCTAGGGACAACAGCGGCTTGAGTGTTGTTGAAGTTGGGCGTGGGCAACGGTGGTACTTCAGATTCAACAGGGGTCAGGTCGTCAAAGACGGTGCTGCGCTGATGTTGGATTTCATGCTGGCGCTTGCGTTCACGCTCGCGTCGGTTGGCCTCCTTCCGAATCCGTTCCTTCTCCCTTTCTTGCTCACGCAGACGCTCATGTTCACGCTCACGGCGTAGTCGTTGTTCGATCCGGCTCTTTTCCAGGTCTGCGCCGGTATCCGAGGACATCCCCGGGGATTGCACATCTGATGTGTATCCGCCCTGACCACCTCTTACTGATCCCCCTTTTCTTGGGTCGCGGTGAGGAAGTCGTGTTCGCTGGAAGGCACCAAGTTGTTTGGTGGGTGTCGAGTTGAATGCTGCGCGATCGCCTTCATATTCGTCCTCGATCTTGATGGTTGGCTCCCGCTCCTTGGTGATAGCTTCAATGGTCTTGTTCAGCGCGACAGCATCGGGATCATTGCGGTTTCTTGGGACCTCGAGAACGGTAAGGATACCGCCTTCGCCAATAACAAATGGTAGGTTCTCATCGTGGTCGGGGGTTGGTCGTGCAGACTTGGGTTGTTGTTGGGTGACAGCTGGATGCTGTGGCTGGGTGTTGTTCGAGCGAGGGAATGCAGTGTCGCTGTAGTGACGGCCCCGCACGAGCTGGGGGTGGTGTGCTCCGTTTATCTGGCGCTCGTGATTACTTTCTGACCTTCCATCCCTGCTTTCTTGGTCGCCAAACATGTTGGACGCAACAGTTGAGTCCTCCCAGGCATTTGGCCGTTGGCCGTTTTCGGGCGCCGAGGGTCTGCTTCGGTGCATTGGACGGGATGGCTGTCCCTGTGCAGGGAAGCTGACCGAGGAGGTAAGGTGGTGACTGGTCCCGGGAGCAGAAGAGGTCGAGGTATTGCGGCCACCTCGCGACGCAGCTGCAGCAGCTCGTTGTTCTCTGGTGGGAGGCGTGTAAACAGTCGGGTTGAGTAGAGATGGCGTCACAGGTTGGTTGGGTAGTTGTCGAGATGGCCCGGGGATGGAGGGCATGCGAGAGGGAGGACGGGAAATCTGAGCACCCAATTGAGAAGGCTCTCTGGTTCGCTGGGTCGTTCTTGCGGAGGAAGCGCGTCGTACCGTGTCGGCGGTTCTTTCTGTTCGGACGGCATCTCTGGCGGGTACCGACGCTGCGGGGCCCACATCGGCGGCGCCCGTCCCTTCCATCACTTTCAAGAGCCCCGACCCGGAAGTGGAAGGAGTCCCCGGTCTTCTTGATGTCCCGTTTCGTCCGGTGTCACGTTCGGTACGGTCACGGCCGTTACGGTCGTTACGAGTTGGAGTACCGCGTCTGTTTGGCGCCCGGGTCTCTGGCGTCCCTGGTGTCCCTAGTGGTCCCGGTGCTCCTGGAGTTGTCGGTGTGGTTGGATTGCTGAAAGTTCCGTCCTTGGCGAACATGCTCAATCCCCTCAGGGATTTCCGACTTGTAAGTGGTTTCGACGACGAAGGCATCATTGCTCTCTATCTCGGTGGCCTCGCTTTCGCAAGGCTGAGCTGATTGTCGCTAGAAGAGCTGTCGTTTTTTACTTGACTCGTTATTTACCTGCTGTATCGCGCTGCAATGTTACCACACTCGACAATGCGTGGGCGGCACCATATGGCTGGCATCAACAGCAAAATAACAAAACTGACAGACAGACAGACAAACCTCCTCCGGGCAGCAGAGAGACGGAACAAGATGTGAGAAGTCAATTCTTTACAAAATCAAGCCGCGCGCTCGGGATTATTATCTTTTTTCACAGCCGGCCCATGGCTCCCCATTTGCTCCCCATAGGCCGGCCCCATAGCGACCATTGGGCTCGGGCTTCTCATTCGACGAAGGCGGTTGGGCTGGAAGCGAGTGGGCACAAATCCGACGGCCCATGGAGACTTTTCGTGCTGCGACCTGCATCAGCGGCCATGCGCGGAGGTCAGGAGCGGAGGGGGTGCGGAGGGGGTGCGGAGGCGCCGATACTCTGGACCGACGAATCGTGGTCCCAATGACCGTGACCCGCCCGATAATTCCTCACTTCATCACTAGCTCGGCGCGCTAGATTCCCAACTGACATACCCAACCACCACGCGCCGTCCGATGAAAGAATTTGGAAGGTGACCACCGTGCTGCAGGGTCCATCTCCGCCGGAACTCGAGCTTGGTGCAGCTTGGTGCCTTGGTCCTGAATGGTTTGTTCGCTCATCTCTTTCTCCCTGTTGGCCAATTCTAGCTCTGATCTTTTGTCGTGATACTTGGCAACGAACAGCTGCCGTGATGTACTAGAAGCAGAAAGACATGAAAAGTTGTCTGAAGCTGCCTCGGTATCGGACGTGTCTATGTCTAGCTATCTGCTTCTCAAGGTCACGGTACGATCACATATCATCTGGGGCCAACTACAGCAGATGCCCCATCGCCAACTGTTGGTTGTCGGCTTTTTAGGTAATTACATATGATGGCGTAGTGGTGCTCGATACCACTTCAGATCTTGACAGCATCCAATCAGAGGTTGAGCGCATCTGATACTCGATCTGTCAAGGACACAAGAACACCGCTTCACCAGTGGATAACGAAAGCCTTGCCAAAGACGGCCAGGTACCGGCGGAGTCCGTTCCAGGCCCGAACCGCAAATCCACTTGACAAAGTCGGGATGTCCTGGCTGTCCGGAGCAAGGCTCGTCAGCCCTACACATTCCGAGGTCATCGAGTAACCGTTGGATGACATTATGGTGGTTGAAGGATGTCAAACGGTATACGGAAAAGGGTTGAGGCTGTTGAAAGTCGTCGGCATAGCTGTGTGGGGTGACATGGTGCCAGTGACGGTCCAGAACAACTCCAGTCTCATATGCAAATACCGGACTGGGAGGATTGGCACGCGACCTGTCATCCGGCCCAGTTACAGCGCTAACGAGAGGATCACGACGGAACCGTAGAAGTTCATCACACTCAAGCTTGACAGGTTGAGCGTTGGACTTCGGCATTCTGTCCTCACTTGAGCAATTCATACTTCACATGCTATGAACAAAATCTACACTTACACCACCAGCAAAACAAGGACAGACCTGTTCCACGATCGGTGGAGGACAGTAGCCAGGCAAAGATCCCGGTGGGAGTGGGTCTCCCGAGTTAGCGGCCCCGCCTTTCCCGCGAAAATCGGTACGTACCTCCGCTTCCGATAAGATAAGCCCCGCCGAGCAAAGTCGACTGGAGTGGAGGCAAACTATGGAATGGCGTTGACGAAGACCGATTCTAGGAGCCCGATTTCTAAGCAAGCCATTGAATCATTTCCATATCAACAACCACCTCGAAACAACCTTACTTACCCAAAACTTCTAAATCACCAGCACATAAACTACCAATACCATATACCCCGAGTGCTCTACAATTTCCGCGCCCAATCTACAACCCAAGAAAAATAAACCATCATCGCGACAACAAGACATCAATTTAGCCCACCATGGCCCCCTCCCTCGAGGCCTCGACCGAGCCCGACTCAGTAGCCGACGTCCTCGCCAACCCTCTCAAACAAAAACCCAACCTCGTCGCTCCAGAACCCGAACACTGTCCCGGTCCTGAATCCCAACAAGCCGGCAAAGCCGACTCCTGCGCCGGCTGTCCGAACCAAGCCATCTGCGCCACGGCGCCGAAAGGTCCCGACCCGGACATACCTTTAATCACCGCGCGTCTATCGGGCGTCAAACACAAGATCCTCATCCTCTCCGGCAAAGGCGGCGTCGGCAAATCGACATTCACCAGCTTGCTAGCGCACGCGTTCGCTACAAATGCAGAGCAGACAGTGGGGGTGATGGATACTGATATCTGCGGCCCCTCGATTCCCAAGATGTTAGGCGTCGAGAGCGAAACAATCCACGTCTCGAGTAACGGGTGGTCACCAGCGTGGGCGATGGATAACCTCGCTGTCATGTCGATTCAGTTCATGCTACCCAACCGAGACGACGCGATCATCTGGCGTGGCCCAAAAAAGAACGGGTTGATCAAGCAATTTCTTAAGGATGTGGAATGGGGCGATTTGGATTTCTTGCTTGTTGACACACCCCCCGGCACGTCAGATGAGCATTTGAGCGTTAACACATACCTGAAGGAGAGCGGGATCGATGGCGCGGTGATGGTTACTACCCCGCAGGAGGTCAGCTTGTTGGATGTCAGGAAGGAAATCGATTTCTGCCGGAAGGCGGGGATTAAGGTTTTGGGACTGGTGGAGAATATGAGCGGGTTTGTGTGTCCCAAGTGCACGCATGAGAGCGAGATCTTCAAGGCTACGACGGGTGGTGGAAGGAAGCTGGCGGAGGAGATGGGGATTGCGTTCTTGGGGAGTGTGCCGCTTGATCCCAGGATTGGCATGGCGTGCGATTATGGAGAGAGCTTCTTTGATAGCTTCCCTGATAGCCCGGCGTGTGCGGCGTTGAAGGGGGTGGTTAAGGGGCTGGCGACGGAGATGGGGTTGGATCCGACGGTGGTGATGCCTGAGGAGGATGGCGCTTGAGGGGAGCACGGCTAGGTAGCATGGACACGGAGTTTGGGTACTGGTTTCTGGCTTTGATCTGGTTGGGATATCGGCGTTTATATAATGAGAAAGATCATAATCATAGATGATCCGGCATCTAGCTGAACTTTGCCTTGCTTCACAATGGCCTCCCTATGCTCCTTATCCCGTGCTCTGGTTCCTCGCTGTCTCTCGTATGATTTCCCAGCTTTTGTACCCAATGATTCCCCTTCTGGCCGTGTCTGGCTCTCCTATCATAGCCCGTCCTCGAATTACCCTTCCCATCGCACTCTCGAATAGCTCAAGCAGCACCAAGCTTAGCCGGAATCTCCTCCAAGTCTTCCGGCGACTCGATATCGATAATCTTGGTCACCTCGCTCGTGTTGCGCATCAGCTCCTTGGCGCCCGCGTACAACATGCGCATCGCGGCGTTGCATGTTGAGGGCATGTAGTAGAGCATTACGTATGGTACGGAGAGTCGGCCGGAGGGCTGTTGCGTATTGTGGTCAGCTTACTATTCTCTCTCTGTTGTCCAAGGATCGATAGGCCCGACGCGTTGGTATATGCGATGATAGGGAGATCGACTAGGGGAGGACGTACAAGTGTGAGAGGATAGCTCAACAGCACGAATCTCGGGCTGTGGTCGGGCAAATCATCGCCGATTTCTTCAAGCGTCTTGTAGACTACTTTGTCATCGTCTTGCCTGATTTCCTTGGTTGTCTTATCAATCAGGTCTGTTTGCAAAGTCAACACTATTAGCTTTGGACCTTTCCGCACCGTACCTGGGGACAGGATCAGGAGAACAACGGGAACATACATACAGATGACGGCCTGGGGGTCGTTGGAGCGCGATGTCCCGAGGCGGAACTTGCGCAGGTGGTCTTTCGTCTCTTGTGAGAAAGTGTAGAGCCTTGCTTCGGAAGCCTGGCGCTTACGCTATTAGCCGTGATTCTGGAGGATCGCGACGGGATTTCGTCGGACAGCTATGAAGCTGGAGATAGGAGCTGGCATGGATAGATCGGATGTTGCGATAGGAAGGCGGCGCACCATTGTGAAGAGCTGTTTCTAGGTTGGTCGGATACGAAGGATTCGGACGGCGAAAATGGTAGCTCTCGAGGTAAATCGGAATCGGATAGGCAATGTCGGGAAGCTCAAAGGTAGCAAAGGAGTTAGGAGTTGTATCTCGAAAAGATGTCGCGTTGAGTTGTCGAGGGGCCGGGACACCGCCCTCGTTCAGGGACGCAAGTCAGCCCCGCATGGCATCACTGCCAAGTCCACAGCTCAGCAGCTATCTGCCCCTGTAAGCTCTGTTATCGATTCCTCGCTGACAGCGGGGCTGTCCTGGCCATTGGCCCGCAGAACCTGGAAGCCTAACAGCTCGACCCGCTAAACGGAGCGGGGAAGGCGCTGCCTGGCCTTCCCTGGGACGGGACCGATGAACGGCGATGGGCAGGCACCAATGCCGCAACCACGCATCGGCAAGACAAGCCGAGACCACATCCCGTTCCCGTTGTGACATTGTAACTTCCATCTTCATCCTCTCTTCAGTCATTTCAACCTCGAATATTTGTCTTATAAGACTAATCAACCCTTCCATGTTCCCTCGTTTATCCCAGGTTGCTCGGCATTTGTCACGGCCAGCGATAACGTCACTTGTTAGCCCGTCGACATCAACTCCACGCCGCACTTCAACAACAGGATTATTCAACAGCATCATGGGGTCGACGGCCACAGCAGATGAGCGCAATGCGCGGACTATCCATACGGCAGCATGCTTGATTATTGGTGATGAAGTTTTGGGTGGAAAGGCAGGTCCAACGAATACCTGCAGGGTTGTTTGAGAGAGACCGTGAGACTAACACCTGTATTCGTTTTTGTATAGACCAAAGATGTAAGTCATGAACTTGGAATATCTGCTTATTGGGAGCCCATGCTGACTGACCCTAGACCAATTCCAACTACATGGCAAAATGGTGCTTCAACTTGGGAATTGTAAGTCCCTACAACCAGTCAAGCAACACAAGAGACTCCCAGACTCACTGTAGACGACTCTCATCAGAACCTCAAGAGAATCGAAGTCATCGCCGACGAAGAAGATGAAATCATCGAAGCTGTCCGTCGGATGAGTGACCGCTACGACTTTATCGTCACCAGGTACCACCATCGCCGATCCTTGTTTGAGTGTCCAGGACGCATTATTGACCATGTTCAACAACAGTGGAGGAATCGGCCCCACCCACGACGACATTACCTACCAATCGATAGCCAAGGCCTTTGGTCTTCCTCTCAAACTGAACGAAGAGGCCTTCGCACTCATGAAGAAGATCTCTGTTCCGCGTAAGGGCGAGCCACCCTTCAACTGGGACGAGCCCTCCCCCGTTCTTACCGCGAAGCTCCGTATGGTGGAGCTACCGACAGACGTAAATAGAGACCCTGCGAAGCAGTTTCTGTTCCCTTGCAAGGAACTTTGGGTGCCGGTTGCGGTTGTGAACGGGAACGTGCACATCTTGCCGGGCGTGCCTAGGTTGTGTATGTCTCCGTTTCCTATGATCATGGGTTATGGAACCAGTGTTGAGCAAGGTCATTGAAAGCGGAAACTAACGAGTGTTATACAGTCGAGAAACTCCTTGACGGCCTCAAGCCCTACATTCAGCCACGCCTAGTCGACCCCGAAGGAAAGGGTATTGCCCGAGTGACCATCTCTACACCACTTCCTGAGAGCGCCATCGCCGCCTACCTCACTGAGCTGGCAGGGAGAGTTGAGCCTAGGGGGGTCAAGGTTGGAAGCTATCCCAGGTGGGGGGAGAAGCACAACACTGTTACCCTTGTTGGAAAGTAAGTCCTTGCCTTGAATTCCACATTCTCCTTCTACCTCCGGAGACGAAGCCAGTCCGTTAACCATACCCACCTACAGAGACAAAGCCTTCCTCGACTCTATCGCCCCCGAAGTCTGCCACTATGTCAAAGGCCGAATCGTAGCCAACGAAGGCGATGACGATGTTGACGCTGGCGCGCCTACCAAACCACCTGTACAGGTTTATGGTGCTCCTGCCTCGGAAACTGCGGACGTAACCACAACGGGGTCTGGGACCAAGTAGCGCGACCATCCCGTAGACACCATGAATTCCGCGGATTGTCACTCGTCAGTGGTTGAACCGCCGTCTGTGTCACCTTTATCAACTCCAGAACTTCAGACCTTGCCCACCTTTGGCGATGCGCCACCCATTGATTCATTTACTTGCTTAAGGATTTTGACTCGCTCGGCTCCCGAGCAGATCCCCAGGGGCCCAATAACTCTCAATCCTGTAATTCCTACACTCATGGTTCCTATCGTCTCCATAGACGGCGAACAACAACACCCTGTCGATATTGAGGGACCGCGAGCTGCTCCATCAATTATTGACATAGCTTGCTTAGCCCGTACGCTACTAGTCCCGAGTCCTGAAACAGTCAACTCTGAAACTCGTACACTCGTGTCTCCCACTGCTGCCACAGTCGAAGGCAAACAACAACAGCAACCCGTCGATATCGACGCGCCCCGAGTTGCTCCATCAATTATCGACATAGCTTGCTTAGCCTGTACGCTGCTGTCCCCGAGTTTTAACACTCTCAACTCTGAAACCGCTATACTTGTTTCTCCTACTGCCACCGTCGAAGCCGAACAATTACAACAAGCCGGAGATCTCGGTATTTTGGCGACCCGAAAAGCTCCAGAGGCGTCAACCGTGACAGTGATCGGATTACCTACTCCGGACTCCATGCCTCATCATGCTGCTGCTGCTCCTGTCTCACAAATTATACCGCCAGCTCCAGCATTTCTGATGAGCATGAGCTATGACTTTGAGTCACCACCTACTGCTTTTCCGGCTCCGCCCTCGACGAGGTCTGAGGGTTCTGACGAGGGTCCCGGGAGTCCTGTGTCGATATCAACCCCCACCGCCGACTCAGAAACATCCGTCGAAACCAACCAGTCAATGTCCGAGCCCGTCTCTTCGCCCCTATCTGACCGTTCGACTACCCCGAGTCCACCAGAAGGATGGAAGTTGGGATATCCAGCTCACTGCTGATGTGACAGAAAATGAGAAAAAGTGTAATGAAAAGTTGGAAGTCTATGAGAAGAATGGTTTCTAGGAAGACTTTGTACATACGGATATAAGCTGGTGAGGACCTCTCAAGTTTGGCAAGAAGCATGAGCGATTGATGATTTACACCAAGAGAAAGAAGAGCACAAAAAGCGAACAGCTGGAGGATCGTCAACTGAAAGGAGATGGATCGAATGGTTGGAGACTAAAATCAAGCGGATAATCTTAAAGGACGGAAACTAGACTTGACTGCATCATTGAACAACCAACTTGTGCTAGTATTTGCCCTTCATCTGTGACATCTTAGTCTAGCTAAGTCCAGCCTATTACTACATTTACTGACCATCACCTTTTCTTCCCCAAAAAGCAGTCGACAATTGATAAAGAGATCATCGTGATCCTGTTGGAATTGACATGGTGAATAAGTAAACCAAAAAAGCACACTCCTCCCAACAATCTTCCGTAGATAGCAGGACCTCAGAAATACGCCCGACGTGTATGAAAACGCATCTAACCTAGTCTCCTTACCTAAGCTACCTGCTACCTGCCTTACTTATCAAAACTTTCCACCACCTTCTTTACCTCCTTCCAGGGCAAATTAACTGAGGCAAAACTGTGCTGTTAGGTCTACCGCCGTCGCGTCAGACGCATGTATGTAGACTAGTCGAAGTCAGAGTCTCTCAAAGAGCTAGCTGTCTCACAAGGAAGCACTTTAACGTAACCGATGGCTGCCGTCGCCATTGCCAGTTGAGAAGGGAAAAGAAGGAAAAGAAGAATAAATAAATGGAAGTCGCGGATTTTGGCTGCCGTCCAGAACACGACGGAGTGCGACACATCTTGTTTTTTTCTTTTTTTCCCTTGTTTTCTTGGACCGGGAAAGAGGAATCATCACATGAGCAAGAACTCGCTGGCAGGCAAAGTAGGAAAAAGCAGATACAAGTACCTTGACAATTGACAGTTACCGGCGTGGGTAGCGAACGTATGCTGTGCTTTGCTTTCTTTGTCTTGAATTGAATCGGCGAGCGAGCCATCTCATCCATGGAGATTAAGGTACGGTTGTGAGCCGGTAGTTTCTTTGTTTATCGTTCACATTGATTTGCTTACCTTGGTGTCTGAACTATTCTGTCCAAAGCTGTCGGCCGCATGTTGGGTAACCTTGGTACACTGAGCTCTTCAAGGTCCGAAATTTTGTTTCACGAGGCTTCAGCCCTGCTAACTGTACGTATATGTATGCAAGCCTGATTTCCTGGCCACAGTCAGGTATAGACTGACAGGCTGAGAAACGGCTAGGTATAGGCCCCCTTCGGTTCCTGTAGGTTTACATCAGTCAGGCCTTACGAACATGTATATCACAACATTAGGGCACCAGGCCGCGAGCACTCGAGACACTTCAATCAGAGGAGACGAGGTATTCGACGATGACTTGACAACTGAAGACTAGCATGCAACAACCACCCGACCACCAACCAGTTTACCATGCAAGCATTTGGACATAGAGGACATAAAAAATAACGGGAGGAAACACGATCAGACAGATCAGCTAAAGCAAGCAGAGCGAAGAAAAAAGATTTAGTAAGAATGAATTACAAATAAACAATGTTCTTTCAGAGAGTTTGCAAAACCAGTATCGATCGGAATCCCCCACCATGACATGACATCCATAGCAAGTAGTGGAGTTCTCTCGTGGGTAAAGGACTCCCCAAAAGTGTGTAAGTGAAAAAAGGTAGTAAAAGAAGTATTTGACCACAAAAAGCCGTGGATCGTGAAAACACGGACAGAAAAGGTGCCAACAAAAACCCCCAGACATACCAGACCAGACAGGACCAGAACTATACCAAACCAAAACCAACCACCCAACCACTTCGCCGAACCAACCAGACCAAACCCGGCCTTCCTTCTTCCCTTGGCGACCTCTTCCAGACGCTGATAGAGAAACCGACCACGCCCCACGAACGCCAAGGAGCGAGATGTAGCAGCGGCGGCGTAGTATTAGGCACAGCGGCCAGTTCGTAACCCGAGAGCAACTTTTTCAAGTCGCACAGCTCATCCGAAAAGTGCCACTGCAACAAATTCCCACAAAATGCAAAGCATGCGTGTACCCGGTCCCGGTTCCTAACCTCCTTCTCGCCTGAAAATGCCTCCACACGCTGATATTCCTTCCACTGGTCCGCTTGTCCCGAGTCCGACTAGTCCCGCACTTGAGTTAAGGCTTCGGCGTAGCAGTCCGATGTGGCTTTTGTGATTTGGTTGTTTGCACATCCATGTCGTCTATAAAGTCGGGATTTTGTGTGCGTGTGTGTGTGATCGTCCATCTCTTCATTGCAAACGTGTCCCAATTCTTTTAACTCCCCGCTTGCTCTTCCCCTGTTGGTTTCGATCATTCACATCATTATGCACTTGGAGCAGCAGCCTGCTTGAACGTCCTCGTCGCCAACGTCCATCTGCTTAACCGCCCCGTTGTTGTTGGCGAACGAAGTGCCGCCGACCTTCTCGCCGAGCTTCTTGTCCTCCTTCCTGATTTCGCGGACGAGATCGTAGAAAGCGTTCTCGACATTGTGTTGTGTCTTGGCGGAGGTCTCGATGTACTTGGTACCGAACTCGGCGGCGAGAGCTTGTCCCTCTGTGGTAAAGTGCTGTCAGTGTACTGTCCTGACGCTCCTGGGGATGAAGTGGAAACCTACCCTGCTCCGAAACAACGCGCTCTCCCCTCAAATCGTACTTGTTTCCGACAATGATCATGGGGAAAGAGTCCCTGTCTTTGACCCTGAGAATCTGTTGCTGGTAGATCCTGATTTCCTCGAAACTTTCCCTCGAGTTGATGGCGAAAACGAGCAAGAAGCCTTCACCGGTGCGCATGTATTGCTCGCGCATGGCAGAGTACTCTTCTTGGCCGGCGGTATCTAGAATGTCAAGCAGGGCGACCTCGTTGTCGATGGTGCATTGCTTGCGATACGAATCTGTTGAGATCTCCAAGTTAGTACAAACTTCGCTGGGCCAGAAACTACGGCCAAAAAAAGGGGTCAAGACCATCGAGAGTCGGATCGTAGGTCTCGAGGGTCCCTGTCGGTTACCAGTGGAACGCACCCTCAATTGTAGGATCATATTCGTCAAGGAAGTGACCTTGAATAAGCTGGATGGTGAGGCACGATTTACCGACGCCACCGCCGCCGACAACCACCAGCTTGTATTCTCTTGTGAACTGCGAAAGGAAGCAATGTTAGCCAAATGCCGCAGGCGATTGAACCCAAGGGCGCGCTTCAATCGAGGAGTGCGAAAGGAATGACGGCTGCAGAGCGACTCACCTTGTTGGCCATTTTGGCTATTGATTAAAGAAGATTTAAAAAGTAAAGGTTGGAAAAAGTCGAGATGTCGACACGAGGGGCAAGATGGAATAGCCTCCTCAAATAATTAGGTGATTCAGGTCGCTCGGCAACGGTGCAGAGAACGTCACTGGGTGATGGATAAGGCCCTCAGGGGGGATCCTGGATGCGAAGGCGGATAGAATTAAAGGTCGAAGGAAGGGATGTCGGTGATGGTTGAGAAGGAGGAAGCGAGGTTCCTGGGAAAGAAGCGTGTTGTCGGGGGGAAACGCGCAGTCTTGACGATGGAGAAGCGAGCGAAAGAAGGTGAGTGCCCTTGTGATTGTAGCCGGACGGTAGGTGGTGGGAAGTGGTAGGGTGGTGGTTGCGGTGAATTGAGCGGCGGGTGCGCAGAGTGCAGTGCAGCAGAGTGCAGCAGCGGTTGTGGAGATCGGCAAGCAGGAACGACGAGGCAACGAGCCACTGATCAGTGCTGTCCAGGGATTCCCTCTTAGGGGAGGGAGGCTACAAAGCTAGCGGTACCTGCTAGGTAGGGGGCGCTAGTAGCTTTGTAGTGTAGAGGCTGCGGTAGAGGTAGGGAGAACGGAAAGTAGAAGTCGGCCGACTGGTGACACGGTAAAAGTAAAGGAGGGTCGGGTATCAATCAAGAAAATTCTGATGACGGAGGGAAAAGGGGACTGCTTGGCCCGGGGAGAGACGAGGCGACGAAAAACCACAAACGGGGCTTTTGGGTTTGTGAAGCGGGAAAAAAAGAAAAGGGTCGAGGTTGGAGAGTCGCGAAGAAGGAAAGAATGGAAAAGCTAGATGGAAATGGCGTGAGCTACGGAATATTGCCTGCTCAAAGAAGTGGGTTTGCTCGCCGCGAAATGGAGAGCTGCAGTCTTCTTCTCTCACACTGTCTTGGACGACAGGTCGCAAGGGAAATGGCTCCAAGGGCCTGAAGGGGTAGCCAAGACCCGTCGATGCACGGACGCACAAGTGGAAAGGAGACTGATGGGTTGCTCATGGTCAGTGCTCGTTCCTGGGGCAGGCAGGGCTGTGGCCTGTTTGATTGGTCGAGAAGCAAGACGTTAACACTTTTGGCCAACGGACTCACAACTTCCGTTCTCGCAGCGCCAAACCGAGAGGGTACAAGGCTTGTTCATCATCCACACTGTATATCACAAAAGTCACAACGGGGGCCGGGGCCTTTATTGGCTCGCTTTGTCCACTTTCTCTATTATTTTGACAGCTCTGGAGGACGAAGGGAATCACGGGCAAATGTCTGTCGAATAGACGGCATCGAGATACGACTTGGGGTTCACTCTTGTGTGATGACTTTGTGCGCAACGAACATCGGTATTTCAATATCCGACCAATGCCTGGAGCGAACCTCGACGATAGCAAGGCACGTAATAATCTGGGTCATGCTTGGGCGTCGACACCATCTCGCCGTCTAGACATTTTCGTCCTAGTCGTGCCATGAGCCCCAGTTCTCGATGGACCATTGCAAATTACCCCTACGACGCTGCAGGCATGCACTCGTTAGTAGCCGACCGCTTCAAGCTCGCGGTTCCCGGTTCTCTTCATCCACGTCCCTGGGACCGTCTCGTCTTACTCTCGCTATCTCATTTTCCCCTTTCCTTTTTTCCTCCATTCCCCGTGTTTCGAAGGCATTACATACACTAAGCCAGCCCACAAGGCAACAGCAGCATACATACCGTAACCAGCGCGGCGGTTCAGCCTTGGGCCTTATTCTAGCCTCCCTGGCCGCCCAAGGGATCTGGATCCTGCGGTGGAAGATCACCAACCTCAGATCATGATTTCCAACCAGAACATGATGGGCATATGCACAGCTCTTCACCAAAGACGGCACAACCCCCACTGTGTCTCCTCATCTCAGCCAACGATTATATATCGACTATAAGAAGGGGCACAGCCGGACATTTTTAACCCATCGATATCATTGTCAGTGATACCATCGCCAAGAACTTCCATCTCGCGGTACTCTCGACGGCGGCACAGCATGCAAGTCAGCTTCTAGGCACGGCACGTCCCTGCCACGAAACACGACGACCTTTATCCACATAGCTCGAGAGCCTCACCACCAACTTGCATGTTGCCAGATCCGAAAGCCAACATTGATGTTGGTAAGGAAGAGATTCTGCCTAACGACCCGGACACCGGCAGGTGGATGGATATAAACCTACGCAATTTACCAAGGGAAGTTGCCACGACCATCTTACGCAACATGTCGATATGCCCAAAAATCGCATAATGGTAAACTCAGAAAGAAATCCGATTAGGATTATAGTCGTGTGCTCGACTTTTCGTACTGTGTTCTCTGCTTTCGAATCAAGATGCATCTCGTGCCTGGAAGGACGAGTTCCTTCGGTAACACGCTGCCCTATCAACATAGTCTCAGCCAATGGCGCTCTGACCACTATAGCCAAGAAATGGCTCTTTGTTCGCTCACTCCACCAACAAATCCACCTTTAATAACCGGCCGTCTTCCACTGGAACTCCTGGATGAGAATGACATCGCGATCACCAAAGATGATCTCTTGAAACATAAAACACCCTTTTCTCCCCGTCTCCCCGCTATTCTCGTCCACCGCCCCTTCAGAAAACTAACCTGAAGTGAAGTGGCACAAGACAAAACGTCTTTTTGCAACCCAAAAAGCTTCGATGGCTTTCAAAGGCGCAACTCTAACCGGAGTCCAGGCCTTCTACGGACGTAGCACTTGGTTTAAATGGCCTCCGCCACACCACACGGAAACCCCCACACCACGGACATTTGTGCTGCATTGCAGCTGCGTTAGCGGTGCATGGCGGGGCTCGCAGCATTGCCAGGTGGTTTGGTGTCCGAGCATGTGGTAAGAACATGGCCGTGATTGCTGCGCGCGAAGTTCGTGTGAGATGGAGCGGTTCGCTGTGAAAGAAGCTCAGAAGGCCGAGCCCACAGTTCGATACACTACAGCTAAGAAATGCGCCCGAAATCTCACCATCGCTGCCGCTGTCGGACGACAACGAAAACACCAAAAAATTAGAACTCCACAAAACACCATCACCATCCCGGGGGGCCGGGCTCTCCTGAGAAGAAAGGCGGCTGAACGGGATTGGAACCCCACAAGGTTCACAAGACGCGGGAACGGTTCATGATTCCCACACCGTGGGGACAGTCAGGACCGCCCAGTTCACGGTTCGGCAACTATACCATGACGATGGATGGACCCCTTCCCTTGTTGCGACCATTCTTCTTTTCCATGTCTTCCATGCTTTCCCTCATCTGTTTCTCCATGGCCCCCCTGTGACACCTCTGAGCATCAAACCATCTATCGAAGTTTTCTGCTGCACGCAAAACTCCCAAACCAAGCCCAACTAACAGGGCGAACAGGGTGGTGAAACACCAAATCTTTAATTCCGCAAGCTTTCCCTTTCCACTTTCCGCTTCCGACACCACTACAGCAACACACGTTTTCGCCAAAATGGTAAAACAGCCCATGCTTCCCACACTTCTGCCATGCGTCCAACATCTCGCTCATTCCCGGGTGCTAGGTGTTGGTGCCACGAGCTACTTTCCCCCGTGTGGGAGCGCTTTCCGTCCGTCATCTTATTTGAACATGATGAATCTGACATCAACCCAGCACAAACCCAACATAAACCCGGCCAAATGAATCGAAAGAGTGCAAAGACCATGCCGTCTAACAAAAAGAGCATGGAACCAAGAAATTCTAGCGAGATTCTAGAAAAACATGAAATGCCGCCAAGGCACCAGGGGCGCGCCCAAAATCCCAAAAAGACCCAAGAGGCTGCAAATAATTTAAATTAGCCACATGCAGGGTTTAATTGGCGCCTTTTTCTCACATCACGGCGTCTTCCGGCGCGGGAAATGGGACGTGACGCGGACCCCGAACTTCCAAGAAAACAAATCAACAGAAAGTAACTCAAAAACTTTCTCCCTAAGACGGAAGTCCAAGGCAGAAGAGAACTCAGCTCATTGACCATGAAGCTGAACAAAGAATGTACAAAAAAAAAAACAAGGCAGTTATCTACGGCGAGGAACAAAAGGAGGGGTCCGAAAATCATGAATCGTGAATCGGGTGGCCTTGTCATTCAGCCGCGCAGCCGCGCATAGCGCAAGCCCAATGCGGTGTCTTTCAACAACCAGACAGTTGAGTTGGTCGAAACAAAGAAGTGGGACTGGGAAAAAAGAAAGATACCACTCAAGACCGGTGGGCACTCAAAAGCTCATTACGGAAAATAACTGAACAGGGTTAGAACGATGAACGCATGGCCGTCCTGCCTCCATGCTTTCCCAAGTGTGTATCGGCGATGGCTTGAGGACTGGCCGGCCGGGGCTCCGGAGGGGAGGGGAGGTTACATCTCTCTTCCCAGAGCGGATGTCCATTCGGATGGGCTACACACTTACCGTTCGGGGGTATACCACATGATGCTAATACCGGCCGGTGTTACCGTTGTATACATAGGCATCTACATGTCCTAGGCATATCTCTAGCCTTTTATGCAACATCTCGTCGTCGAAGCCACAGGCCGGGCAGGAATGAAGAACAGAGAAAGCAGCGAATGGGAAATGAACCGAGTCAGCCGCCCCCGGGCGCCCAGAAAGAAGACGCATTCCTTCGCTATCCGATTTTCTCGGGGGAAAGAGCTTATGCGATCTACCTCAAACAAACTCCGACGCACCATGGGACAGTATAACATCTTTCCGGCCTGAATCAACTACTAGAAACGGATCCAACCCAGCAACCAGGCATTTTGTTACGCAGCAATATACATAGTACCTGGAACACTTCCCCAGATAAAGATGCGCGGTGCAAGGGAGTATCCGCTCCGCTGGTAGATGAGCGCAGGCAAGACCAGGCACGTGTAGAAACGGTAGGCAAACACGCTCATTGACAAGAAGGAAGATTCCATGGGTAGTGTGACGAACCGTTACAAGCACAGGAGTATATCGCTGGGATGTAGGACAACGGTAGTAGTAGCCAAAAGGTACTGGTTGATTGTGAAAACTATTGCTTGCTGAAGAACCATAATAACGAAGGCCGGGAGGCCTTCTTATATACTGGTCTTCAGCCCCGTCCCGTAGTCCCGTAAACTCGGGACCTCGGGACCGTCTCGGGGTCCCCTAAACTCGGGACCCCGGGTCCTATCTGATTGGTCAATTCTATCTAGATACATGAGGCTCAACGATTGGATCGTAACAGGTAGCCGTGTAAAGATCATTCAGCAAGTTCGAATAGAAGAAGGACACAGCATGGAGGGAGAAATAAGGGTGGACATCCTATCCTTGTCTTGGTCTGAGCAACCATGGGCGACCATGGTACATAGTATGGCTCCAGGCTCCTTATGATCCACGCAATGCGCATATGCAATGGGGCTGACCACGAACTTTTTGGACTCGGGCTTCGGGAGCGTCAACGAAACATTCGGTCACAGAGTAAAAACTAAAAAAAAATTAAAAAAGATGGAGGACCAAAAAAGCATCATGTTGATCCACTGAAAGCTTCACAGCTACTCTTTCCCTTGCTGTTAGGTATCGAACAGTGTTCGTCTCCGATCCGGAGCCCAATAGGAAGGGAAGGGAAGAATGAAGGTTACCGCAGTAAGTGTCAATCGTATGAGTCCACTAATCAGCTCCGATAGGCTTGAGTCCGTACGATAACGGATTTGAAAAGCAGTCACTGGCAGTAAATGAGCAGCTTGGAACGAGACTTTGACGTGGATACTGACCGCTAAAGAGGTTCGTAGTTGAGCCTGGTAGTAGGTATAAGTCTTCTAGTGTGTTCTTCGAAGCCACAAACGCCATTCCCATGTGTTCTGCCACCGACTGACCAACCGCGGAGGAGTTTGTTTGTGCACGTCGGTGTCAGTATCCTGAGTCAGATTCATGGGCTGGTCAGTCTGGAGGAAACGAGCTCATCAACCCGATTTTGAATAAATGGTAGCGGTTGCTGTTGTGGTGCTCGAAGCGGCAGTCGCTACTTGCAACTGCATTTTATGGTGGCTTGGAGAATAGAATCATGTAAACACACCTACGAAAGGAAGGAAGGTGCATCCCGTGTCACCCCACTTTCTCGCTGCTCGCCATGAACTTCTTGACTTGTGTGAGCGGTGTTGAAATTCTTCTCAAAGCACCAGTTCACAATCTCAACCAGACCAAAGAATCATCAGCTTGATAACGGCCACCGTTGCAATACACATACTGTACTCTGTGGTGGTCCTGGTCTCCTGGTGCACAGCGGAGAAGTTGCAACTTGCAAGAGTGACTGAACTCCGAGAAGGTTGTCTAGATGTACCTACCTAGTAAATTAAGACTGAAAGGGTGCCAGAGTTCCAGCAGCGCTCCAAAAAGGGAAAGCTAGAACCACATAGACTTATTGGCCGATGCTTACGGACGGTAGGTGCATCCCGCGTCTTCCTGCATGCATCCAGAATTTCCGGAGATGTCGAAGACACTCGGGAATATTTGCACATTTGGTCGTGATTTCGCCAAAAGTCATATGGCAGAGTAAAAAGAGGCTCCTTTTCAAGCCCGGAAATTGTTTAATGATTCCAAAATACGCGTATTTGCCAGATTTCTTGACATCGCAAAAGGTGCGTTGCCCGCTTCTCTTGATGTTAGCCAGAGAAGCGTGCATATGCAGAACTGACATGGACAGACAGACTGCAGAAATCTTCGTATGCATATACGCAACACGAGCACAGGATTAGGATGACAACACAGGTCAAGAACCCGTGACGAACATATTCACTTCCGCGCTTTGCCTGATCAGTTTGCTTGCTCTACTACGCTTACCTCAACCACGGCGCTGGCCGATCAAATCTACACAACCTTTTTTTTCTTGGCCTCTATAACGCTATCCCTAGACTCAGTTGGGGTTGTTGCCATGTGTGTTGTAGTTGTCAGGGATTTTAAGACGCCCAAGGTTGGCTTAAACTTTGTTCCCGAGACGGGGGTTTTAGGTTCCATTCTAGGGTTTCCGCTTAGTCTTGCGGTAAGCCCTGCGGGGACAGAGATAGACAAGAAGCTTCCTTTGATTAGGGAAAAACTTCCATGTGCGGCATCTGAGTTTTTTTTACATCTCCTGTGCCTGGGGGAACGTAGTAGGTTGACTCTTTGTCATTCTCGGTATCAGCTACATGCATGGCGTTATTTTCGAACTCGTGAGCTAAGTAAACTTCGTTGTCTCAAGCTCTAGCCGTGGGCAGCGCCGCCATAACAGACGAAGGGGAAGAGAGTCTGACGCCCTCGCGCCACCCAAGCACTATCGGAGCATTTGCTTCCACCCAAGACGAGGCCGTGCCTGGCAGACTGTCCCGTTTTCAGAGAGCTGGCGGGCGGAGGTCTTCACGTACTTTGAAAACGGCCCTTGTGACACAGCGGTTCGCAACGGCGGGTATGGGTAGCTGTGAGAAGTGAAGGCTAGCCTTCGCTGACCTACAACTTCTCAGGGTCAGACTAGACACTGGAACTGGTCTTGCCCAGGCAAGCCCACGGAGGACTGGCAAGAGTTCCTCCAAGACATCTAGCTAGTCCTTCTAACAATACAATGGTCATATGATCACGACTTCAAATCCTTGCTGACTGAACTTGTGACTCCGTTTCCGTCATCTTACAGTAGCGACCATAATATTACTTTGTAAGTATTTTCATACCCTTGATTAATCCATTCTTGTACTGGTTCTGGAAGTGCTGTGGCGTTGTCGTATTGTTGGAACCTTTTAGCTATACCATCTTTCGAATTTGTGCCTGAACCGACATATAAAGCCGGGCGCGAATCAGCCTTCTCTAGAATGAGGACATAAATGCCGCATCTGGGTGGGCTCAATGGATTGTGTTGTGGTAGACGTCTGAATTGCAGAACGGTAGGAGGTTGGGGTGAAGAGAGTAGGTGGATCAATTCCGGTGCAATATTGATAATACTCGATAGTGAACGGAATGTTGAGAGGAATGTAAACCTAGACAGGGGCAACTTAATTACCATCAAGACTGACAATGGCAAACCCTACCACTGGTTTAGCCTTGTCAAAGGTCGGGTGGGAGGAAGATGGTATGCTAGTCAAGGACAAGAAAAAGAAACCGGAGAAGACTTATGCCATAACCAGAAATAGGTGCAAACCTCAAATCACCAAGAAGCATCACATCGACATTTAAAGTTCCAAAGAAATCATGAATAAGTTCAGACGAGAAGAAAGGGCAGGACGCGTCGAGAAATAGCGCTTGCGAACACAACTTCTCGTCTGCCTCATTTCTACGCGTGATGTCTTTGGCTGCGTTATGAAGGCTTATCGCTCCGCAACTGCTACCGGCCTTCGTCCCCAGCCCCGCCAGATACCGCATAATTCCGGTCAACGTATTTTGAGGGTTCAAGGCACAAATGGCCGAATCCACTGCCACACCGAATCAATCGCGTAAAATCACCTACACAAGCGACGCCTCCGCCACCAAGACGAACCCCGGCCGCAAAATCTCGTACAAGAAGGAAGAGTCGCCCGTCGATGTGAACCAGTTGGTGTACCTGGGGAATGGGCAGAGGGCATGATAGGGCTCCGAGGCTCCCATTGTGCGACGCACAAGGCAACGAAAATGAAGCAGTTGATAGTTGTATTGAGTTTCTAGAAGGAGAAAGAATCTGTGGAGAGGTCTGGAGGGCTAAAATGCCAGGAAGAGAGGCCGTGCGTGGCGTGGTGTGCGTGAATGGCACCCGTGCACGTGACTCCAACACACCCCCATAGACCGAAAGACCCTAATGGCCGTGATGTCTAAGATACATTGTTTACTATATGATACATGATGTGGTGTTGTAAGCTTTCAAGCCCAAGGGACCTTCTTCTGATGAAGACCAATTAATTTGACAAACTTTGCATGCTTGTCTGCCTTAAGAGGCTTGGTTAGACCGTCTGCAGGCATCTCTTCTCCGGAGATATGGATAACCTCAATGGCCTTGCGTTCCACTTGCTCAATGAGCCATTTATACCGAATGTCGATATAGCGGTTACGAGCGGGGATGTTCTTGTTCAGGGCTCTGTCCCTGGCATTCGAGCTGTCGGTGTACAGGATCCTTCTGGTGTTGTCTGTGATATCAACAATGCCCAGATCATTGAGCATACTGCCAGTCCATTCCAGGGATTTTGCAGTTGGCACGAGGTTGACGAACTCGGCCTCTGTAGTGCTGGTGGTGACAAGATCCTGCTTCTTTGACTTCCACAGGATGGGTCCCGATGTAAAGAACACAGCATGCCCAGCGGTACTGCGCCTTGTCGGTATGTCATCTGCATACGAGGCATCTGCATATGCCCTGAATTGCAGATCTGTTGCCGGCGAGAACTTTCCTCCCAACATTATGCCCAAGTCGGGAAGACCAGTCAGGTATCGCCATAGATGTTTCATGACGGTGATATGCTTGTCTGTCGGTTTGGCATTGCCTTCGGCTAGCTTGCCGACGGTGTAGGTGATGTCTGGTCGTGTGCCCAGTGATACCCAGTTCAAAGAACCGGTGCGCTTGATATATGGCTTTGGCTCGCCTGGAATTGATTCACCCCCATGGATCTTGAAGTCCGGGGGCCAGGGAGTCTTGACCGGGTGTAGAGGTTCATTGGAGGGATTGAACTTGGCGATAATTGATCGGGTGTAGCGTTCTTGGGATATGAACACGGTGTGCTCGTCTCTGTTTCTGACAATGTCAAGGCCCAGGAAGGTGCGCACCAATCCCATATGCTTGATCGTGAAGTGTTCTTGTAGTTGAAGGTGGATGTCGTTGATGATCTTCTTACTGGGTGCTGCAATGAGGAAGTCGTCAACGTAAAGGATGAGCAAGGCGCTCAATCCTTTGTTAATCAGCAGACACGTGTCTCCACCGATGGGGAAGAAGCCCAGTTTCTTGAATATGGGTAATACTGTCTCAAACCAATAAAGAGGACTACGGCGAAGGCCGTAAAGAGCCCTGATCAGCAAGCAGACCAGCTTGTTGCGGGGTCCCTTCTCAAGTCCAGTCGGTTGTTCGACATAGTATTTGCAATCGTTGGGAATGAGGGCGTTCAAGAACGCGGTGCTGACATCAAATTGTTCACAGTCCAGGTCGTGGGTGGCCATAATGGCCAGGAATAGTCGCACCCTGACCATATTGGCTACGGCGGCATAGATGTCTTGTACTGCCCAGTTGTCGTTGTTCTCGTAGTTACCACACACTACCCATCTGGCTCGTGCAAGGTACTCTTTGTTGTCGATTTTATATTTCTGGCATAGACCCATTTTCCGGGTAAGACTTCCATGTCTGGGATTCTTTCAACCAAGCGATAAACACCTTGGTCTTCAAGTGCTTTGACCTGCTTCTCCATTGCTGGGAACCAGTAAGTCTTGTAGTTATGGAGTTTCATTGCCTGCCAGTAGTTCTTGGGGATAGAACGATTGTTGGCATCAGCTTGAAGATCATGGATAGCCTTCATAGCAGTGAGACAGTATTGGGGTGGTCGTGTGACGTGTCTGGCCTCAGCCGTGCCGTGGAATAACTTAACATTACGTTCAACGACGTTGTTGTTGCTGTCAACAACGGACTGTCTACCATATTTGAAATTAGGTGGTTTAACCGCGGCGGATCTACGAGGTCTGCCTTCACGTACCTCTGAGGTTGCTGACGAGTCTGCTTCCTCAGAAGGTTGGCTTTCCTCTGTAGTCTGCTGGGTTTGTGGTTGTTGCCTTATTGCTGGGGTCGGAGAGTCCAGAGTTAGACTCGAGATATCTGGTTCTGATACCCTTGGCGTGCCAGTGACCTGTCGGTTGATCTTGAAAGGTATGGCTGTTGCCGGGGAGTTGGGTGGCCGTGGTGGGGGTTTGGGTGTGACTGAAAACTGTATGGCCGGTGGCGGTTGGGGAGGAGGTAGATCGCTGACTTCAGTTGTCGGACTGTTGGGTGTCGTCGTCATCTCCTCAGCTTCCTGGTCTGGAAACTTATGGGGTGGAATGGGAGCCTCCTCATCAAGATCCTCCAGGTCGACCAGATCACCATGTTGGGTTTCCTCCTCTTGCTCTATTGATCGCATCGGCTCGTCCTGGTGTTGAGTCGGTTCGAGGGGAACGGTGTCTATCGGTGGAGGTGATGATGAGGGTGGGGAAGGAGTCGGTGACCTTGGAGTATTCTCAGGAGCTGGTGTGGCTTCCGGAGTCGGGTAGTTGGGGTTGGGGTAAAAAGGTGTAAAGGACACCTTCTTCTGCTGATCTTTGTCATTATTAGCAGTCTGATTAGGGTTTTGTTGATTCAGGAACTCAGCTGGGGATCGCTGGTATGGAACAGTTGCAGTGACCCAGACGGTCACGCCGCTGTCTACCACTTCTTTGATTTCTTCAATCGACTGATCTGAGAAGAATACTCCATGAGGAATGGCCTCAATCGCTGGATCTTTTGGTTTGTCGTCGTCCTCAATGAACTTGACTGCGCTGGCACGAATGATTGCACCAGTTTCTGGATCCCAGATCCAGCAGATCTTGCCGTAGTTGTCATCATATCCCAAGAACTTGCCACGACGAGCTCGTTCCTGAAATTTGTCTCCCTTGGTTCGTCTCTCTGGCTTGATGAAGTAATATGCTGTGCAAAAGAAGGACCGGAGATGATCAAGGCGGGGTTTAATTTGATCCGCTGGAAATCCAGGGATGGCCCGTGTGAATATCTCATGGGGAGTCTTGTTGTCAGGGTTAGACTTTGTTGGTGTAATATTGAGCACCATTACAACCGCCTGGACCACGAGTGGCCAGAGGTGTTCTGGTATACCCAAGTCGAGCATTAATGCCCTAGCTCTTGTCATGATGGTATGGCCAGCTCGTTCTGTCTTGCCGTTCATCCATGGTGTGTGTGCTGGAGTTTTGTAGAGTTGAACTCCCTCAGTGCGAGCCCACTCCACCAGCTTACTCTTCTGGAACTCTATTGTATTGAAGCCAAATTCAGGGCCCCCATCGAGGCTAATGATCTTGATCTTGAGTCCAGTCTGGAGTTCAATCCATTTCTTGAATTGAGTTACGATAACATAGGCATCTCCCTTGTTGGCACAGAACTTTACCCAGTGATATCCAGAGACATCGCAAATGAAATGTACCGCATAGCGGGCTCCCATATGTCCTGGTTTGTTGTGTGAGATCACGTCGACTCGTATGAACTGTAGCGGGGTCGTCGTGACTGGGTGAGTGCCCTTGGGAATGTAGTCGGTTGCTTTGGCGCGTAAGCACGCTTCACAGGTGTGGTCGTTGACGTTGCTGAGTTTAATGCCCGCTTGTTCACAGGTTTTGAGAACCTGATCTCTGCCTGCGTGCATCATCCTCTTGTGCATTGTTATGTAGTTGATAGAGGCAAGCATCATATGCCGTGGCGTGATGATTGTCTGATCGAAGTTGTCTGGTTGAAAGACCGGTAGCGCCACCAGATCGTTGATGAAGCTACATTGAATGTGTGCCTTCCCACCAGATAATGATATCTGGTTTGTCTTCATGTTCCACTCCATAGCGTTCTTGAGGAATGCCTGAGTCGACAAAAGGTTGGCTGGTGTGGATGGATCAAAGATAACATCAGGGATTCGAATCCTGATATTAACGTTCGTTGTTGTTGGCATCGTTAGTTCGACAGTGCCAATGTGGTAGGCGTAGGTGGTAGTGCCGTTGCCAATGGTGTGTTCTGATGGGTGAGCCAGTGGGTATAGCTCTGTGAACCATTTCTGGTGGTTGAAAATACAAGAACCACAGCCAGAGTCGTAGATAACTAGATTCTTGATTGTGTTGTCTGTGCTTTGTAATGCCTTGAGAGCCTGTTGGTCTTTAGTGAAATCACGGTTCGAGTACTGCAGTTGATACGAGTTTAGGTAATTTGAATGATTCGATTGAACGCTAGAGGTAACTTTACGGATGGATTTCGCTACGGGCTCTAGTGAAAACCCAGATTGCCACCAAGGGAAGCAAGGTTGAAGTTACCGTCACCAAAGTTGGCGCCGTTAAACAGCAAAGCCGAGCTAGAGGTAGCGGGGTTGGCCAAGGTAGTGTTGGTGTTGCCCAACGCGGCGGTGGTGCCAGTGTTGTGCTTACGAGCTTCTGCCTTGTTGGGCCATGTGTCGGGTGCTTTGTCCGGTTCACACCACCAACAGGTAGTGATCTTGGTCGAGCGGTGACGGCCACAAACGCAGTGGATGTAGTCCTTCTGGATGTTGTTGTTGCAGACAGAGCAGGTGAGCTTGCCCTTGCCCTTGCCTTTGCCAGAAGTGCTAGTGTCGTTGTTGTTACCGGTGTTGGTGCCGGATTTGTTGCTGTCAGTCTTGTTGTCTGTCTTGGTGCTAGTGGTCTTGACTTGAATAGTCAGGTTAGTCTGGCGAGACTCAATGTTGCTAAGGGTAGACAATTGAGCCAACAGCTTGTTGGTAGTGAGGGTGTTCTTGGTCATGTCGTTGGCCCACAACTTGGCATCAGTGGGATATTCGCGCTTGACCATGTTGTAGAGGTTGAGACACTCAACAGTGTTGTCGATGACCAGGCCACTGTCAGCAACTCGTCTACGGGTGAGTTCATACTGGTTGAGAAAGTTCGCCCTGGTGTCAAAGCCAGAGCGACGAAGTCCTTGGTACTGCTCAAGGATTTCGCTACGTGCCTCGTTGGTCACTTTACCAATCGTGGTCTTGATGAGGTCAAAGAGATACTTGGGGTCCCTGTTGGTCTGGTCCCAACCGTTGATGCGAAGGGTAGTCAAGACCTTGTCATCCTTGAGGGTAGTGTTGATGATCTTGAGCGCGTGAACGTGACCAATCTTCCAGGCCTTGTGCTCAACGGGTTTGGCGTCTTTGTCGGGTTCAATGATGGTCTTGTAGACGTAGTCGTCGACGTCAGCGAACTCGAGTTCGATACGCAAAGCACGTTCCCAGTTGTCGATGTTGTTCTCGCCGCGAAGCACGACAAGCGAGCCAGTGTCGACGGTTGGTGCCATCTTGTTGGTTGAGACAAAGAGTAGAGGGGTGAAGGTATTGTCGGAAGGATTGGAAGGTCCTCGAATGATCCGCATGGATCAAAGAGTTGCTTGTGATGGGTTGACGACTCGAAGGTCGGTTGACGACTCGACGGTCGACTTGAAGATCGCGTACGACACGAAGATCAAAGTTATTGACCTCTCTCAGGAGGACGTATGAATAGGTGGAAGGGGAGAGTTTCGATCCCGTCACTCGGAGACTGACTAAGCCGTCAGCCTCTATGGTTTCGCAGTCTTGGAGTGTTTGGAGTTAGGGTTATGCCGTATGCCCTGGTGAGATTTCCTTCTTCCTTCCGAAGGAGAGAGGTACAAAGTTATTTTTGCGAGTAAGCGACGAGGAGGTTGACTCCCGGGGATAACCCAGTAGGCCTCTACGACGTTGGATTGATTGATTGCGATAGCTTCAGAGGGCTCATAACCTGTGCGACGCACAAGGCAACGAAAATGAAGCAGTTGATGGTTGTATTGAGTTGCTAGGAGGAGAAAGAATCTGTGGAGAGGTCTGGAGGGCTAAAATGCCAGGAAGAGAGGCCGTGCGTGGCGTGGTGTTGCGTGAATGGCACCCGTGCACGTGCCTCCAGCACCCATTCTTTCCCAAGTTCCCATCAATGAGTCCGCCAAGAACCTCCTCCCTCGTTGGAACAAGATGATTGGCCTTCATCCAATCCAAGTCCTAATATCTCCCAGATGTTAAGAGTGTTTACACAGAACCCAGCATCCCCAGGATAGAGGCTGCTGACGCAACAGACCGTACTGTTTGGAGGGGTTTGGAGATTTGGGGGTTTAAATATGATACTTCAGCGTACATCGAACGAAAACCTGGTTTGGGGCGAGGTTGGAATGTTGGCAGTAGATTTTAGAGCTGTGTCAGCACTTGGGTGTAGGATAGCCCGGGGAGTTCCTTAGGACCAAAGACATTGTATTTTATTATCAGACAGCGTGGACAGAGGCTAGGACGCTCATCAGAGGAGTGAAAATCGGAAGAGGTATAATATAGTTCGCCACTAAACGGAACATGGGCACACGTACTTCGGGAGAGGGCCTAGGCTCAACAACATGAGGATTTACACAGATCACTGGATACGGGAGACAACCTCTGGTTATGATAAAGATGACAGAGAACGGACATTGACAGTGCCCATGGCCAACTGCTAGACTCAGCTATAGATAGAAGTAATCCTGTCATCCTGCTGTTACAGATCAAGAGATTTGTGACCCGCCGAGCCTGTCAGCGCAAAGTAGCTGATGGAAGCCGGGGACACTCAGAAGTTGGTAAATTTCAGGGCAGTTATCCTTGCCTGGCTTGCATTGCTTCATGGTAAACCTTCTTGGCCTTACGCATCCACCAAGTGTCTTTTCTCCTTCCAAGCACCGAAAGGCCTGACTTCACGTGTGGCTGAGATTTCGAAGTTGACTCGGAGGCAAAGGTTGAGCGCGGATCGGAGGCCAAGCTCTCCGAGTCAGCGAGTTGATCCAGCGTGTTGCTAGTTCCACTCGCCGATGGATCTCTGTTGATATTGAGGCAGTTCATAAGCTCGTCGACACGCCCCAAGTCAACAAACTCGACAACAGCCGGTCGCACCACTTGCTTGTCCTTGTCAAGTCTACGATCGATATCTGTGGGTGTAGAAGCCGGCAAGGAGTGAGTGTTTGTGGCTCGCGGAGCTGTGACTTGTCGCTCCACGGACAAACCCGTGATTTGAGTGCCGATTGGTACGTTGGGTCCGCTCGAGGAGCACGTCGGCGAAGGAGAAGATAATGTGAGTTCTTGGGAACGCTCAGAAGCGCCAGACTTCCGAGCAGCCGACCGCTTCATTATCACCTCCCACACCAGCTCGTCGGCATCCTCACACAGTACACAGCCATACTCGGATCCGCCGGCAGAGAGCCCTCTCATCTTCTGAAATGTGACCATGCACGTTCGGTGTACCAGATGCTTGCCAATGCCACACTGCTTTTTCTCTATGAAACTCTCCATAGGCTTAAAACAGATGGCGCAAAACGGATCTGGGTACCCGCCGGTGTTAAAATGGTGGTATAGATGGCTCAATCTGAAAATCTCGCCAAGCTCTGACGGTAGGAAGAACGACTGCCAGCGCAGCGGCTCTGGGCAGTTGAAAAGGTAACGGAGTACATCTGATATAACACTGGTTAGCGTCGTTGACAACCAAGATTAGGGAGATAGGAAGAAAACGAGCATATCCGATGAGGGCACGTGTAACCCCTGGTGGTGGGAGTCTTTCCGTATCCTCTTCCTCCGCAGCTGCAGTTGACTTCATCGCTGACAACAACGGTGATCCTCTCTTCGCCACCCGGCGTCAGCGTGAAGTGTTTCGCCCAAAGCCCAGACTCCAGATCACTATAATTTTTGATCTGGATTAGACAAAGAGTAGAAGCTTCAGCTTCGGCCAAAGCCGATCGGTAGACAGAATCGGTGCCATTGGAGCGCCAAACACCAAAACGTGAAGCCTTCCCGGGCGGGTTGTGGGTATAGCGGTAGTTCTTGAGCAGTGCCTCAAGCTCCTTCCTATTGCCAATGGTGAAAGCTATGTCCCGCTTGTTGCATTGCGCTTTGAGAACTTCAACCGTCTGCTTGGACCATGCGGTGTCATCAGAAAGGTAAATCTCGAGAGTGCGCTCGGCAGGCATGGTGGCGGTCGGCTGATTTGGATATCGAAGAGATCGAAGTGTTGTGTTGATAGTATAAAGCGGTCGCGCGGATGAGAAGCGTCGCTATATATGAAGCAGCTGGTCTTGTCTTGGTGCCCGATGCTCGTGGGATTTTCAAAATTCAACAATCGTAGTATATACGAAGAAAACTGCCGTTGGCCACGGAAAAGACAGAGATACTGTCTGGAAAAATCAGTGTTTAGTCCAGCTGGAAACGGCCTTTGGCGTGCGGATGTTTATACCCTGGAATATTTGCAAGACTCAGAATGGTTTGTGTTACTCACGCTTGGGTATGTACACGGCAAACTAGTTTTCCAATTAGTGGTCTCTGATTCAGGTCCTCTGCTTGCCACTTTTCGTTGTCGGCGTTGTTGATGTTCGGTTTGCGCTGAAAGCAATTGTAGAACCGTAGGCCTGTATCTGTTCGATGACTGCAAAAAGGATTTTGACTGTCAATTGCGCGCTGGAGTCACAGAATCTCAGCCAAAGATCAGTGTTTGGTGTTGTTCGCGATACTGGTTTAGTCCGTCGTGGTTCTGATCGTTGTCGCGGTCGTGGATGAAGTATGAAAAGTTGGAGGTGAGCAAGTGGACGATAGCAAAAGAATGATTTTTGGGGTAGAAGACGAGAGGGCATGGGAGAAATTATAGGGCAGGGTATAAATACCAAGCAGAAGTGCAGGTGAATGGGAGTTCAGTGAAGGGGTGCCAAGCCACGGTTGGTCAACATAAAGCTCGAGCCGGTGAAGTATGTGAACAGCGAGGCCAGGCAATTGGAAGTGAATGTGAAAATGGGTCCATGTGCCAAAGTTCCATTCACTTGGGAAGTGTCAAAGAATTGAAGAGCGCAGTGAATGGACTCAACAGCACTACGAGTTCAACGAGAAAGGAGCGACTTGGGACTGTGCCGGCTGGCCTCAACACGGCAGGAGCCCATGGGAGCTGCTTCCCTCACCTCCAGCTTCTACCTTTTGCCTGTCAGTACCTACCTCTAGAGGTAGGAAGTGAGTCCAATCCACCTGCCTTTTGCCTGCTATAGCCCACAGTCCATGGTGTTCTCTTTTCCAGCTCTTCATCAGCCGGGAATTACAGACTGTGACAAATATCGAGCCAGAAGGACTAATAGCATCCAACACTCGTCTTCAACTCCGCAGTTGAAGGAAGTAGTCCTGATGACCCAAGGCCGTCGATAATTGTTAACAACCCAATCTTCTGTGTTCGTTGCTGTACTTTGCCTCGTCCCCTTTCCTCCTTTTCCTTCCGTTATTTTTATGAGGCTTCTTCACTCGAGAATGACATTGGCGTAAAACAACCATGGCGACACTGTTGCTTCAGGCTTTACGGACAGCAAAAGGGAAAAAAAAAGAAAAGACACGAACAATCAAACGTTTACAGTACGCTTTGGTATACATTCTTTGCCCTACAAAGGATGACAACACATGTCTCCTTCTTTTGTTCCACCCTCTGCCGGTCAATCCCATTCATCGCTTGGTAATATGCTTCTGATCCCCACACCATGCCAGCGTGCCCATGACGAACGACGTCACTGAACACGGCTTAACGCCACCCAATGCTGGCATTTAACCTTTCTCTCTCATATCGTTGTACCCAGGACATGACGCAAACAACAAAACTACTCCAGCAACCTTCTTTTTCCCTATCTCCTCATAATTCGTACAATAACCGAACACACCCCTCCCCAAACCTCACCTCTACAATGCCCCTACACACCCCTTTCCGTCTCCAGCAGCTTAGCCATCTTCTTGGCCACCTTGCTCTTCTTCTTCTCGAGCCTTGCCAGTTCTTTCTCAACGTACTTCTTGGTCTTTCTAATCTTTCCGGAGTCTTCTTCAAGGCGGGACATTCGTTTAATGAGTCGTGCCTTACGTCTCTCTCGCTTTGACGCTTTGACCTCGCTGACTTCTGACTGGTGGGCAGTGGTGCCGGCCGCAGTCTCTGGGGAAGTGCTAGTAGCAGCGATTTGGTCGTCGGTGGCGCGTGCTTGGTCTGTGACAGCGCTGGCTGGGGTCGTACTGACGGCCCGCTTCTTCTTTGGGTTTGTCTTCTTCTTCTTCTTGTTGTTGACGAGCGAAGAAGCGATCTCTGTACCGGGGATTGACACCGAAGCGAAGGTGGCTCCGGTAGGAGGGATTGGAAAAGAGATGACGGAGTTGACCTCATGCTTAAGAGGAGGTGAATGGAGAGCGGGAGACGGATGGAAAGATGAGGAACGGGAGGCTTCCTCACGTGAAAGTGAAATAGCCGATCCGGAAAAGCCCGAAACTGAACGAGTAGTAGCTGGAGCTGAGGAGGGAGAGGCACCCTCAGTCGTAATGTGGCGCAACGGGCTGCCACCAGCAACTTTTCTTGACCTCCCAAACTTCCCTTGGGCACTCGCCGGGATGACGGAAGCCTGCACTGGATTCTCAACGACCGGGAGGCGAGCCGGTTGACTGCCGCCCACTGGCTGTCCTTGTAGCAGTGGGAGTCCAGGAATAACCGGCAAGGGAATTGGTGTCGTGCTGACTTTTGGAGACCAGGAACGCACCAGAGTAAGCGCTTGCTTACGGGGCGGCGACCCCGTATAGGCGTCGGGTCGGGCACGAGTGACCTCCTTCGCGGCCCTTGACGGCATTTGCCTCCGGGGAGAAGGCGAAGGAGACTCAGGCTCCTGTTTGATTGCCACTGGGCCAGCAGAGGAGGAGGCTGACGATGCGACCGAGGGGGAGTGAAGGGAAACTCGGCTTCTTTCTTCAAAGAACTCAACAGCAGATCTGTTTGCAGATTGTTCGTTGGCAAGGCCTTCCTCATCGTAGTTGATGGCTGAGTAGTGGTCATCACTGGATGACTCCCACTTGTAGTTGCCGTTTTCATGAGGCTCCCGAGGTTGACTGTTGAATATCTGATCATCGGAGAACCTCAGAGGTGACGATCCCTGCCGAGACAACCAGGTATCAACGCTGGCTTCTCTGCTGCTTCCCATCTTGGTCAATGCAGAAGAGTGCAGAATACAAGGAAAAGTCTTGGTAACCTCCTGACAACGGGAGTGAGCTAGGAAGCCGCAACATTGAGAAGCCATTACTAAGTTTTGTTCGTTGACGTCGCGGAAGCAAAGGACACATTGGGTGTTGCGTTGGAGGTCGGTGCCTAGGTCCAGGGTGTACTCGAAAGCAGTGCTGTAGCGGAAGACTGCCTCGAGTTCCTTACGATGGAATGCTTGTTGCCATTTCAGGGGCTCGGGACAGTTGAGCACAAAGTGAAGTATGTAGATAATATGGCTGCAGGTGTAGTTCTTGAGGCCTCCGACTTCTTGCTGTAGGGCTCGTCAGTAACCGATTAGGGTTTTGGATGAGGGAAGGGACGGCTAGAACTTACCCTGAACGGACAGCTGCATCGAGGAATCCTGCTGATGATGACATAAAATTTGCTGTCAGAGGAAGCGTCCAACAGGGTGAATAGCTTCTCCATTGAGGTATCGTTGCTGTTATCCTCGACCTCGACAACATAGTATTTGCGACTCAAAGCGTGCCCCAATTCGCGCTTATAAATTTGGTCTTGGCGAATGCGCCAGGCCAAGAGACGATTTTCGCCAGGATGACTGTTCCGATAGCCTTCGAGGCGAGTGACGAAGTCCCTTTCGTAGCCGGAAGGGTCAAGAGAGCGGATTGCGCTTTGAAGACGGAGAGTATGCAAAGGGTAGCTCGCCCACGGTGCATCATCGGGCAGATACTCGACCAGATCTTGCCTGGAACGAATCTCCATGGCTGAATGCGCGAGTAAGCAGGTCTTCAAAAATGCCGTATAAGGGTGCTGAAGCTTCTAGCAATGAAGCGAAGAAGGTTGTCTGGTGCGGATTCCGCGCGTTAATGAAGATGATGTGTTGAAGCTGAAAGACAAAATAGCGACACACTGAGATCTGTTGGACGTTGGTTGGAGAAAGAAAGAAAAAAAAAAGCCAAGAGTCTCGATATTTTGTGGTCGAACAATTTAAGCGGTGGAAGGCGGGGGAAAGCGACAGACAGGCAACATGGTGAAGTGCAAGTGAAGTGAGGTGGAAGTGAAGGGAATGGGATTGGCAAAAAGGCAGGCACGTGCCGCCAGGTTGCCCTGTCAACGGAAATCGGGACCTTGAGAGGTTCTGTTCTTCGTTTGGTTATCAGACGGCTGACGGGAGGCCGGACAGACACTCGTTCAGGAACTCATGGTGTTCGGCTGCACAGCGAAATCATTCTAATGGTTGGTTGATTGGCGCTGGGTATAAACTCGGGGAACTTAAGATATACAAGATGTCTGCCAGCGAGGATACCAGAGGTAAGAGAGTTGAGCGACCAAGGACAAATGTACTGAATGGAATGAGCCACTATCACACTTGCCCCATGAGGCTCAACAATCTTTCTCTCTTAGCCTGGAGCGAGGTCACCACTCGATCACACCTTCAGTGATAAGGTTGAGTGTAGAAAAAATATATATGGGTATTCTGTTCAAGAAGAAATGATGCAATGACCAAAAGATTTGGCCGTGCAGAAGGTTAACAAAGCTAGCAAATACTGCTTGCTAACCATGCAGTCAAGAAAATGTAGAGTATAAAAAAGAATACTGCTAAAAACAACGGCCAAAAAGTGTCCAAAAAGCCATCCGCGCGAGCGAGCAGGATCGCTATTATGCATGATCCGCTGCTGCTTTGTGCTTGTGCTTGCGCCACCCGCCCAATACATATTCCGTTCATCCGTTGAATTGGATCCCATCCATTCAACCCGTCCGTTGCTTTCCAGCCCGACTGGCATGCCTAGAGGTAACCCATACCCATGATAGCCCGCCCCTTTTTGTTCCTTGGTACACGTTCAATGAAAATGGTATGTAATGTTAATAACAGAAACGCCGCTTTCCCAATGTCTTCCATGTTAGAAGGTAGACCGATACCAATCACCGGTTCCAGTTCGTGTTCTCCATTATGCCGATTCCCGCTCTTACATGTGAAACTGAAATTCACCAAATTGAAGTTGTTTTTGTTTTCCGTTTCCTTCCCGTATGCGTCCCAACTGATCATCATACAATCGCGACAGTGTCGGCCTCAGCGCTGTGGGCCGAGACAATGTTCACCTCCTTAATACCAGCCTTCTCATTATCGAGCGTCGTGGTGTTGACAAACCCAGCATCCGTCTTGGGTGTCTTGGGCTCTCTCTCTGACTCCTCCGCAGAGGAAGTCAGATCGACTGTCCTCGGAGTAGCGGGCACCTCAGGAGAGGTCTCCAAGCTTGCCCTCCGCTTGGCAGAAAGATCCACAGCCGTGTTCACCGATGACGAGTTCTTCTGGTGTCCCTGAACAGAGCGCCTAACAGGTTCAGGAGAAGCGGGTTCAACCTCCTCCATAACCGCGGGAGGAGTAACGAACGCCTCACTCGCTTCAGCAGAAGCCAAGGTATCGCTCATGCGAGAATCCATCGAGAAGGAAGAGTTACGGAGGGGCGACTTGAGAGAGGAGATCTCGCTGATGCTGCCGCTTCCCCTAGAAGCACGTGCTGGGGACTTGGCAGGCAGCGGAGGAGGGATTCGCTTCGGAATGGTAACAATCCCTGCCTTGGCGTGGATAACTTGGGTGATTTGTGATGAGCGAATGGAGCTTCGGGCGGGTTGAGCAGTGGCAACCTCGCAAATGATGGCTTCGTCGTCGAAATCCTCGTCGCTCTCGTCTTCTTCGTCGTCAGCGTCTTCGTCTCTTTCGCTCTCGCTTTCGTTCTTCTCGCTTTCGGGATATTCGCTCGCGTCGTCCTTGGTGGATTTGGTGCCAGTGGTTTCCGCGTCGGTCTTGTCACCAAGGTGGGCCACGGGTTCAGGTTGTAACTTGTCGTTCTCCTCATCCTCTTCAGGTAGCGGCCTGAATCGTTGAATCATGCTCATATCGATCTGCGTATAGTCAATCTCTTCTGGTTCAAGCTCTGGTTCCACGACAGTGGGGAGCTTATCCGACAACTTTGAGTCTCGGCCGTCCATACTATTGGCGCGGCTGAAACTTGTCTCAGGAGTGCTAGTGACATCTGTTTGGGTACACGCGTCCGTCATGATGGTAGCTTGGGACATTGTTGACCTGGTTGACACACAGCTTTCGCGGTTACTCCTTGACGGGAACATGTCACCGCTCTGTCGGCTATACCTGGCGAATGCCGGGCTCTTGGGACTGGGGTGGAACTCGAATTGGGTGCTGGTGGGTCGGAAACGAGTGCCGGCTTCTCTGATCTCAATGCCAGCCATTTCGAGGCCAATAACACCAAACGGATCAGGGTCGTCGACATCGGGGATACCGAAGGGGTTCTTGATGATCGAATGTCGGACCGATGTCTGGGGGGTATCAATCACGGCATCACTAGGGGCGGGTTGCTGAGCGAGCATCTCCATAACATCTGCGTCATAATCCGTCCGTCCCTCAGCAGCCTTCATGACCTCGAAGAGGGGGCGCATCTCGGGAATCTCCTTGCCAATGTTGCCGGCTAGGATGTCGAGAACCGAGACATCGCTGTTGTAAAATCGAACGTTCTCGTTGCCGCGTTCGGAGACTAGGGATCCGTCAAGGGGCACTGGTTGGTGCTTGCCGCGGGCCTTGATGTATGTAAGAACGGTATCGTTGAGGTCCTTCCATCGTGTGTCGTTGTCGGTCGAGTCTGCATCGATGAGTGGGCCGAGGGTAAGGTCGACATCGATTCCGAGAACCACCTTTGGACGGGTGAAGAGTTCGAGAGCTCGTACGCTGTTGATGACGAGAACGCAATCGTAGATATCGACTCCCATGACGAAGCCTAACCCGGCCGTATGGAGCATTATACCAGACGGTGGTGACCATGTGCCGTCCGCTCTCCTCGCTGTGATCAACCCGGCTCCGCCTGATCCCGACATCCATAGTCCCGAACGCATGCACGAGAAGACCGCGAGTCCGACGGCATCTTGTAATATCCTTGGTGGGATCTTTTTCGTGACGGATTTTTGTGTTGATGGGGTATCGGTATTTGGGTCTTGCTCTTGTGGTTCTTCTACGAGAAATCCATCCACTGTTCGGGTAGAGTGATGTTAGCTGATGTTCACGAGTCAATTGGGTTGGCGAAGGGAGAGATGACGTACTGCAAAAGGACTTTAATATCCTGGCGGCCTTGTCACATTCCTTGTCGAGGGTTGTTGGCCAGTATGTTTCGCGATCGTAGCTCGTGGGTTGCTGGGTCGTCTTGACGGGCACAACTGCCTTCCCTCCCCATCCGAAAACTTTATTCAGGGCACTGGGTGACCTGGGGCTGACGGGTTGTGTTTGCTTTGCCCGGTCCCATGAAGGGAACAGGGCCGAGACACGCTGCATGGCGAAGTTGGAGAAGCCGGGGCCTTCTCAATGTCGAAGTCTGAAAGGGATTGACCTGATACGCGGTTATGGAAGACGGGATGGAAAGGATCGTGGAGGAGGAGGGCGGGGGTGGAAGAAGACTCCGCCCTTAAGGTAGGGAGAAAGGCGAAATGCGGAGGAAAGTGACCCCAACCTGAAGGTCGGATCTCTCTTTCGTGCGTTTTCACCTGCTGCTTCTTCAATCCGGATGTCGAGTTGGAAGAGGGAGTTGTCGAGAGAACCAAGTCTGAGTGGAGGCCGGCCTTGGATAAGCATGAGTGCCCACACACAGGCTGGCGGACCTGGTCTGCGAAACGGTTGCAGCTGCAGGAGTCGAGCCTTGGACGCACGCCTTGGGTCGCCTGCACGCTTCCTCAGCGGGTGTTATTGGATGTTTTTTAGCGTTCTGGGCGTGCACCAGCAGTGCCAGTGGTGCCAGTGGTGCGCAGTGGGTTGTCCTGATGTGGTGGGTGGGTGTGGGTGGGGACGCTGGTTAGCTGGTCGATGGGAGGAGACCTGGAAGTGACGTGGGTGATGATCTCGTCACAGCCAATAGCCGAGTCTCAGTGAAAAAGCAAGGAGGGCAACGCAGGAGAACCTGAAAAGGCCGTGCTTGATGTTGTTGTCGTTGTCGTTGTCGTTGATATCGAAACAGATTCACCTCTGTTGTCCTGGGTTACACATGGGAAAAGGGCTTGCAGCAAGGCTAGAGCAGCGAGACCGGTAGCGAACGGAATGACGCCAGGATGGGAGATAATACACAAGATGGTGCCGTGTCGTCTGCCGTGACTGGTCCTATCGTGAGGGAGAATGCCGTGGGATTTGTGCTAGTGTTGCTGTGTCCACGGGCAGTGAGGTGGTGTCTTTAATGGGATGAGATCAGGTGTGGGTTAGGGCGTCTTTTCCCGATCTTGGTTGGTGGATCCTCCCCACTGTTAGGCCAGCTCGTTCGGTCGAGTTGTACGCGCAATCGCAAAGTCCGTTCCGCCCTGTGTTTCAATGTCTCGTCTTTTTCCTCGCTTTCGTCTATCCCGTCGTTGTCGGCTCTCTCCAAGATGGTGTGCCAATGGTAGACATTTGCGCAGGTACCAAACGGAGAAAAGTAGAGAAAAAGAAAGGGATTTTCCTTTGATTAATATCGGCTGGGATAGACGAGGCGAGACTGTCACTTATGAACAAGGATTTCCTGCTGGATGAAATGGCATCTGGCTTGCTTTTGCCCGTACAGTATCTTGATGGCCCCGGGCCACGATGGAACTCTGATGAGTCTGATGGCACCGCGGAATGGATCCCCAAGACCAGCGAGGATGGGGCCTGATGGGCCTGATGGGCCTGATGGGGCCGCCAGCAATGGCTGCTGACAGGGCTTGCTAAAAGTCGGCTTCTTTGGCCCCAGCAGAACCAATGTCGATCAAATCGACCACGAGGAATTTTTCTTCTCTTGTTCCCTGGGTCGGATGGGTCGGAGGAGCCTGTGAAATCTTAAAAAGTCCGGCCTCGGTAGTCCTTGGCCATATCAAAAGAGAAACCAACAGATGGACGGCGAAAGTGATGGAGAAAAAGTTACCACAACGGTTGTGACAACGGCAACAATGACAATGGATGATGGAAGTGCCGGGCTAGATCGGGATCTGTTTTGGGGGTTACATAACAAAGAAATGACAAGGACCTGTCCCGAATTGACAACAGACAAGTACGAAAAGGGGAGATAATAACGACATCAACCACAGGTACCTATGCCGCAACAAAACATTCAGCTCAACGTCAGCTTGATAACACAGCTTTCTTTTGCCAACGCCCAGAAGCAGATAGTCGTCTGCATGTAAGAAGGAGAGCTGCACAAGGAAAAAAAGAAAACGTTGTCGGCGCGGTATCCTCCCCTGAGTCTCTCTCCTCACCTCAATCTGGAATGCCAAGTCTCAAAAGTGTTAAAGAGCGCAGGAGGATTTTGGGCCCTTAACACGCCTCCTCAGTCCACGTCTTAGAAATTGTTAGGGTAACAATACACGCAGTTAATGAAGGTTTGCAGGATTGGCCCGAAGGAGCAAGTCTGCATTTCTCGCAAGAACTGCGAGTTTGGTTGTTGTCTCTCCCTACAAAGTTGGGCAAGAGCGTTGTTATCGAGAAACTGAATGGACGGGATGTCTCTCCAGACAAAAAGGTACGTACCTTTTCGGTTCCTGGCGGTGTTAAGAGACATCCTCAATTTCCCTGGGGTTATGTTTTCCCTTCTTGTCCCCCGTGACCCCAACCTTAAATATGATGCGCAAGAGCGAACCCCTCTCATACAATTTCAAGCTGCTTGCTTCTGCGGTATCACACGAAATCCGCTTTTGGTGTTTCGAAACAGATTCGTCTTTTCTTTTTCTGATTGCTCGATATCCAGCTTTGTCCCCCATTGTCCTGTCTTCCCCTCACACATCCCCTCCTCCTCGCATCTCGCTCCATGATCACACTAACAGCCGCCCACAACGCCAACGCGGGGTTGCAACAGTTTCCAGTCTGTGCCTTGAATCCGGGCCAGAACCTACCTATCTCAGCCCCTATTTCGACTTTTTCACAGCATGGTCCTGTCATTCAGCTCGAAACTGTTTGCTTGCTTCTCCTCTCCATTGTAACATTATCAAATTGTTTCTCAAGCGATCATATCTACACTACACAACTCAGCTGAACAAGAGGACTTTTCCCAGATGAGTACGGACCATCCCTCTAGCTGATGGAGAACACCCCATGTCACCCAAGGGGGCTGACGGATGGGGCTGCGGCGCTGCGCCCGTTCGTGACCTCGTGTGCCTCCATTTCCAGAGTTGCAGTCCACAACGGCGACTGGGCGGCCCCATAGCACTACGGCAGGTACGGGCTGGGCGGGAAGCTGGGCAGCTGGGTCCGGGCCTGTTGTCGGGCCCTCGGGTCCAGTCAAGCACCGCTTTTGCCGGCTCTCGGGTTCGGAACAGAACCGCGCGAACGGCATCGCGGTTCATGCAACCCAATGGGGGCCCGGCCGACGCCAGAACTTGTGCCAATTAAAAAGGGCCAAGCATGCCAAAGCGTCACCCCTGCCAATACTCGCAGCTGCCACCTTCTGCTTGGCATCCCGACTTTTCAGTCCGCTCCACTTGCGCTGCCGCTCCAAATTGCCCTGGAGCAAATCACCAAAGAGCCAAAAGCTGCCCAGCAAGGGTAAACAGGGGCATTTTTCTGTTAGTGCTGCAGTGGTCCAAAGACCTTCCATGTTTGCCATGCTTTTCCGGTCGCCGTTCAATTGTTCTGCTTGATCTATTTTCGGAGATCATGTCGTCATCTTTGCACTTTTGGTCTCCTGTTCCTGAGCTTGGCTTAGCTCGTGGCCTCGACCACGGCTCTGAACGAGTCTGACCGCCCGACGCTACCGAAGACACTGATCGAGATCTCTCGGAAACAACAAGGAAAAAAAAAACACACAACTGGGGAGAACACCGAGGGGAAAAGCCGCAGATGGGAAAAGCCGCAGATGGATTAGTCGGAAAACTCCTCACCTCCCGAGCTCCTCTTCTCACATCTCCGACGAGTCCCCTCTTCCTCCCCGACGATCCTTCCGGATATCTGCACCGCCCAAGTGGTGCGCCCCTTGAAACATGCTCATTGACGCGGTCGTTGGGGAACAAGTTGGGGTCCGAGTCCAAGTGTCCACATCCATCCAGGTCGAGCAGGCTACCTCTACCCGCTACAGGCTTTCCCACTCCCGTCCTTTCCTGCGGCTTCCCGTCTACACTATTCCCGTCCAAGCTGTCCGCTTTTGCAACACCCTTTTTCGACGTTCTCGGCAAGGTTTTGTGGACATCGACTCTTTATATTGAGGAGGGGTCTAGCCAAGTGGAGATCCTTCCTGTCTTAGCTCACCGTACTCACCGTCTACAAGGTCGATGGCGAGGATGCCGCCGCGGCTGCAGTTTTTTGCATCCCCGTTGACTGCTGACCTTTGACCGTTGTTTACCTTCGTGGACATCCCCCTAGGTTACTAGGGCACGTTCATTTTGTTCCGAACCATCGACACAGTTACCACGCCACGATCCAATTACTTCCGTTGTCTCTTAACTTGCTTTTGTGCTTTGTCTCTTATTGAGGCCTTGAGGGGGTTTCCGTTTGTGGTTGTGGCGCCTCCGCACTCCGCACTGAGTGTGTCTCAGCAAGGGCAACACTCCGCTTGCTTGTGAGCTTGTACTACCGCGGGATCGGGTGTTCGTGACGAGATTAGAACGAGAGAGGGAAAGAGGCGGGAGGGAGCCGCTGTCATTTGTATTGCGGGAGTAGGCATCGAGAACCAGGCAGCGGGCAGCAGGTAGCAGGCGGCTAGTGTTGCTTGAGAGGTGAGATAATTATGGCGGCTTGAGACCGTGAGTGGCTCCTAGTACAAAGGGATGGACGACTGACGGTCTTCACATCCCAAAAATGCTCGAGTTCTTTTGCACCTTCAACACGATGTTAAGGGCACCAAAGTCTTGACGATCATCCCAAAAATGCTCATATATAACTGGCAGCATCAAACCCAATACCAAAAAGCAGCAGTCTGCCTATCCAGAGATCAAATGCTGGCACACGATGGGAGCACAGCAGTGTCCTGCAAGCGCAAGGCAAGCCAAAGAGCAATCACCATCACCATCACCGCCTTCCCCTCAACGCCGTGAAACGATCACCATGCAGCCCATTGGTGAAACAGATTACTTCTCTTGTCCTCCCGTGACCCGTATAAGCTGTGCGCTATATCCTTTACTTGGATGTTTCCCAGATCTACGTTTTCCATTGCCTTAATGAGAAAGAATGATGCTTCAAGGAATGATTGAGTGCGGTCAGTCATGTTGTCCAGTCATGTTGTCCAGCTTATGCATGATGAGAAAGCATTCCCTGGCCATGATGCGGACTGGGATTCGATTAGAAGATCTTGAACAAACGTCTGGTATCAAGCACTGCTGGGGAGGGCCTGGAAGAACAGAATAATCACACACTGATCCACCAGATCGCACCCGTGCTATATACCGCTTCAACCCTAAGCAATAACCCATTACTCTCTCCCATTTTCTTCCCATCAACAAAAGAGGGACGATTCATGGTTGAACGTCATGTCGTTCAACTACAGCATAACAGGCGCTTGATTGCTGGAGTAGTACAAGTTAACGAGTTAGGGATACACGAGGCTCACTGTTGACGCCCGACATAGGAGGATGTTGATACCCAATGCTTATTACTCGGTGCCTGGAGGTTGTAGCAACTTTTTGTGGGTGGATAGATGGATGGTTTGGTACGACACCATCGACTGTCGACTGTCAACAGTCGGACTGAGAGCGTGATCTTGCCCGCGACCGGATGAACTACAACCAAAACGGCGAAATGTCCAAGAAGGAAAAGCAGGAAAAGGGACAAAAAAAGTGACCCGCGCCGGATTCGAACCCGGCAGCTTCCAGTTTACTTGTTAACAGCTCACGAAGAGCTCTCTCGCATTACTCCCGGCTGCACTAGCGAGCTCACATGAAAAGAAGCTCAGTGAGCTGGGTTATATACCCGCCTACCGCCCTACTCCGGGACGGTTATGTGAGCATGAGAGTCTAGCTATCTGGAAGGAGTGAAGAGACCAGATCGGTAGTGGAAGCTTGATGGCTTGCGAAGTGGAATATTTGGAACCGGCCGGGGTAAAGGTCAATGAGCTTCTTATTTTCCATGGCACAGGTCGGTTGAAGGTAGATTGATCGCGATCATCAGCGTTAGAGGTAGTGTCGTGTGCTCGTGATACTGATCCCGGAGAATAGATGTCGAGACACATGATCATCAGGGAAGTTTCAGGTAGATGAGCTTGACGAAGTGGTGATTCCTTGCTATGAGATGGTCTGTTGGGTTGGGTAAGGGAAGTTGAGCCCAACCATACTAGAAGGCCGACGTGCTGATGCACTGATCCTGGAGTTTTCCTTGAAAAGCTACACTAGGTAGATGTAGAGACTCAAGTATCTAGAAATGGTGATGTCGGTTCTTCCAGGTCGTCGGTGCTAACAGTGAAAACTGAACAAGCTCACAGGAAAGGTCGTCATTCAAGTTCACAGTCAATCAGGAAGAGAAACGGGGGTTGTATACTATACAATCGCTTGTATTCATTCACTGTCAGTCTAATATGTGGTATGTAATGTATCACATGATGGTATCCCATTCCTATTCCGTGCCCCAAACAATCCGAAACATACCAAGTCCAAAGTCCGAAAAGCCAAAAAAAAAAAAAAAAAAAAAAAAAAAAAAAAAAAAAAAAAAGCCCCAAAGTGAGGTGTACAAAGTCCAAAACAAAAGTCTATATAATGCTTGTGACGAAGTGAGGGTATCGAAGAAGAATCTGAAGTGGTATCCAAAAAAAAAAAAAAGGTCATTAAAGCCCCCTTCCCTCTAAGGGCACAAAAAGTATGTCGTGAATGTGATGGCGCTGGGTATGTTTGTTGTTCTTGATCTGTTTGTACAAATGTTGTTGTTGGGGTATGGTATGATCATGCTCTTCGTTAAGGTAAAATTGGAACGCCCGTTGCTGCCAAAATGCCCAGGCCCAGGTCTGTGAAATGTGAATGCGAAATGCGAAATGTAGAAGTTGTAAAAACGTGAAATATGCGAAACTTTGAAATGCCGAAAAGGCGGAGCGCCGAGGAGGAGATAAAAGTTGGAAGTTGAACAACCCCTCACTGAACCCATTTGCTCCTTCCTCTTTAAATGATGTTGAGATGCAAGTCGTTGTGAGGTAAGTTGCCGACGGCGTTTAGTTAGGCCAACCAGCCAGTGGCCGGTCGACTGTGGCCGACTGTTGATGTTGAGTGAGGTTGGGGAAGAACGAGGACAGAGGGGCGACGACTATGGTACCCCAAAAGGCGGAAGCACTAACGGAGCATTCGCAGGATCATATGCATGAGTAATCCTCCCAGCACTAACTGCATATGATGAATGGCGTGCTTTGGTAAGGCAGAGAGGCGTCAGCCCATTTGCGAGACGATGCGACGTCAATTATCGAAGTCGAACTGGCGGATGCAGTGAGCATTCAGCAGTCCCGTGAGGCCAACCAGCACTGACACCAATCGATCCCATTGAACCCCCATCTTCATTGGCGGTGATACGCTCTGGTCCGGTCCGCTCAAACAGCAATAGCCGTCGCCGGACCCGCAACCATCGCCGGACCGCTCACGGTCACAGGCCCAAGTTCCGGACTCGGGCTCGGACTACCAGCCTCCGAACTGGCTGTCGACGTCGACGCTGACGCCGTGCCAGGCATCACCAGCCTCGGAAACGGTCCGCCATGAATCAAATACCTCTCCAAAGCGCTCGAATCCATCGTCTTCCCCGGTTGCATCACCACCCTCCTCCCCAAACCGTCTCCTTCACCCTCAACATCCTCCCAATTCTCATCCACGCTAGCATGGAACTTGAACGTCTCCCTCTCCCTAGCACCCGTGCGAATATCCCCCGCCTCAAGATCCCCCTCCAAATGAAGCCGTTGCAGTTTCGGCAGTTTCCCCTGCAAAGAAGCAAAAAGACTCTTAAATGAACCCTCGTGCAGGTGCACGCCTCCAATACTAAGCTCATAAGGCTTCGCCAGCCCGCGGCCTCCGAGGCGCAAGCGTTCGAGGGTCTTGGCGTGGCGCAGCAGGAAAGAGCGCAGGTCTTCTTCGGAGCAGGAGACGCCTTCGAGTTTGAGGGAGGTGAGTTTCGCGAAGGTGAAGTCTTGCAGGAGGGCCCTGAAAGAAAAGCCGAATTTCGAGCGGGGGGCGTGGTAAGTGTGGAAAGAGAGGCTGAGGTGGGTTAGGTTTGGCGAGAGCTGCAGGACGTGGCCGAGGCCGTTGATGGCTTTGAAGCGCGACTGGGGCATGAGGTTTGCGGGAGGGTCGATGGTGAGGTCGAGCTTGGAGAGGGAAGAGAAGGAGGAGGCGCAGCAGTCGAACCAGTGGCGACGGTCGTCGGGAAGGCGGAAGATCTCGAGCGGGAGTTGGTCGATTGTGAGAGAAGAGAGGGAGACGTGCCGGACTGCGGAGATGATGGCGTTCATGTTCTTGCAGGCTTGGGCGCGGGAGGCCGTGTCGCGCTTGCGCGGGTTGCGCACCAGGAGGACGTCCTTGAGGGCTTGCATGTTGTCGTAGGGACATTTGGTGTAGGTTATCTCGAGGTCCTTGAGGTTAGGCAGGCGCTTGAAGGACTCCTCGACCAGGGTGGAGCGGGTGTGGAATGCTGGCAGGTTGTGAGATTTGCCCTCCTGCTTGTAGTGCTGGAAAACATCTTGGAGGAGGATGGACCGCTCTTCGGGGAAAAAGGAATCGGGGCGGATGGTGCTGTACTCCTCGGCTTTGGAGAAGTTGAAGGTGATGGAATTGATGGACCGGTTGAGGCGGTCGTGGTGGGCAATCGAATGTAACCGTTGGACGTCGTCCTTCCATTCCACGGCCCGGAACGATGGTGGGAGCAGGTAGTCGTATCCTACGTCGGCTAGTCGGCCGGAGGTAAGACGGAGGGCTCGTACCGATGGTGGGTCGCAGTTGTCGAAGATGAGCCGGAGCAGTTCAGCGGGAAGAGTATCCATCTTGGCTGGCTGTTGTATGATGTGATGGTTGATACTTGGCGTAGATAGATGAGACAAGATGGGATCAAGTCGAGTGAGACGGTTCGACGGGTATATGTTGTTATATGTGTCTTGTTGAGGGCGTTGATGAAAAGGCGGTCATGGAATGTGTGCGTGTGTGTGTTGTGAGGCTCAGGCGGCTTGGGGGCGGCTGACACAAGCGTGGGTGTGTTGGTTATCGTCACTTACAAGTCGCGAGTTGTCGGTTCGGGTGTGGGTTTTGACCAGCAACGGACGAGTGCATGGGGGTGGGAATTGGGGGGACAAAATAGAAAACGGATACTGAAGGGGGGAAAGGGGAGTGATTTACCCCTTATTTAGCAAGAGTACAGTAGTTCCGAATTATTTGCAGCTGCATGGGGTTTCTGTTTGGATCGATCTGTCATGAACAAAGGACTGGTGGTGTCGTTGATACCGAAAGATTTGGCTCCTAAAGTCGGTGAGCTTAAGACAAGGGACGGCCTCAGATTCGTCGAGCCCTATTCCAGCCTATCCATACTGGGCCATCCATGCCAGCGCCATGCCACCCCTGGGCGGGCAGTCGTAACTGGGGGACCCGGACTGGGGGAACACTGGGGCACCAATCGACACCATTCCTGGGCTCTGGTTGCTGGGCCTTGACTGGGCATCCCAACCATCCATCCTGTCCATCCGAGAAGACAGGGGAGTCAACATTTTGGGTGCATTAGCGGCTAGGAGAGCCAAACCAAAGCTGCAAGCCACCACAGGTACGCCCACCCCTTTTGGCGTTGCTTGGGTCCCGCCGTCCACTAAGAAACTTTCAGAATCCCGGCCTAGGCATTGCTGCCTTTTTTGACGACGGAGAGAGAAAAAAAAGGTACCTTACCCTGCCATTCCGAGGGGGCGGGCAGGAGAAGAACAGAACATGCTCAGGTTCTTTGTGTGAGGGATGAGTCGTGCTGCTGATGCCGCAACGCAAAGGCCCAGCCAGCCCAGGCTCCCTACTCAGCAGCCCAGAAAGGGAAGAGAAGAGAGAATGAGCGGTAGGAAGGCGGTGTGAAAGGATATACAACTTTTTGTTGAACGAAATTACGGAGTCGCGGAGTAAACACACAACTGGGGGAAAAAAGAACTTCGAGTACCTTATGGTCGGTATGGGTAAAGAGGAGGTGTGATTCCGGATGTGTGTGTGTGATCGATCCAAGGTTCTTGCCGATGCGATATGTGTGATGTTCAAGCACAGGCAGTGTGATGAGATGATGGATGGTGGATGCCATGGGGAGGACACCTCTTGTGGCTCACGTACCTTGAACATCTCTTTCTCATCCTCATGCTCATCCTCGTCTGTTTTCTCCTCTCCCTGACCGACGTTTTGACGTGAATTGGAATGCAACACCGTGACTCTCAAGTCCCGATGAACCCGCCCGCCCACCACCCGCACTGTTGGGTTTAGTGCCCGATGGCTTGCAAAGCACAGAATGGCACGTGAGTACCTACAGTATCATCTTGCCACTTTCTTGGGCTGGGACAGACACAGGGACAAGACAGTGATGCTACCGTACACTACTGTAAAGGTAGCGATGGAAGCCTTTGCTGACATGCAGGTTTGCCTTCTAGAAAAGGGTACCCACCATGGCCAACTTGTCGGATGTGTACATATGGTGGCTTTCTGGGGGTGGTTTGGGAGGGGTGGAGGGTCGAAAGGGGAGGGTTTCATTGCTTTTGGTTGGCGAGCCATCCTTTCCAGCCCTGTGAGAACTCTGTAAAAGACCGGATTTGTTGCTGATCACCGACACGGGTGACGGCGACTCGTTGCTGGCTGCTCGCTCTACATGGAAAAAGTGAATCATTGATGGCGATGCCGGATTCCAGCGAGCATTTTTCGACAGGTCTGCTCATCGGCTGTCTGATCAAAGAAAGTCGGCGAGAGGTGACAGGTGAGATGAGGTAAGCTGCCGTCAACATCCTTGAGACTTGAGAGACGGTGATGTTTGCGGGGACCGCTACACCACACTTCGCTACAGTGTGCTATCCTCGTGGTGGAGAGGAACACCGATCCTACCGTAACCAGGATCCCCCGGTAAGCTGGCTGGGATGCTTCACCGCGAGTTCAACAAACGGATTCCCACCCCCAGTTTCCCAGGCGTTCCCGGCGGCGAGAAGGCTTCACGACAAACAAAGATAATGGCCCAGCCGAACCACATGTTACACAAGCTGGCAACTAACAGGCAGACAGACAGCGTCCCTAACCCGTGGCCAACGCGAACGCGTTTTCCTTGGCTGGAAGATAAGACCGGTGATGTCGGTGATAGATCGAGGACTGTGCAGACTGGCGGACAAGAACATCATCAAAAATCCCAACATCCACTCTTGTCTCTCACCGAAGGAGTTTTGCGTACACCTTGACGAGCGGAATCCATCGCTTACATCAGCCTGATCTCGACTCTTTGATGTCATGCACTCGGTCTCGTGGGGTGGGTTGTGATCATTCGTTTCATGTTCTTCCTGGCAACAAGTCGGTGAGAGCTTCAGGTAAATAAATCGTAGTTATTCCCCTCTTCTCCTCAGTTGCTCGTAGTTCTCCCGGTTTCATCGTCATTCCTCAACGTCACTTTCAAACCTCACCCGTATGTTCGTTCGGAAGAGGTGAGTTCAGCTGGAAAGACTGCTCCGGCCGAATATCCCAAAGCATCCAACCGGAAAGGATACCAATCGGAACGAAGAGGATCAACAGCTGCACCTTGGAATCCCACAAGGTTGAGACATACATGGTGGATGGCCAGATGGCCGCCAGCTTGTCCGAGGCCTGTCTGTCCTGTCTGTCTGTGTTGTAGAATGGGATCATGTTCGTCCGCTCTCCCGTTTTCTGATCCGGATTGCGACTTTGTTTTACTCACAGAAAGAGGAAGAGGAACCAACCATTTGGTTTTCTTTCATTGCTGTCAGTTCCGAGTGGACGAGAAGGGGAATTGGTAGCTGAATGGGAGGTGTTCAACGACACCATCAACCATGACCTGCATGAGCATCACCTCCATCTCGTACTCTCAGAGAGAAAGATGCTCGGGTAGCCCCTCTTTCTCGTGTCGTTCTCTCTGGACCAGACAAGAGATCCTGATCCTCATTGATCGCCATCTTTCTTGGTGGTCTGGTGGAACCATGAATAGCTCACATGGATGCTGGCCCCCATCCTCTGCATCCTCTTCTGCATCCCTCTCTCCGCCCTTTTTAGCCTCGTGCAAGGCCAGTGACATGCAGTATCGCCGGATCCGCAAGCCCAGTGTAACCTCCGCTCTTTTGGCTGCGTGCCTGATCGTGGCCGCCGTTTTGGTCTGCGCTACTGGAGGCGGTGATGATTTTGGAAAACAAGTCGGGCTAAATCTGCACGTGACTGTTCATGGCATAATGTCATCTTGAATTGCCCTAGTTCTAACTTGGAAAGTCTTGTGTTGGTGTTGTTTCGGGTTCCGCGCGCAATTCACCACCATCCAGATCGATGTCGGAGTTGTCGAAAAAAAGGGGAAAACTCAAATGCGACGTCAACAAAGTCAATAAAACGGGGCGGAAAGTCAACAGCTCCAGTCCTCCAGGGGCAACGCCGCGAGTGGGGTGTTGATGTCCCGGGCTGCCCCGCCAATTGCCCGCTCCCGTCACACACTAACAATTCTATCCACTATCCACACCCTGTTTTAGGGGTCAACGGATACGGGGGTCCGTCTCGGGGCCGGCAATATCCACAACCGGGACACGATGGTAGGCAATGACAATGTTTTGCAGTCGCTGTCATTTTCCGTTGGAGACGGGACGCTAGGAGCGATTGGATGCCCGGCCAACTCTTTCCCTCCAGTCACAGCAACTGGATTCAATTTCGCAGAGTCCTTTTGCAGTTTTCCCTCTTCTGCCCACAATGTGAGGAGACTTTAACGTGGGCAGGGCAGGAACTTCCATGTCAACTTCCACTGGATTGCCCTTCTTTTGCAGTGCTCGACCTGACATCTCAGCCGCTGCACCCCTCTTCTCCTCGAAAGGGTTCAGCCTGCCACTCGGTACCATATTCGACACCGAGACCGACACCGAGACCATCCACAATACCACCAAAGCCATTACATTACATTCACGCGACAACTACGACGACGACGAGACCGCGATTGCGCTTGCGCCATGGATATCATCGATGGTTGGACCTGATATTGACCACAACACTGTTGACCTGCAGTACTAAGCCAATAGCTCCTGATTCGGTAACCCTCGCGACAAGACATATGCAAAGCCCCCCAAGCTTACGACTCCTCCCCGTTGTTATACCGAACCCCGCGCAACCTTCCAAGTCCGTCGGCCGAATCATATCGCAAATATGCCGGGCACACGCTGGGATGCCAACACTCCTCAGCCCGACCGGGAGTATATCTCGGACGAGGCGCACCTACTGCCGTTACCTCCAGACGCTCCCGATCTCCACGAACTCAACGCTTCACTCGACGCCCTCTCCACCGTCTTCCCCGACGTACAAATAGACGTCTTCCGCGAGATGCTCTCCAGCTTCGACGGCGAATCGAGACTGGCCCTGGTCGCCAACGCTCTCATCCAAAACAAGGTCACCTGGGTCAAGGGTCGCTGGAGAGCCGCCGAAAAGGAAAAAATGCCCCCCGATGTGCCAGCCGGTGCTGAACCAGGGCAAGGGCCCCTGCCTGCCGTCTCGATTCCGCCAAGGCACAGGTTTCGGAGCAAGGAATACAGGAGCGCAGCCGAGAAACTGGCATGGCAAGAATTCAAAGGATTGTCCAAATCAACAATAACTGCAGTCCTGGCCGAGAACAATTACTGGTACCCAGATGCCCGCCCAACTTTGGTCAGCCTTTCGTCCAAATCCTGGCGGTTTGCCATCTCGTCCCTCTTCCTGCGCAGGAAGTCTGTATCAGGCACCGAGGCCGCAACACACCCGCTTGTCATCTGGAAGTCTTCTGGCCGGGGTTCTATTGTGCCCTGTATCAAGACCACAGGAAATCCCGAACTGGATAAGGAGCTATATGAAGCGCTCATCGTTCCTATTCTGAAACAGGCACGCCAGGAATTGGAAGACAAGGATCGCACCTTGGCCGCAGAACTCAACACCAAAGAGGCAGAGCGACTAGAAAGCATGTTTGAATGCTCATGCTGCTTCACCGAAGCCACGTTCGAGGAGATTGTCGCTTGCAACGTTGACGGCCATACCATCTGCTTCCGATGTGTACACCATACCCTCTCGGAAGCTGTGTTCGGACAAGGCTGGCAGTCAACCATCAACACGGAAACCGGTACGCTACGTTGCCCGGCCGTCGAAGGTAGCGGGTGCAAAGGGTGTATCTCGCAAGAACAGATGCACCGAGCCATGGTTGAGTTCAAGAAGGGCGCCGGGATTATGCACAAGTTCGAGCAACGTCTGGCCGAGCACAGTCTCGTAGCCAGCGGGCTCCCTCTTGTCCGCTGCCCTTTCTGCTCCTACGCCGAAGTCAATGAGATCTACGAGCCTCCCACCCCACTGACTCACCACTCTCCTAGAAAGAGCGCCTTCCAGCTGATATTCGCCGTTCTCTGCATCGGCTTCATGCCATTCCTTCTACCCCTCGTAGTCATAATTGGAATAGTTACGGTCCTACTAAGCTACAAGAAGGAAATAGCAATCCCCCTATCTAAGGAATACCACGCCGCACGCGAACGTCTTCACCGCCGTCGTCGCGGATCCAAGTTCACCTGCCGAAACCCTGAGTGCCAACGCAACTCGTGTCTCTCGTGCAGCAAAGAATGGATTGACATACACGTCTGCAATGAGTCATCCCTCGTCGCCTTGCGCACCCAAGTAGAGCAAGCCATGAGCATGGCCGTCAAGCGAGTCTGTCCCCGCTGCAACACCTCCTTCGTCAAAACCGCCGGCTGCAACAAGCTCACTTGTCCCTGCGGATACAAAATGTGCTACGTTTGTCGGAAGGACATTGGCGGGGATGGGGACGGCCCAGACGTGGGCTACAGACACTTTTGTGATCACTTTAGGCCCGAGGGCGATGGGAGGAAGTGTGAGAAGTGCACCAAGTGCAATCTGTGGGAGGCTGAGAATACGGAACTTGTCCTGAAGCAGGCTAAAGAGGAGGCCGAGAGGAAGTGGTTTGAGACGGAGAATAGGGAGTTGACGGGCGCGGAGAAGGTGTTCTTGGAGACGGGCATGGCGATTGACCCGAATGCGGCGGCGAGGATGGATAAGATGTATGTGAATGGGGGTTGGCGGGTGCCTAGGCTGGCGGAGGTTTTGGATTTCATGGTGGAATATGTTTTGGAGGCGTAACGATGCCGGTTGCCTATCTGGTATGGAACTCTACACTTAGGAACTCTGGGAATGACAATGCTGGGAATAGGGAGGCAAAGGTGCATGGACAATGGGGATAACGAATATTAACAGGAGAGCATTCCTTTTGCCTGAAAAACACCCAGACTTGGCTATCGAATTTCATGAATCATGCATAAATAATTATCCAGAGCTGTCCTCTTGGTGATAGCCTCATGCAACGTCAGCGACATCGCCGTCACGGCGTTTCCCTGGCGACGTTCAGGGGTAAAGTCAATGTTACCTAGTGATGTGTGGTGCCTGAGGGGCCTAACGGAAGACGAACAGCCTTACGTAAGCGATCTTGGCAGGTGTCCCAAGCTCCCAAAATTCCTGAGCGCGGGCAGGCAACCAGAGCAACTTGCCAATGGCAACCGAAGCGCGTCCCACCCGTTAACCTCGCTCGTTTCCCACAGCTGCTGCCCGCGCCGCCCAACGAGAGAGCTCCGTCAACTTTCGCGACTTTGCGACAGCTTCGGGAACATCACTCCCTCCCTCGACATATCAACATTACCCACCGGCCCAAGAACGCATTTATTGCCATCGCACAAGTACTTTGCATTACGACAACAGCAGCAATACCAATCGAGTACGACGATACCCTTCAACCAACGCCACAAAGCACAGTTAAGGCAAAGTCAACAATAAATCAACCGCCGCCATGTCAGGCCAAACAGGCAAATGGCGAGAGGAACAGGTTCTCGTCATCTGCCCCGGCAGCTCGACAACCATGGCCCAGCTCGGCTGCGGCGAACTCACCCCTCCCGCCCACCGTTTTCCGACGCGCATGTTCAGAGACGAAGAGACGGGTCAATGGAGGCCTTACCATACATATAAGCGGAAGAAGGATGCGGCTTTACCTGTGATTTCTGTGCCTGTTGCTGTGGCCGGCGCCGAGGGAGGAGAACAAAAATCAGAAGAACAGCCCAAGCAGCCAGAAGGAAATGGGGAAAAGAAGGAAGAAGAAGACGAGTGGGAATATGTCGAGGACCAGGATTCGGATGAGGGGGCTGTTTATCCTATTCAGGGTGAGTGCTGCTTTGCAACTGTTGGTGATGATTGTATAGAGGGAAGAGAAAGGGAATGGGAAAGGGACTTGAACTGACAGAAAAACAAAACAGGCGGCCACATCGTCGTAATGGATGCCTTCCTCGCCTTCCTCGAACACGTCCACTCCAGCCTAACCACCACCTACCACAACACCCCCATAATGCTCATGGCCTCGCCGCAATGGACACGTCCAGACTGCGAAACTCTTGCCAGATACATCTTTGAAAAGACCAAGACACCCGCCCTGTGTCTGATCAACTCCGCCATCGCGACCCAGTACGGCCTCAAGTGGCCCAACATGACAGTCGTCGATATCGGTTTCGAGAAGGTTGACGTGACGTGCATCTACGACAGCAGGATTGTGGCGCATCGGGATGTTGGCGCCGGGTGGCCAGGAAACAACAGCACAGATGAGGAAAGAGAAATCAGCGGTGGAGAGGTCTTCACACGGAAACTGCAGCAGTTGCTGAAGGATAAGATCAAGGGCTTCAACCGCGACATGGCCGAGCAACTGAAGAAGAGTAACATCTGCGAAGTCCTGCCTTATGCGCCGGAGAAGCCCAAGCTCATGGACCTCCCTACTGAGGATGTCTCCACTGCTGTGGCTGCTGCTACCGGAGCCGCCGCCGCCCAAGCAGCTGCGGGCACGACGACAGAAGGACCCAAGATTATCGAGCCGGTCGTTGCTGACGAACCTACCTACGACGCTGACGGAAACCTGGTGGACGATGAGGGCGTGCTCGACGTTGCGAATATCGTGGCTACAGGACAGACGAGGGAGTTCTTGGCCAAGAAGGAGAAGGAGAAGCAGGAGAGGGCCAAGAAGAAGGGCAAGGATAAGGAGGCTGAGGCGAATAGGGTTATGAGACTGCCAAACTCCAAGAGGGTGAATAATGTGTTTCACTTTGAGGAGTATGTTACTGAGGAGGTTCCTATTGTTCAACCTGCTCCACCAGCACCGGCACCTGCGCCGGCAGCACTAGCGGCAACTGAAGCGGCTAAGGACGTTGAGATGGCTGATGCGCCTGCGGCACCACCGGCGGAGGGGGCGGAGAAGAAGGACGAGGAAAAGAAGGATGGCGAGAAGAAGGATGAAGCCAAGACCGAGGAACAAAAACCCGACGCTCCTGCTACGGACGACAAGAAGCCCGAAGACAGACCATCCTCCGAATCCGCAACAGCAGCACCCACCACAGAAGCGCCCAAGCCCACCGATGCACCGAAGCCCGCCGAGCCCGCTGCCGCTCCCGCACCAGAAGGCCCCGTCCCCACCGAGCGCCAAACCAAGCGCATCCGTCGTGACATCGAAGTCGGCCTCGAGCGCTTCGAGTTCGCCGACCGTGCCGAGATCGACCGCATCGTCACCACCATCTACAACGCCGTCCAGTCCATCGACGACATGTACATGCGCCCCCCTTGCTGGGAATCGCTCGTCTTCGTCGGCAACGGCGCCCGCATCCGCGGATTGAAAGAAAACATTCTCCAGACCTTGCAAGCCCGCCACCTCATCTCTCCGTCAAGTGCAACGATGTTTACATCAGAGTTGCCCTCCAACATCGGCACACCCACGGCCGGAACACCCGGTCCGGGAACGCCTATCGCTAGCGGTCCCGGTGGTGCGCAGTCTGGCTCGCTACTACAAGCTGCCACCACAGCCGCTGCAAATGCTAACCTAAACGTACCCGGCACCCAAGGAGGCGAAGGCCAGCAAGGCCAACATCACTTCCACAGCCAGACGCCGACGAATATCAAGCTCGCGCAGCTGCCGACATATCTGAGCGAGTGGACCAAGAACGGGTTCGAAGAGGCCATGTTCCTTGGTGCCCAGGTGGCGGCGAGGATGGCGTTTTGCATACATAATTTTGATGCGCAGGGGTTGGAGATGCAGAGGTATATGAGCTTGAGTAGGGTTGATTTTAAGTAAGTTTCTCCCTCCTTGTGACTACTGGGAAGACGACAGTGATGAGAGGGGAAAGAATGATGCTAACGAGAGGCAAAAAAATAGTGAATTGGGACCCAAGGGTATTAGGGCGCATTCTATGCTTGGGTGGTAAACATACGTACCTCTATGCTTTACCAGCTGTGGTCCTCGTTGGAAAGGAAGATTCGGAAGTGATACCATTATTCAAGGTCCGACATGACAACCGATGGATAGCGAGCGATGCTCGGAAGGGCGTTGAAGATGTACGAACGAACGAGCGGATGAAGTGCTCTGGCTGTTAATGACTGGCTGGTTGTTTGCCTGAATCACCTACACAGTACACTCTATACTTCTACTTACACTTGGCAGGCGTCCAAAAAGAGAGAGAAACATTTTTTGAGATAACATGTCAAACCTAGTCTGTTTTGTTGCTTTGACTTGCTTGGTCTTTGTTTGTTTGCTTGCTTGCTTGAGGCTTGTGAAGTTTCTGGGACAGCTTTGCGTGTGTTTGGCTTTCGTCTTCATTCCCTCTTGTTTAGCATGACAAGATACCGTTGCTCGCCCCTTCTTTGTCTAATTACCGATGGCCTGTGGATGATGACCGCAGTGGTGTCTACATGTACGTCTAGTCGGCAAGCGCCATATCATGATATCACGGGATTATGGTGCATGGTCTGACGTTTGAGTGTCGGTGCTCTTGTCGTTAATCATATGCTTGCTTAAGGAGGATGGAGTCGAGTGGTAAGCGCCAATGGAGTTGTCGCGGAGGTTACCGTAGCCTTGAGGCGGAACCTTATTTGGCTTTTTGACGAATGGATGGACGTCTAATCATGGTCTGGGTTCTGCTTCTTCGTGGTCTGTAGGTAAGTCGTGAGCTTTGGGACTCCTTGGGAGAGATGGGAGTGGCAAGTGCCATATCGCGGAGGAAAGCCTCGTGGTAGAAGTCTGGTCTTGTCCACCTATTAGACTGAAGGCCGGTCGTGGTTTGATTCTTGCCTCTTCGCTACTTGCAAGTGCCACATCACGCACCCTGGTCTCGAGGCAGAAGAACAGAAGGTTTGTCTACCTCTTGAACTGGTCCTGATCCGTTACCCGTGGTCAAGTGCTTTGAATTATGCTTGGCCGTGCACAACACAATGTGTGTGTTAGTGTCTGGTCTGGGAAGAGTTGTTTGGAGTGGTAAGTGCCCCTGTTGAAAAGCGTAGCCTCGAGGCTCTGCAGAGCCTCATCTTTCTTTCCGACGTGTTGCCATCCGGCTATTGGCTTGAGTTCTGCTTCTTTGTGGTCTTCAGCCTCGCTAGTTCAATCTCTGGGAAGAGGGGAGTGGCAAGTGTCCATCTCACATGAGGCCGACCTTGAGGCGGAGACTTGCCTTGTCTACTTGTCTGACTGATGACCGCTGGTGGTTTGACTTCTGCCTCTTCGTGGTCTGTCATGAGTGTCGAGTTTCGGGACGTTGGGAGGGGCAAGTGTCACATCACGCACCATTGCCTCGAGTCAGAGTCTTGCCTACCTCTTGGGCTGATACTCATCTGTGAGTTGAGTGGATTAACTTCTGTTCATTCGTGTTCTGTCATTAGTCTCCCGATGATGGAGTGGGAGTGCCATAGTCTTGTGGCGAACCTTTCTGACTGATGGCCGCTCGTGGTTTGACTTCTGCCTCCCCCCGGTCTGTCGTGACCTCCGGGAGGAGGGGAGTGGCAAGTACCATAGCCTCGAGGAAGTGTCCTCTCGTTAGCATATTCGGCTGATAGCCGCTCGAGGGCTGACTTCCGTTCTGCTTCCATTTCTTCGTGGTCCGTCATAGGTTTCCAAAGCTACTTCAGAGAGAGTAGCCTGGAGGTCTAGACTCGTCTGATAGCACGCTGTACCCTCAGATTCGGCGAGTAGCCGGCGGTCTCCTGGTGTCAGAGATGGTCTACTCAAGCCAGATCAACATTTTCTGTTTTCACATATGTATTACATATGTTCAAGTTGAGGCTCTTCTTGGGTTCCAAGACCCGATTCCGAAATACTCCGGAATGAACCGTCCGTTTGCCTCCCACGTGTTTTCTGGCTTCCCCGCTCGCAAATGTACCCTGCATGCATGCCTCCATCCCCAACCTCACCACCGTCGCACCTTCTTAAGCTGTTGGCGTTTTTCCATCTTCAGCACCCGGCCTATTAACCCACCTCATCCATCATTGGCTGTCCAGCCAAAGTTGAAGCTACACCTGTCCATGGAACGCATCACCGCAGACTGGTTACCCGATGACGCCCCTTGGCGGAAGATCAAGAAAGATGCGTTGATCAAGAAATGTGCGAGACGGAAACTTCCCGTTGACGGTTCCCAGTCCGCCCTTCAGCAGCGACTATTAAACTATCAGCAAGCCAATATCACCGAGGTCAGACAAACTTCTTGGCGGGTCAACCCTTCGGGCCCCGACGAGACGGACTACAAACGTTCCGGAAAACAACCACTTCCTATTCGAGGTGTTTACTACGTGAGCAACTCTCGCGGTGGCTTCACCATGGTCTTTATATTCGGTCACCCTCGGCCCTTTGGCGGGTTTTCGAATGTCCCTGTTTACTTCAACAATAAACCTACTGCTCGTGTCAGGTGAGTAGATCCGGCTTGCATTTGACTTGGATGCTTAAACCAAACCGAGACTCCCTGCTTGCCTGCTGACATAGCTTACATAGGGACATCGTTATTGAGCTCATCACTGCATCCATATTGAATGTTCGTCATAGGCTGTTCGCTACACCTTAGCTGTTCTTTAAAGGCAAAGACTAATCATGATACTTATACACACAGATCTCCTCCGCAATGTTCTCAACTGCCCCGAGCCTCTTGTGTGGCAAAAAGCGTTCCTGACCTCCGAGCTCGAATACATTTACAAGCACAGCCGCCCATTCCGTATTCGTGCCAAACCACATCTCTACCGTCAAGGAAAGGGATGCGTTAGGTGTTTTGCTGTGCATGAGACACACCAGCAGAATGTCCCTTGTCATACGTGTGCAATGCCAATGCATCCACCTTGCATCCAACTATACAAAGAGGGAATAAATCAAGATCCCGTGCAAACGGTTCAATGCCCTTTCTGTAGGTACCCTGCCGCCTTGGCCCTCGAGAAGCATTTTGAACGACCCCAGGTCTCGCCAGCCGTCGCCATTCCCGAGCCCGTCCCCACCTCCGGCCTCGTTCCCGTCAGCATCAAGGCATCCCCCGGATCGCACCGTTTGGTCACTGATGCTATTCAACCATCGGTGGAGGCTGCATCATCCAACTCCATGCAGCAAAGAACGGCCCCGCAGGAGCCGCAGAGCGCAGCACCACAAAGATGCACATCAACACCGCTCCCGGGGAACCCGGCACAAATTTGGCTGGAGAGATAGAAGCAGGCGCGAGAAAGGCAAGAACAACAACTTAAACAAAATGAGCAACGTCAAGGACAGGCTCAACAACAACGGCAACAGAAAGCGAGCCAGGAACAGCGAACAATGCAGAAGACCCAGGCGCAGGTGCGAGCCGTTCGCCCTGCCATTGCCACTAGGAGAGTCTCGGTACTCCCTGGCCCTACACTGCTAGTGGCAGATAGCGCATCAGCAGCAAACCAGATCCAAAAGTCTCCTGCCAAGCGTCTTAGGGTTGACGAACTTTGGAGTGACCTTGGTCCGCCGGCGGCGGTCAGTAGGAGGTTAGACAGTGTCTTGCCTCCTCCGTTTATGAATGTTGCTTCTCAGGCTGTCAAAGCCAATGCCGCCAGTTTTGCTGCTGGTCGTGGTATCTCTAACGGTCTTCACTCCCCTGTCTCCTCTTCCTCTCTCTTCAGCACTTCTACCGCCACGACCACCACTACTCTCAGTAGCGACAACAATAACAACAAGGACAAGGGAAGTGCGGCCAGAAACGCTACCAAGCTGGAAATACAACTCAAGCGGCTTGATAGGAAGTTGGATAATCTGAAGTGGGATAGAGATTATTACCGCAAAGAAGCCCAGAAGAAAAGCTGAGATATTAAGAGGGTTGAAAAGAGGATCCAGGATATTCGGGAGACGGAGAAAAGGGTAAGAAGGAAGAGGGCATTCACAAAACGATATAGAAGGGTCATTTTGGAAGATGGGATGGGCCTGAGTAAGCGAGCGAGCGAGCGAGCGGTTTGTGATGTTTTTGAGAAGGAGAGGAAGTCTTGTGGATTGGGGGGAGAGCAGTGTTTTGCGTTCTTTGGATTGATCTGTCGTTCCATGCTTGTTTGGTTTCTTGTCTTTTTTTTACGCCCATGTGTGAGAGGGGAATTAGCCTGTGGGGGAGGTGATTATGAGCAATGTTTCCTGGATTTACTTGCTTTGTTTTTTTTCTTCTTCTGTTTCTGTTTTGGTCCCCTGTTTGGTTCCTTTTGCTTTAACGCTTACATTTCCTGTTGATATTGCGGCGATTGTGTGTAAGTGGTGTCATATGTGAGAGCATGAAATATACGTTGTTTTTGGCTTTCGTCTGCTCATTTGCTCACACTTCTCCTTCCACTATACTGGCCAGATGGTATTCAGCCTGGAGATGACAGTTGAGGCTTCGCATCACTCGTGTTGACTCCGGTCCAGCCCAGCCCAGATGCCTACATTTACCACGTGCCCAGCAACCATTCACCAGCGCTTGGGCGGTTGGGATGAAAAGGCGCGCTTCACCATTCACTCATGGCTGCCGAGTGACCAGGACGCTTCTCGGACATTCTCGAAGCCCGGTTGCCTGGGGCAATGGGCAAGCTGGACATTTCGAGAGCTGGCAACCCGGATGTCTAGTGTCTTCCGAGGGGTTTGTCCCGCCGCGCACAAAAATTGGCGTGAAATTTTCCTCGAGCTTCCATAACTTTCGGATCATGAAGCAACACTCCAAAGCCTGGCGCTTGCAAAGGTGCCCAGAATTTAGCCTGCTTTTCCGTCGCCTCAAGTCACTACTTGCTCGACCACGAAACCTTTCCCCACACCCATCAAACTATTACATCCCAAGGAACACTCCAGCCAGATGAAGCAGCAATGCCACCTCCAGGATCCATGAGGAAGTACTTGCCCGAAGACGCCCGTGGTCCAAGTACCATGTCAATATCTTGAAGGGGCAATGTAATAAACGGAACCTGTTCAACTTCGAAACGTAGAAGGATCTCGTCCAGCGTCTAGAACACTACCGCGAAACTCACACCGGGGAGCAGCGATGTGATCCCTGAGTTCGCTATTTCTTGCTCCGCTACGAAGACCTCCGATCTCAGGCTAAAGAGGCCACTTTTCAGGTTGCCCGAATTCAACATTTGGGCGACAGAACAGTCGGGTTCTTACTCAGCGAGGACGGAGGCCCTGACGATATATCAGTTGTCTTCAAAACCCGTCCGGCATGTGTCTGCGAGCATTATCTGGTAAGACCACCCTCTCATCATCCTTTCCTTTCTGTATTCACCTTGTTAGGGAAGTTTCTGCTAACCAGACCCACCCACAGGCCTCTAGGACTGTTTGTGTTCATACCATATGTTCGTTATCCTCCATCTCTCCCTGAGGTTAGAAACTAACAGCTCTTCTCAGACATGCTTCGCTACATTCTAAACGTCCCGGAGCCACTCCGTTGGCAGAGGTCATTTTTGGCAAGCGAATGGGACGATATCTATAAGCGCTCTCATCTTGTCAAGTCTGTAGCTTGGCCGGAGCCGTATCGTCGTTTACCTGGACTCTGCCTAATATGCTTCAGGAATGAAGCACACGACACCCGTTGTGATGGCTGCTCTGCCCCATTGCACAATGAGTGTGTCCGGATCCTCAACCAGATTTGAAAGACAGGAACCGATGTGTGTGCGGTCTTTCTGGACAAGCGGGATTTGGGCATTCTCGACCTGCGAGGACTGAGTGAGGAAGAACGTGCCGAGAGGTTGGCGATTCACGCAGGACGTGTTGACAGATTGAACGTCGCAACAGGATGTGCGGAGAGGTTGAAGATTGAGGCGGACCGTGCTGTTGCTGCCCAGAAGGCAAGACATGCTGCTGCTGGCGAGGACACAAAGCTTGAAGAGGAGGGCAACCGCTCCAGCGAAGAAGAGGCATTAGACAAAGATTCCGGCGAGGAAGTGCCGCGTACAGAAGACCAGCCTAGCACTGCGCCTGGCCAGGTCATCCGCCAACCCGATCGTTCGTTCCCTGTACTGATCAAGCAAGAGAGATACTCTCCTCCTGCTGGTCAGCAACTCCCTTTTGCAACCGTGCGTCCTCAACAGCAACAACCTGCTAGTTCGCCAATTCGTCGTCGGCAGCCATCCAGGGCCACCAAGGACATTGGTCTCGTCCGACAAAGTCTTACCGCAGCCGCAGAAGCTCCGAGTCGATCACCTCGTCGCAGTCAGGGAAGAACCCCGGCTCGCACACCGGCGAGGAGCCAACCGGCCAGCGTTCCTGCCCAGACCATCACTCCAATCCTAGTACCAGTCATCCCGGCACATGCATTGCTGCTAATTCAACAACAGCAGCAGCAGCAGCAGCAACAGACTCGTCAAGCTGTCGACAATTTTGAGACTGGAAGACATCGGTCCGGAGCTAGCAATGCCCCCCGGGCTCCTCCTTTCAGTGCTTCCCGGGCTCTTTCCTTTGCAGTCGCTCCTCCGCAGGATCCCGCGGCTCGCGCTTCGGCGGTTCCCGCACCCGATCCTGCTCCTCGTTTCTCGGAGCCCCAAGAACCTGTCACTCCAGCTCCACCCACAGCTCGCCAGGATAAAGGCACAGCTCCCCAGGCCGTTGAGGCCGCTGCTGCTCCGGCCCCTGTTCCTGAGCCTGGTTCTGCTGTCCCTTGTGTCATTCCTGCCCCCCTCTCGGCGGCTGCAGGTACCAGCATAAACGCCAATAAGGAGTGGAGAAAGGCAACAAAGCTTGCCAGGAAGCTCAAGAGCCTGGCTAGGGAGTCAGCGTATGTCAGGGAGCATACGGACCGTGAGCTGAAGAGGCTTGCCAAGAAGAGCAAGCGTCTCGAGAAAAAGGCTAAGGCTTTGGCAAAGCGGAACGAGGCGGGCGGCAATGAGTGAAGCTGCTGGGGTCAGGCAATGTGCGGAGACAGAAGGATAATTGTAATATGTGATGGTAATGTTTGTTTGCGTGGCGGATTCCGAAAAGAGAAGGAAACGACAAGCAAGTTTAGAGGTGTGGAAGTATGGAAAAAAAACGCGGAAAAAGAAGAGAGTTTGAGGGGCTAGGTGATCTTTTGGAGGGAGTGGAAAAGACTGTTGACGATGATGAACGTACGGGTAAAGGTGGTAAGGGGTTGGATCTCGGGGAAATCATGAGTGTCCCTGATCAAGAAGAAGCTGCAAATGCAGTAGGCCTTTCCCTTTTGCCAGCTTCCAACAAATATTGTTCAATTTACAGATGACCCCGCGTTCCAGATTGTTTGCTCGGTATTGGCAGGTGCCTTGATACCGAGCACCTTCTCAAATGCATCCTCGCAGTCGCCTCTTCCCACCAGGCAAGCGACTGCTCAAGGCGTGACCCAAAACTTGTACCCCTCCACGATGGATAGGTACCCGTCTCTGGCGTGTCTTCGGGACCGGACTGTGACGAACCGTTTCAAGCACAGGAGTATTATCGCTGGGATAGAACAATAGAGTAACGGAGTAGTATCCGAAAGGTACTGGTAGATTGTTATAGCTATTGCTTGGTGAAGAGCCTTATAAAAGAAGGCCGGGAAGCCTTCTTTTATACTGCTCTTCCCTGGACCCGAAGCCTTCGGGTCTTCGAGTCCAACCTGATTGGTCTATCTATCTAGCTAGCTTACATAACTTTGGTTGGATCATAACAGCAGGCAGGAGATTTATTGGACCTACCAGTGGTGCAGGAGTTTCTAGTCTCTTTTCTCTTGGATTCCGATATTTCGGGGCCACTAACGGTACGACCGCTGTCTTAAAGTCAGAGAAAGCCATCGGAAGCATCTTTGGGAGCAGCAGCTCTGGTCGTGGTGGTTTATTTGGGAGCAATAACACCGCATCGACAACGAATGTTATCCAGCGTGCTATTGAGTGTCAAGACAAAGACAATAGTCATGTGGGAAGCTCGAAGCTTCCCGGGAAAAAGGACCCGAACAACCCACAAGCCAACGGTGAACCCAGAATCAGTCACCACACTTTCAATCCTCCACACTCGTCTTCATCTTTTGAAGTTGCCAGTCCGGTTGTCTTTGGACCAAGCAATTTTGGGGCCACTCACGGTACGACGATTGTCTTGAAACCAAAGGAGAACATGGGAAGGATCTTTGGAGCAACATCTCTGGGGGCAGTGTGTCAACACCGTCAACCAAAATTGTCCAGCGCTCTACCGAGTGTAAAGACAAAGAGAACAGTGGTGCGGGAAGCTCGAGCTCCTCTGAGAAAAAGGACCAGAGAGACGCACAAGCCAACAACAACCCCAAGACCAGTCACCGCACTCGCAGTCCTCTACACTCGTCTTTGTCTCTTTTCTCTTCGTCGTCCATTGTTCAGTTCTCTTGTCAGCCTGCTTCAGCCTGCTATTGACCGAAAAGAGTCCTGTAAGTCTACTATCGACCAGCAAGAAGCTCTGACTCGTCCGAGTCTTCACAAGGCCTCTCAAGCGTCAAAGACATCACCTCTCAACTCAGTGCCTCCATTTTCCTTCCTGTCGTACCCCCACAGAGGAGCACGTCTGCTCCGCCCGTGAGTAACCAGGAGCCTTTGCGGCTAGAGCTGAAGCAGCAAAAGGAGCATGAGCGAGTAGGGGCTTTGCTACGAGGTGTTTCCCAGGACTTCAGTCAGACCTTGGCTGAGCCCATGTCTTCTGTTCCTTTGGCTCAGTGCCCAGTCCCAACCACCTCCACTGCTCGCGCTCGCACCGGCGAACAAGCTGGCCAGGCCCCATTTCTCTCGACTGCTGGTGTTGATTCTCCCAGTTGCGCTGCCATCACAGCAGCTGTCACTGCCCAAGCAGCTACTTCTGTTTCTCCTGGTGGCATTGCGGGTGTTGTCGATGGTGCTTTGCCGGTGAGTAACATGGGCGCCGATGTTCACAGTAGGAAAGCAGCCAGATTGCTACGATAGTGCCGTCGTCTGGAAAAGGAATCGGCTCGCATTGGGAATCATGTGAAGCGCGGAATGAAGAGCATTGACAAAGAATACAAGCTAGAGCTCAAGCTGCTCAAGGAAAACGCGAGAATTGCTTGAGGATCCAGAGGAAATGGGAGAAAGGGCTCAAGGAACTCAAGCAAAGGAGGGAGAGGCTCGAGGAGGAATTGGGTGCTCTCAACTGAGAACTGATATTTAGGTTGGACGACAGGAAATTATGCGCTTAGCAAGAAGAGCCGTGGCTATTTCCCATTTTCATGTACGGAACAACCCTGGGAAGAATGAAGATCTGGTGATATTGCCCCCCGTTTGAGATTTGGCGAAGCTTTTTTTTTTTTTTTTTTTTTTTTGTTGTTGTTTTTGTTATTTTTAACGTCTACTTCCGCCTCCCGTAGGGCATGAGACGTGCCACATCGGTGAATCTAGCATACAAAAATAGGAGCAGTGCCCGAAGTGTCCACCAAACCCTTTAATCCGAGGGCAAACCGAGGCCTATTGCCAATGTAAATCACGTGTTGCCCATAGCGTAAACGCGGCCCAACACTTATAATCGAATCGCCCAGTGAGCGAGGCGCCAGTATATGGCGGGAAAAAGATTTGGCGAAGCATGTAAGGGAAGATCAGTTTCAGTTTGTATGAGTATGGCCATAATGGAGGTCTTAATGTCAGCGAGAAATGACCTTTTCTCTTCAGCAAGGAGCAGATCTGGAGGTAAGTTTTTCCTAAAAGGATGTCTACGAGACCAAAAAGTGTACACTCAGCAGGGGTTACTCCGTTGGGACAAAGCTCAAGTATGTGTATTCTGGGTCGAAGTGATGTCCGGTCCTAAGTTGCCTGCCTTCCTCTAGTCCTTGTCTGTGGTGGTTGAACGATCCGTGCAGTCTTAGCACTTATCGTGGTCAAGAATGACCCTCCATTTGTTCTTCATATGAATCTCGCCAAACATCTCATATATGTACTCGATCTTCTTGGGGTCTACCTCGGGAAGCAAGCACGTATCTAGGACAACCTGAGCGGCGTCGGCAATGTCGACGAACGAATCGAGCTCCTTTGCGGTATCGTCCTGGAAGGTGGGTAGAAGGAAAGAACCTAGGTGTCAGCCTCGAAGCCACGTGGGTAGGTAGGTAGGTAAGGTAGGCAGGTAGGTATATGGGCAGGTATAGTAATGTTGCGGCTACGTAGGGTAGAGATATGTAATGATAGAACTTACGTCGTTGCACCAGAAAATGGCTGCGTTCCACGAGCAGCTGACGCGGTCGCACTGACCAGGCTCGAGCTTCGGTTTGTGGTTGAACTTGGTATCTCTGAGGTACGCAACGCCCCGCATTTGTACGTCTGCACGGGTGTCGTGCTTATCGCCCATGTGCCGCCATTCATCATGACAATCCACCTTGTCAATATCAATAAAACTCGACCGACGCTCGGGCTGGTAGGAGGACATGATGTTGGACGACGTAGAGATAGTAGCGTTTCTCTCTGCCAAAGTGGGAATTGCGCTGACAAGAAGGATCTGTAAAGAAAAGAAACGTATGTATTAATTAGCCGTGTTCTTTGACACCAAAGGAAAAGGGGAAAGAAAAAAAAGAAAAAAGGTTGTCCGAAGCGTCCAAGAGGGGGTACAAACGGACCGCTGCTACTAGGGAGGGACCAAAGTCAGAAGGAAGGTACCAACCCTTCCGGCAACTGCGTCATGCAACCCCACGGGGGTTTCGTGACTGTAGCTCTCAAACACAAACCTTAAATACCACCACGGAGTCGGTGAGGTTGATTCCAAGATAGCTAGCTTACCTGCGTCATGGCCAAGACGCAGCCGAGGACGACCTTGAGGGGAGTCATGATGGCTCTAAAAGCAATCAGTGTGTTCGATGGCCAACAGTTTGGAAAGATGAAAAGATGGGTGAAGATGGGAGTAAATCCAGTAGAGTAACTCATGGGGGGAAACCATATTTATACCCGTTGTGGACAGCGAAACCGCATCACAACGCAATCTAGCCGTGGCTGAGGGCTTAAATGAAGGCATTTGTGAGGGCATTCACGAGAGGCATTCATGAGGGCATTCATACCAAGAAGCTGCAACACCATTGTGCATTTGCAGTATACTGAAGTCGTGTTTGGTGAGCTATGCTGCACAATTACTACGACGTGAACAACCGTTCTGCAGGGCAGCTCACACATACCTCTGTAGCATGCGGCAGACACCCGACACCAGTCTGTTTTATGCCACAGTGACAACGCCACGTTAAATGCCTGGCAAGTGCATGGAGCTTTGGTAAGCAGCCCGGTTGGGACCTGACCCGATGACTTGGGTGATCCAGGAGTGGCAGAAAGATGCAGCAGACATGAGAGACCTTGATGGCTGCCAGCTCAGGTAGCAAGTGCCACTAACAGAAAGAAGCCGTGTCTACCAGTCAAGCTTTGAGACCACTCCTTCCGCAGAAGTTATTTCCGGTAGTCTGGGGGACCCGACTCGGCCTGACAAAGCTCCGGGATCGGGCGCGCGAGGCGAGTCGCGAGGTGAGCGGCGAGGTGAGCTCAAGGTAAGTCCATGATCCCGCTATCGGCAGCACGCGTCGTTGCGTACAATCGAGGTCCTCCGTATTTGGCCACCCCACGCAGGTTTATCTTTCTTGAGATTTCCTTTCGACAGCACCATCATTGCCGCCTGTTTTTCCCTTCGAGAGAAACTGTTACTTTTCGTACTGCCTTCTCGCTCAATTAATCTCACCCAAGCATACTCCCCATTCCCTTTCGGTTGCTTATCGGCGAAGCAAACCCTCAAAATACCCCCGACCATGGTGCGCGCCCTCGTAGGGTGGCTACCCAATGATGCGCCCTGGAGTGAACTCAGCCAGGAAGTACTGCAGAAGCAATGCGCGATGCGCGACCTTACGACTACCGGCGATACTCTCGAACTATACCAGCGTCTGCTAACCTACAAGAACGACAACATATCCGACAGGAGACGCTCTTCCAGATGTCATGCGCTTTGTGCTCAACAGCCCCGATCCCTATTGTTGGCAAGACGCGTTCCTCTCCTCTGAACTGGAGTCCATCTATCGGCACAGCCACGCCGTGCAAACTCTCCTCACAACAGGCTGGTGAGATCCGAACGACTTGTGCATTCTTTGCTTTCGGGACCTTGGACACTCAATCGATACGTCGTCCGTCACATGCAGTCATTGCGGAAGAGCAATACACACCGCCTGCGTTGGCGCCGTCAAGCGAGTAAGAGAACCGATCCAAGACGGCCAGTGCTATGTCTGCGAGGATCAAGCTCAGTGGGGGATCGAAAAATACTGTAAGCAGAGTAAAGGTCGGTCAGCTGTTCCTGTCAGCACAGTCATTACTCCGGCAGTAACTCCACCAGCAAGGCTAGTTGACCAACCCTTCTTTGAGGATACCCTGAGAAATGACAGCCGGATATCCTTAACAAATGCAGACTTTATCAATGAGTAACTGGACATAATTGTCCGGGGTACCAGTAGTTCTTGAGTAAACCTACCCGCACCCCATGAAAACCTAGAGGCACCCCATGGGCTAAGTAGGGGGGTAAAAAACCGAAGTGTCCAAAATCCATGGGGTGCCTCTAGGTTTTCGTGGGGTGCGGGTAGGTTTACTCTTGTTCTTCCCCCGGTCGCTCTTTATTACCCCCCTTATCCGACCCTTCATATCCTCGCCAGCCCCTCAGAAAACAAGAAGCAGCCTCCATCTCTGATTATCGGCCGTCTGGATCTCAAAAAATACCTCCAAAGCGATCGGTAGACAACACCAGTCTGTCAATTCGGGGAGTTGGGCCCCTCCCTCTGTTCCGAAGCTCAGGGCATTTCTCCCTCGTCCCATTCCAAAACCCAGAGAGATTGAAACAAATGTTGCACAGAGTAACACGCCTGTTCCTCTTCCGGCTATAGCTTTTGCTTGGAAGGGACACAAGAAGAAAGAACAACAGCAACAACAACAACAGCAACAACAACAACAGCAACAACAACAACAGCAACAACAACAACAGCAACAACAACAACAGCAACAACAACAACAGCAACAACAACAACAGCAACAACAACAACAGCAACAAATTCCTATTCGGAAAGCCATTCCTGCTGCTTTTGATGCTGGTACTGCTGGCTCTCCTGCCTATCGAATGATTCCTGAGGCCGATACATCCTCTTCTTCAGTCAAAACCAGTCTTCAAATCCATGACTGCAAAGTGGCCAAGCTGGAGCGGAACTTTGGGCATCTGGTAAACGAGGTAAAGCGGGCATGACGGGAGTTGAAGGCTATCGAGAAGCAGCGCAAACAGGAGCTGAAGAAGATAAGGAAGAAGATAAGGAAAACCAAGAAAAAGGCAAACGAGAGCTTAAGAAGCTCAAAAGGAAGGGGGAAAAATTGAGGAAAGTTGAAGCGGAGGCGGGACATAGTGACGAGAATTTTGCTAATGATGGGCTGTGAGCCTGCGGGATTTGCAGAAGCTTCGAAAAGGGACTTTGAAAGCATGGCAAAAGTCGGGTCACATGAGACTATCTCTTCCTGCTAATCGTGCCTAAAGTTGTGGTTTACATGCACATCGACTGACCGATATTATGAGCTTTTGTTGCACTGGGAAAGAATCTCAATTTCATTGGTGTGACGAACCGTTACAAGCACAGGAGTATTATCGCTGGGATAGAACAATAGAGTGACGGAGTAGTAGCCGAAAGGTACTGGTAGATTGTGATAGCTATTGCTTGCTGAAGAGCCCAGTATTCAGAAGGCCTGGAAGGCCTTCTTTCTTTATATACCGGTCCTTCAGTATGCGCCGTTGCGCCGTTGCGCCGGTGATGCCAACGGTACCACGCCATCGCCTACCCTGGTCGTCCGTCGTACACGCGGATGAAGTCTACAAAACCCTTTGCGGCTCTGGCAATACCTCCCCAGGCACCGACGGCATTACGGTCCGCATGTTGAAAGCATCCTGGGAATCTATTAAAGACTCTGTCCTACGGCTCTATCAGGGCTGCGTCGCTACCGGCTACCACCCCCAAGTCTTCCGACAGGCGGAAGTGGTTATGATACCGAAACCTGGGAAAGACCAAACGACGGCCAAGGGATGGCGACCCATCTCACTCCTGTCCTGCCTTGGAAAAGGCATTGAACGCCTCATCGGTAGGCGGAGCGCTTGGACGGCTATTTCTAATGGGGTCTTAAATCCCCAGCAGGCGGGTGCCCTTCCACGACGTTCGACCGTGGACATTGTGGAAGCTCTGTTTCACGACATCGAAGCTGCACTCGACAAGGGACTCGTTGCTGCACTAGTAGCTATGGATGTCAAAGGCGCCTTTGATGCCGTCCTAGTGAATAGGCTGGTCTTACGTTTGCGGGAGCAAGGGTGGCCGGACTGCGTGGTCCGCTGGGTTGAGTCTTTTATGACGGACCGCATGGCCTGCGTGCAATACCCAGGGGTGACCACTCCTATGCGCCGTCTCAGATGCGGGCTCCCTCAGGGCTCACCTGCATTGCCAATCATCTACCTGCTCTACACAGAGCCGGTCCACCGCCTCGGGGAGAGCGAAGCGCAGCATTTTGTATATGCAGACGACTGTGCAGTCCTTGTCACTGGCTCCTCGAACGAAGAGGTTGCTGAGAAGGCTCAACGAGAGCTGGACACCATGGTCCGGTGGGGAGTAGACAACGCTGTTGAGTTCTCCCCGGACAAGACCGAAATTCAGTTTTTCTCCAGGAAGAGACAAACTGCGCCTTTCCCGACCATTACGCACAGAGGAGTCGAGGTGGCTGCACAGCCAGCAATGCGATGGCTGGGGATTTGGCTCCACACTGCCTCCTATTTAACCCAAGGCTACCACTGAGCTGCTCCTTACTGACGCTGCTTTACAGATGTCCTCCGCTGTGTCCTCAACTGCCCTGAGCCTCTCCGTTGGCAACGCTCCTTCCTCTCCCCCGAGCTCGAAGATATCTACCGCCACAGCTACGCCGCTAGCACCATGCTCCTCACTACCCATTGAAGAGGTCACGATCCTATCTGCGCTCTGTGCTTCAAGTTTGTTCCGTTCTTAGGAACTGCTTGCTCTACCTGCGGAAGACTGATGCACACCGAATGCGTGGATGTTGCAAGAAAAGTGAGAAGACCGGCCAAGGAAGAACAATGCTGGAGATGCGAAGACGAGACTGAATGGGGTATTGAGAAATATTGTGAGCCTGGACGAGTTCAGTATCCCTTGGTTACAACTCTCAAAAACGCTCTAGCTCTGGGTTCTGGTCCTGCTTCTGTAGAAGATACCGTTCCAGCCACCACCCACACCCAGGTCAACGACGACGACGACGACTCACCAAATCCTCTCAACAACAGCGCTCACACTACCAGCGCTGGTCCTGTCGCTAATGCCGATACCTCTTCGGCTTTTAGTGCAACTACCAATGTCGCTCTAGCTCCAGCTTCCGTCAAAGATACTCCCTCGACCACTATGAACCTTCAAGTTGACGACTCAGTCAAGCAGGGACGGGATCGCGCCCGTATTGCAAAGAAGTCAGCCGAGGTGCGAAAGCGGGCAAAGCGCGAATATAGGAAACTCAACAAGAAGCAGAAGAAGGAGCTGAAGAAGAAGCTCGAGAGGGATCTGAAGAAGCTCATGAGAGCACGCAAGAAGCTTGAGAAGAGGGTTAAAGGCTTGGGAGGAGGCAGGAAAGCGCGCGATAATGTTTGAGTATTGCGAAGAGTGCGGACTACCGCACGAGGTAACGCAATCTTTTGAGAAGTTGAGGCGGCCATTATTTCCTTGTTTGAGACAATACGAGCACAGATCAGGAGTTGTGCGCGTATTAATACCGAGGGCTCCACTGCTTGATGCTTCCAAGTGGGGTTGTTATACAATTGCTGATGTCGAAAGAGATTTGGAGGAGGACAACACATGGAATTGGCACATGGTTGAGATAGACTGTAAATTTCTGCGGTACAAGTTTTACTAGAGACGAGTTGGAATGTTCAGCAAGATGTTGAGTCTCCTCCCTATGGCTGAGGCATCCGAAAGCACGGAGCTGGAGGTTTGGCAAGGAGATGTATAGAGCGGAAAGCGCCTCACACAAGGAGACAATGAAGAAAACTCCCGCTCTGCTCGTAGATTCCAGTTCATCTGCAAGAGCACCCCGGCGCTAATGTGCTTGCCCAGTTCAAAGTTGCACCTTCTCATGGTTTTGTTAACATGTAGGTGCTGGCTTCCAAACGTCGCCCTTTCCCCGTCACCCTTCCACACTTCATCTCACATGTCACTCGGATCTACTCCCAACACCCTTCCGCATTGGTCCCTCTGCGACAGTAACTTTCTTTCCCTCGCTCTCTTTCAAGATGTTTGGTTGATTTCCTTTTGGATCCTTCAACAGAGTACATGCTTGAATGCCAACTTTATCTTTTCAAATTTATCGCATTCCCACTTACTACCCGCCTATATCTTCCAGAGCAGATCCCTATCGAATATCACACATCCTTCAATCATACCCAAAGCACGAATGCCGCCTCACAACCCTCTGGACCAAGCAGGAATGCCGCCTCACAACCCCGGGGCCAGGAAATGATGCAGTATAACAATCCACTAAACCAAGCAACGTTTCTGCCTTTCAACGTAACAGAAGCTCCGGGACCTCATCGCTCTATCACGGATCCTACCAGAAAGATTGTTTATTGCCCCCATGACACGCCGTGGAAAGAAATTCGAGATCTCAAAGCTCTCATAACCCAGTGCCGGATGCGCTCGCTCTCGGACGACGGGGACGTGTCAACGCTTCAGCAACGTCTGGAGGAATACCAAAAAGCACACAAACATGAGAACAAAGCTCGGGCTGGATTATGGCGACCTGTTCCTGATTATAACTGGAAGCTCGCGAATGAGACCATTACCAACTGTCAGTTAATCCAGGTCAGGGACACCAGCGATGTAAGCTCGCGATGGTTCGAGAAGCATTTCACCCTTCACCACAGCAAAAGCGCGGGTATCTTTACCGTTGTCATCTCCAAAGACCTCATCTGCGATTGCAAAACGAAGGTTAGCATTCCATTTCTTGACTCCTTGAGTTTAATCGCCGGGACCAAGTCTAAGACCTAACCAACCTCCCAGACCATTAGCGTCAACGGGAAATACACCTGCGAGCACATTCTCTACGTTCTCCGCTACATCCTTCGTTGCCCGGAGCCGCTACTGTACCAAACAGCGTTTCTGTCAGTGGAACTGGAATACATCTTCGCAGCGAACCCCTTCTTCTCGTACTTTCCCAATAAGACGCCCGTGAGACTACTCCAAGATTTCGTCGACCCATACCCAGCATGTGCCATCTGCTTCCGTTCGATCCCTATCTATTCCAACCAGAGCGCGCTACTGTCATGCGAGAGATGCGATCACTTCGCTCATAGCGGCTGTTTTGAGATCTTCCACAACATCAGGAGGCCGGGACCGTACCCCCTGTTCCTGTTTATCAGGACAAGCGGGTAGCGATGCTTTACTACGAGACGAGGGGGAAGAAGAAGACTTGATCATTGAAAGAAACACAGGATTGGCGAGACGAAGAAATTCCGAAAAGCTGCTCTGGAAACCAAGTCACAAAGAAAAACCGGGGGAGATATCGTAAAGAAAAACGAGAAACTCGTGAACATTGAGCAGAAATGACATGGAGTCACAGCGCAAAGTCATGCATTGACGAGGTGATGAAGTGGACTAAAGGGAATGGGATGGTAACAGAGCGAGCTGTTGGTTTGGACCGAAAGAATTATAAGGCTGTACGGATTGGCCGAGACTCTTCTCTAGCGTGTTGCTTGGATAGAGAGGACTGGAGCGGGGTTATTATGTCGATGGAGATGGCAAAAAGCAGTATATGTTGAAAGCATATGTTGAATCAACACAGCATGAGGGTTAAGATTATAAAGCTCGATGCTGGGACTAGATTCTGTATGGTTAGAAGCTTAGCCTCAAGGCGAGGGGATGTTGAAATGATAGCGGCAAGTGTTGTATCGGAAGGGGCCAGGAGCGCAGACTTACCAACTAGCATTGCTTGGAAAATACGTTTTTTCCGTTCTGAGAACTACTTTTCAGCATTTTGTCATGGCCTTGAGCAATATCTTGTCAACAGTCTAATGTCAAGCGCCAAGTCTGAGCCTCCTAAAGATCTGACATCGTAGACGGCGGTTGGATTCGTCGAACTTGGCCGGGCTCTCACTCGATCATACAGACCCGGAATCCAGCTTTTCGGGCAAATATCATGTCCTGGAAAGGAAAGTGCGAAGAGGAAGGTGGAAAGGAAATTATTCCATCTCGACACCTGATCCAATCCAATACATGCATTACGGTAAAGGCCCACCTGATGCGTCGCCCCTACACCTCAACTTTCGTCCCCCGCCCAAACCGCCCACTTTCTTCATGTAGCTTTTCCATCCTGCATCTTCATTCGAGTTCCAACCTACCAACCTTTTTCTTTTGTGCTTTGTGTTTTATCCAGTATCTTTACAACGAGCCCATTTCCATCTACTTCGCGCACAGCAATAAGACCCTTGTTGTCTCTGCACATCAAAACTATTTGTCGCTCGCCTGCTGGTTTGATCATCGCAATTATATCCATCACTCTATCGTCCCCTGTGTTGCTGAGGGTGCTCTACGCAGCTGTTTTTGAGAGGGTAGGTTGGAGCAGCAGTTCGATCTTGTTGGGACTCGCGGGCAGTGATACATGCTTAACGGGGTCTGACAATGTCACTGCAGGGAGGAATCCAATCTGCATTTGCGCTTTCAAGGTATGCGGTCTGGCCAATCTTCTCCGTCGACTTTTGGTATAGACTTGGCGAACGGAGATGCTAACATTTGTACTTTTATCTTGCAGAACACGAGAACAGAGAATGATTGCCTCGACTGGCCATGTCCGCACATCATCTACGTGCTGAAGTACCTCCTCAACTGCCGGAACCCTCTGCACTTCCATTTCAACTGGCCTTTGTTTTGACGAACTGGTCCCGACCCTCAAGCAAAGCACCGTCTCTAACTTATTCGACCGCTAGGACGTTTCTAGCCCTCGCCAGATACAGGAGCGCAGAGTGGATAGTCTTGATACATGTACGGAAGACGCTTGCGACAAAGACCCTTGGAAATAGCGTACCGAGCTTGAGTCTGATGATAGCTATAATTTCGAGAACGGCGAAGACTGCCAACCGGCTGTAGATGGCGTTAACGAGCAAGACGATAACATCGACCGAGTATTCACTTCTACTAGTGTTGCTACCGACAATGTCACCAGTGACGGACAGCGCGAGATGGTACCCGGCATCAAGCTCGGCCGAGGTGCCAAGGGCCAAGAGTAACTTGCTCGAGTGATCAAGTTTCTGGTGGCTTGCGAGAAGAAGTCTAGTGGCATCAGGATTAACCGGGAAGAAGATTGATGTCTAGTGGTATCGCAAATTTGGGATTGGTGATCAAACGACATTCCCCAATCCTTTCTCTTTTTGCTGTGACAAGGAACAGTACTTCTGCAGGTTTTAGTCGACACTACAATCTTCTCCGTAAATATCAGAACCACTGCTGCGTCTTGCTCAATTAGGTATGACATTTAACTGAAGCACATTTATTCCCACTATTCCGGGTCTCAGAATGTCTTATTCCGAGGGAAGTTCTCCGCGTCGAGGGTGACTGCGACGGCGGTCCTCACGGCGTCATTTGAGCAGGTTGACAGCCACTGAGAAATTCGGCTGGGTGTCGCATGCGCATAGCGTTTTGTCGGCGTTCTTGTCGGCGCAGAAGACTACGATTGGGTTGTTGCCTAGCAGCGTGGGGTTCAGGGTCTTAAAGGGCCTGTTGGTCGTGTTTGAGCTCGTTGGTCAGGTCGTGGTTGAGCTGGGTTGGGTCGGGCATCCATCGGCGGAGTGCCAAGACCGATTTTTGCTCCAACCGCATCTTCCTCGTTAAGGACACTCGGGTTTTTGAAGCCGAAGACCTCACTTGAACAAAACAAAGGCTTTTGATTTCTAACCTTGGGTCATTGGACCCTCCCCATTATGCTTTCTATTCCCAACAGTTAACGTGGTCGCAAAAATATTAGCGAGTTCCCTCCAACTATCAGAAGTTGGCGATGGAGTGCAGCCTGAGCATGTCATCAGCTGAGTACTTAATATCTTGGGATATGATTGTCTACGCAGAAAGTGAAGTAATAAATCTACTCCAAAAGGGTGTCAGTTGATTTTTTTTCTCGCACTATCGCTATAGTTCTTGTCGTATCTGATGGAAAGGAGTGTATCAGCATTTAAGCGGCCGCAAATTGCTATCATCGTAAATGAAGGCCATGATCCGGCAGACACATTCAACGATGGCTAACACAAGACAATAGTAACTGAATAAGATGCAAGGTCAATGAGTACCATAATAGGTTTACACGTTGTTGTCTCAGGTGTATTTAACTCTGCGTCAGAAATCATCCGAACATCGATCTCGCAAATGTCATTGCCCGGAGACCTTCCGGGCCGGCACCGGACACTCCTACTTTCCTGCTCCTCCCTATCTGACTGCCCATTGATTTCAAACTTACCCGACAGCTGGGCTCTGAAAGTTGTTGACGCGTTTGGTTTCGCACAATAGTTCCCGTCGTTTTTCAATTGTTGCCTGCTTGCGTGCCCTGTATCTCTTCTCCGTGCGTTTAGTTTGCCTTTTCTGCTTCTTTCCCTTGTCCTCGTCTGTCACACGGACATTCGACAATACCACTAATCTCCCCAAGAGCCGCACGGCTGAACCCCAAGCCTTGCCACACGGCTGGATGTCTCAAGCAACTATGCTACACTCACCTTCGGGAAGTCTGTTCCTCCAACGGCACGACTTACCCGGAATCCCCTCAGTACCCTTAGCGCCTTCGGCGTATTCCAGCCAACGACACAACTGCCGCCTGCACTGCCTCCACGCTAGGCCGCGCTAGCCAGGCCATGAAGGAAGAACACTGAAGGAAGCTATTTAGGAAGACCCACATGTAGGCACAATAGTGCACACTAGATAGATGCATTGTGGCTTTGCGGCCAGATTAGGCCGATAGGGAGATGTACGTACCTATTAGAAGGAAGGAAGGCTTTGGCATAAGAAGGCCAGGAAGTCCAGCCTGGATGAAAGGCTTGAGAGGATTCAACAAGGCCTTCGGGACCAAAGTAGTTTATCAGCGGAATTGAACTACTGTTCCAAGCCCAGAACACTGCCCTTGTCACATCGTCGCAATCCACGTCTGCCAGAATAAACGCGCTTTTGATAAACCGAAACTTACGAACGATAACTTCATCGCCTCGCGGCTCTTTACGCTCGCAACAAACAGTAATCTCACCGACGAATTTCCTCTCTCTCTTCAAGAACAAAAGCAAGCGCAGCCTTCACGCGTCAATCACCATAGCAAACCCTCTTTCCTTTCGCCGTCGTCATTTTCATCTTTCACCCCTCGCGCGTCTTTGCTCTTATCCTCCTCCAAAATATTTTACTTTACTAACTACTACCTCGCCTGCCTTCTCCCTACCTTCTTTACCCCGGCCGGCCTAACCTACCCTTGGAATGGCAAATTTGTCGCCGCTATCCCCCATTCGCACTTCTCGGTCGAGTATAACGTCCGTAGTTTTGATACTACCGGTACGAGGTTCGACCTGTTCGTCCGCCTCCGGGACCGTTTGGGCCTAGAGGTCCGCGCTGTGCCCTGGCGGCTCCAGGAGCCGGTCAATTACGCCGCGAAACTACCGCGAGGTCTTTACGGTCATTGAGGTCGTTGAGTTTAGTAGGCTTAAGAGGGGCCATAGAAAGACGACGGGAATGTTCACCGTCCTGGACCGTTTTGCGCGACCGTGGGAGATGTAGGTAGGCACGAAGGGAAACACATTTACTTGTTTCGACAAGGTAAGTATGTTCTAGGTCTCTCTGGCAACTTAGCGCGACTATACAATTATTCTTTCGTAGAACAATTGACTTACTTTTCTTTTCGTTTTTCTTGCAGCCGCTTGCTCGAACCGACGGCGTTGTTTTGACGTGTGAGCACTTGCTGTGTGAGTCCGGCCTGTCTTCAATCCCTTGTATCTGTGACGAACCGTTACAAGCACAGGAGTATTATCGCTGGGATAGAACAATAGAGTAACAGTGTAGTAGCCAAAAGGTACTGGTAGATTGTGATAGCTATTGCTTGCTGAAGAACCGGTAACAAGAGGCCGGGGAAGGCCTTCTTTTATACCGGTCTTCATGGACCCGATATACTGGACCCGTGGACCCGGGCTTAGAACCCGGGACTTCGGGTCCTCCCTTCGGGTCCGATCTGATTGGTCGGCTAGTCTAGTCTCCATGATTGGATCGTAACACGATGCCCCTCTCTGTGGCTTTGTCCTCAACGCCACAATGTAACCTAAATAATAATACTTATCCGCTTCCGTTGCTTGGGTGCCAACGAGTTTTTGTTAGTCGCTACCTTATTGCCTGCCGTGCCCCAGTTCTCTCCCTTCCCGACCATCGTTCTTCTTTAACAATCCTGTGTCACCCTGTCCCTTTTGTTCCTGGTAAGTTCTCCATTAACAACCTTCATTATGAATCCTTCTCGTGTCTCTCGTCCTCGCAGGTCCGCTCAAAAGGGGGCTACCACTAAAGCTTTGGCAGTTTTGATTGAGAGCGCTGGCGAACCATCCGGAATGCCGTGCAGCAGCTGTCATCGTCATGGCCGTACATGTGTTGTTGATCCTTTGAAGTTGAACTCGTGTAGCGAGTGTGTTCGTCGCAAAACTTCTTGTGACGGCCAGGACGTTACTCGTCGTTGTGAGTGTTGTCTTCCAGCTCTTGCTTTCATTGTATTGATTGTTTCAGTGTATCAATCCATGAAGGATGCGAAGCGTCTTGAGGAGGAGGAAGATAAGTTGTTGCGTAGCTCGGTGGAAATTCAGTCTCGGTTGTTGCGTGTGCGGGAGCAGAAACGTCATCTTCAGAAACGTCAGAAGGAAATGTTTGATCGCGGGATGGCTGATTTGGCGGAGGAGCTTGGTGACAATAATCCTCTGGGTGTCGGCAACCCTCTGGGGGAGCCTGCTAATTCTTCCGACGACCCTGTCCCCGTCGATTTGACCGGGGAGGGGTTGGATTTTGACCAGTGGGCTCGGGAGAATGGGTTGGAGATGCCTGAATTCGGGGCGGCGGTTGTGGCCGGTCAGGATTCTGGCGATGCCAATCCTCAATCTCTTTCTTAAAGTTGCGGAGGTATTCTGAGGGTTCCCATGTATTGCTTTCGTGTCCGTAACCTTCCCATTTGACAAGGTACTTGATATTACCGTCTTCGATCATGGAGTCCAATATGTCTTCTGCCATGAACTCGTCACCCTCGTTCCAGGTTTCGACCTTCTTGTCGAGTCTGGCGTTCTTGGGCGCTGGTTCCAGTAGTGAGATGTGGAAGGTAGGCCATTGTCGCATGCCTTTGGGTAGTTCAAGACGGTAGTTGCTAGTGCTGACTTTCTCGAGAACCTTGAAGGGTCCCAGTTTCTTGTAGTCAAGCTTGTCACTAGGTCGTTTTGTTTTGATATTACGACGAAGGAGGTAAACTTTGTCTCCCCTCTTGAAGATCGGCGCCGTCGATCTAGTGCGGTCGTAATATCTGCTCATTCTGTCGCGGACGAATGTGAGTTCGTCGCGCAGTGTTTCGTGCATTTCAATGAGCCTTTCTGCGCGGATGTGTGCTCTGGGCACGAGTGATTCTGAGTCCCATCCCCTACGGGAGCTCATTTCATAGCCGAAGTTGGCAAAGAAGGGTGTTACCTTCGTTGTCTCCGTCTTCGAGCTATTGTAGGACATTTGCGCTGTCGGAAGAAGTTCTGACCAGTTATCTTGTTCGTAGTTGACATATGCTCGCAGATATGCTTCCAAGACTTGGTTCATTCTTTCCGTCTGACCGTCGGTCCTTGCGTGGTACGCTGTTGACATCTTGTGTTTGACACCTAATTTGTTCATGAAGGCTTGCCAGAATCGTGATGAGAATAGTTTGTCTCGGTCAGTCACCAGTTCCTTTGGCCATCCGTGATTGGAGGTGATGTGTCGTATGAGGATGTGGCCAAGTTGTTCTGCGCCAGTGTCTTCTCTGAATGGTAGGAAGTAGGCGAACTTGGTAAAGCGGTCAACGACCACTAAGATGCTGTCGTATTCAATGCCGGTGGCTGGGTCTCTTGATACGGGCAGCTTTGTGATGAAATCCATAGTAACGCATTGCCAGGGTCCTTCGGAGACTGGCAGGGGTTCTAGCAGTCCATAGGGTTTGTGTCGGTTCGCTTTTGTCTTGTGACAAATCTCACATTCATGTAGGACTTCTGTGATGACGTCTTTCATGCCGGCGAATCCGAATGTCTCTTGTACCCTTGCGATTGTGTGTGCCATGCCAGCATGGCCGCCTTCTTCCGGAGACTCGTGGATGTCCTTTACGAGTTCTTTCTGAAGTGTTGGCGGGACCCATAGCTTTCCTTTGTGCAGCCATGGTTTGGATGATAGGTGCGTCCTGATTTCTTCGTCATCTACTTCGTGTTGTGCGTCTGTGATTCGTTGGATCCAGTCGTCAGGTTCTCCCTTTGAGATGTTGTAGACCTTAAGATCATCGTCGATGTCGTCTAGCTGTACCGGTTGATGTCGTAGCGACCCATCCTTGTTTGATTGGAATAGTGTAGCTGACATCGTGACTTCTTTGTTGAATTTGAGGTCCTCTCGTCGGCTTAGGGCGTCAGCCCTGGCGTTTTCGGAGCCTTTGCGGTAGTAGATGTTGAAGTTAAATTGGGACAGGAATTCTGACCATCGAGTCTGTCGTTGGTTGAGTTCCTTTGTCGAAGTGAAGTATGTCAAGTTCTTGTGATTGGAGTAGACCTTAACTGGTTCCTTGGTTCCGCTGAGCCACGGTCGCCATTCCTTGAAGGCCCACATGATGGACATGAGCTCTTTATCATGAATTGGGTAGTTGAGCTCTGGTCCTCGGAATGCCTTCGAGAAGAATGCGATTGGGTGAAGACGATTCTGACCATCTCGTTGTCCTAATTGTCCACCCATAGCCCAGTCGGAAGCGTCGGTTTCGACCTCGAATTCTTTATCAGGGTCTGGTAGCATGAGGATTGGGTCGTCCAGTATTATTTGCTTGAGCTTATTGAAGGCGTCATCGCATTCCTTGGTCCAGTTGAAGGCAGTGTCCTTCTTGGCCAGGTCATTTAATGGTTTAGCGATGCCTCCGAATCCCTTAATGAAGCGTCGGTAGAAGTTGACGAATCCCAGGAATCCTCGTACACCTGTGACGGTGGTTGGTTCTGGCCATTCAGCGATATCCTTGATCTTGGTTAGGTCCATGCGGATTTGACCCGGAGAGATGCGATAGCCCAGGAAGTCTACTTGTTCCTTGTGGAACTCGCTCTTCTTTGGGTTGACGGATAGTCCTGCCTTTTCGAGGGCAGCCAACACCTTGTGGACGTGTTTCCGATGTTGTTCTTCGTTTTCAGAGAACACGATGATATCGTCGATGTAGGCCATCACGAATTCTCCTGCAAACTGCTTGAGTACTGCGTCGATCTGCGCTTGGAACAATGCAGGTGCGTTCGTGAGACCTTACGGCATGATGCGATACTCGTAGTGTCCCAACGGGGTACGGAATGCCGTCTTGATTTCCTCGCCTTTCTTCATGCGAATCTGTGAGAAGGCTGAGGTTAGGTCGAACTTGGAAAATATGGTCGCTTTTCCGAGTCGATCTCTCATCTCTTGGATCAGCGGCAGTGGGTATCGATTCTTGATTGTGTCGCTGTTGAGATGTCGATAGTCGATGACGAGACGGAGTTCTCCATCTTTCTTAGGTACGAAAAGGATGGGGGAGCCCCAGGGAGATTGAGATTCCCTGATGTGGCCCAATTTGAGCCTCTCATCAATATACTCCTTGAGCGCCTTCATCTGTGCAGCGTTGAGCTGGTAGATCTTCTGGTATTTGGGTTTGGCGCCTTTTTTCAAGGGTATCTCATGATCCCATGGACCATGTGCTGGCAATGTGCATTCAGAAGACGACCGGAATATCTTATATCCTCGGTATTGCAGTGGGACGTCTTTGAGTCGCTCATCGGCAGTCTTGGGTGGTGGTTCAGGAGGTGGTCCCTCCTCGGGGTAATTGTTGATGAACATGACCATTCTTGATGGTTCTAATGGTGGCTTTGTCTCGTGTGACGAAGGATGCCAACCCTTTCTATCAGTGACTGAGACTTCTTTCTCCTCGATTGGGTTCTTGTCGACGGGGGGTTTGCGTTGTTTGATGGTCCCGTTGACCCAATCGATGTCCGGGTTATACTTTCTGAGCCAGGGTCTTCCCAAGATGGCATCGTGTTTGCCAATGGGTGTGATGTCGAAGACGATTTCTTGTTCGTCTCCGTTGATGGTGACTTTCAGAGGTACCGTTTCCCTTAGTACCTGTCCCTGCTCATAGCTCGGACTTTTTCCTTCGAATGTGTACACTCGGTAGGGTTTCTTCTTAAGTACCCATGGAATTTTCCAATCATTCACCGTCTGTGGTGTAATGAGGTTGATTGACGATCCTGAATCGATCATCGCCATTGCTTGTCCCTTGAATGGCTGTGTCCAAGCCATCTGGATTTCGTAAATCGAGTCCTCGTCTCGACTTACTTCGAGGATCTGGGGCGGTGCAGCTACTCGCGGTCCTCTCGCGAGGAGCTGACGCCATTTCCCTGTCTTCTGCGGCCACCACGGCGTTTCCTCTGGGACCCGGACTTTGACGGGGATCTACAGACCGTGCTGGTGCCTGAATATGATGCTGCTGCGGTTTCTTTTTCCTTCTGGGAACGTTGGAAATCCCTCTCTTCACGTAGTGCCTGACGTGCGTGCCACTGGCGTGCTTTATCTGCCATGTGAACTGCACAGTTGATTTTGCAGCACTCCTGATAGCGTGAATACGGGGATTCCATACATTCCCTGCTGTATCCGTCCTTGAGGGGAAGCTTTAGTAGCTTTCCTCCTCCTTCCCGGTTGCGCGATCGGCCAATGTCCCACATTCCGATAGAGTCTTTGTGATAGGTGCCTCGTACCGGGATGGGTACGCTGTTTTCCCATACTCGTTGAGGGAAGTGGTCCCGTTCCATTTTGTACGATAGATGCCAGGGGCATGCGTCGTAGAGGCAATGGATCCATGCGATTTTCTTGTGTGACGGGTGTCCTGGATGGACTTGAGGATGGTCACCTGCTTGGGGTGTCCAAGGGAGGTTACAAACGGTGTGGACGTTGGCTTCGTATGCTGAGACCCCAATGGTCTGCAGCATAGGCCTAGGTGGGTAGGTTTCGATGAAGGAGTCATCGTCGTTGATCGGACCAGCGTAGTACTCAGTGTTAAGTTGCCGGTCGTATTTTTCGTCCAAGTCGAAGGTCCTTTTCTTGCGTTCTTCTTGGGCGACCTTCTTCTTGAGTCCTTTGAGTGAAGACTGGATAAGAGAGATGAGTTCTTCGGGTCGTTTGGTTGACCTGACGAATGTATCCTCATATCGTTGACAGTCTTCCCGATGGAGTTGTCGGCGTGTGCGATTGTAGGCGAGTTGCTGGATCTTGAGTTCAGTGACTTTCGCCCGTTCAATGTCGACGAGCTGGTTGAGACGGTCCAATTCAGACTGGAGTTGTTCGTTGCGGTCCATTTGGTCGTCGGTATCCGTATCTGATTCTCTCATCGCATCGGACAAGTCTGTGTGGACTTCTGATTCGTTATGAACAATGGTGGCGAGTGGCCATTCGTCGCGTTCGTCAATGTCTGACAATGGCATGCGCGGCGCAGGCGGCACGGAGTGGCTGCGTGACCGGTTGGGAAGCGGGGTGTGGTCGTGAGGTTGTTCGTTTTCTTTGTCGAAGTCGGCATGATAGGCATTGCTCCTTCGGATGTATTCCTCGATGTCGCTCTCGTAATCGCCTGGCTCGAGCTGGGTTTGTTCGTGAAGGACACGGTCGTAGTCTTCGTACTGATCGTATTCTTCCATAGTTATGTAATCGTCGGTAGGTTCATTTTCGAAGTCGATTACACAGATGGTACGGGGTGGCTCATCATTGGTAAGGGCGGCTAGAGCGTTAGCGAAATCGTGGTCGATCTCGATGTTATCGACCTCTTTGCCTTTACCCTTGCCCTTGCTGACGGAGTTGGTTGAGTGAGTGGGGACTGGCTTCCAGCCTCCTCCTTGACGGCGATTGTTGTTGCCTCCGCTGCGGCACTCCCGAGCAAAGTGTCCTGGCTTGTCGCACTCGAAGCACTTCTTATCCTTGCTAGGACCTCCTTTGCGGTCACGGTTATCGCGGTTGTCAACGGCGTCAACGTCCATGGGACCAGGGTGAGTGCCATACGCGGTGCTACGTGATCTGTTGTTGTAGCTGTTGCCTCCACGCTGGTACTTGTACCCTGTGTTAGCGGGTGCGCGAGGGCGACTGTCTCCAGCGCCTTTCTCTCTCTTTCGCTCGAAAAGGCGGTTATCGATGACGATGGCCTCGTTCATATATTCGTCGAGGCTCTTGGTCTTGCGGTCAATTTTGATGAGCTCGTCCTTGACGTCACTCTTCAAGCCGCGGTAAAACTGGTACTTGAGGCCTTCGTCGTTCCAGTCAACGCGGAAGGCGAGCTGTCTGAACTCGGCGGAATAGGATGCGGCTGACTTGGTCTGGCGGAGCTCGTTCAGTTTGGTCTCGGCCTGGCGAACCTTGTCGGCGAGTCCAAAGACCTGGTTGATGGAACTCTCGAAGTACTCGAAGTCGGTGAATGTCTTCTGGGTCTCGATGTGCATCTCGTTCCAGGGGTTGTTGAGGTAGTCCGCTTGATTGGGTTGGAACCACTCGAGGGCTTTGCCGGTGAGGAATGAGGAGGCGTACAAGACCTGCTGGACAGAGTCCACGGTGTTGGTAAAGCGAGGGTTGGCGCGGACCTGGGTGAGGAAGCCTTGGAGGTCCTCTTCCTTAGTGCCGTCGAACTTGGGCGGGGCGTTGAGCTTGATGGTGCTCTTGGAAACGACCGTGGCCGTGGGAGTGATGGCCTCGAGGTCGTTGATCTTGTTGCGGAGCATGTTGATGATGTTGCGCAGTTCGACGTCGCCGGTGTCTTTGGTTATGGCAGGGACGAGGGTAGCCCTGCGGGTGTGAGCTTCTTCTCTGGCGAGAAGCTCGGCGGCTTTGACTTCATCGCCATTATCGTCCACAATGCCGGTCATGGCGTCAGTGCCAGGGCCAGGGTCTCTGGCCGCGGTACCCGGGGTGCCAGCCCCAACGGGTCCTCCAGCCTGCTTGCCAGTCGGGATTCCGGACATGATGATGGTGAATGGTCAAAGAGTCTGAGGAAACTTGATAATTTTGAGGAAACTTCGGGTGCAGCAGCAAATCCCAGAATACTGGTGTGCAAATTGATGAGCAAGCAACGTGTGACGAACCGTTACAGGCACAGGAGTATTATCGCTGGGATAGAACAATAGAGTAACAGAGTAGTAGCCGAAAGGTACTGGTAGATTGTGATAGCTATTGCTTGCTGAAGAACCCCTATAACGAAGGCCGGGAGGCCTTCTTATATACTGGTCTTCAGCCCCGTCCCGTAGTCTCGTTAACTCGGGACTCGGGACCGTCCCGTGGACCCGTAAATCCGGGACACCGGGTCCTACCTAATTGATCAATCTATCTAGGTTCGTTGATTGGATCGTAACAGAGGGAGAGATTGTCGAGGTTGAGCCGGGACAGAAAGTCAAGTCTGAGCCTGTGATGATAAGTTTACTCTGAAACGCGAGGGACAAGAAGTGTCGCAGGACTTGGTTGTCTTTTCAGTGACAGAGGGCAGTGGTGGTTTTCGTCGGTCGTGTCTCTGGTGTAGAATGTAGAGATGGGGGATGGGTAGGTAACTAAAGTATTGCCGTCGGGTTGCAGCGGAACAAAGTAGATAAAAAGGGGTATCATGTGACGACTCGGGAGGCTTTTGTGTGTATGTACAATATTGTTCAAGACTGAATCGACTCTTTCCGACATCCCATCGTTAATATGTGCAGTGCACGATGGTAACCGGTATCAGTGTAACCCCAGGAAAAGGGGTACCTTCTCTCTCATGCAATCCCACCACCACTTCCTCCGCTCAACCCCTCAACAAGCCAAGCAGCGCACCAGCACCGAAAGCCGCTCCAATGGTCAAGAAGCTCGACGTCGACAGGAGCGAGATACCGCTGATACCATGCCCAGAAGTGCATCCGCCCGCCATCCTCGAACCGATGATCATCAAGAAACCACCCAAGCCCGCCGCAACAGGCGAGACCGCAACCTCAGTAACCTGGCCAAGAGCAGGATACGCAACCGTCAACAGCTTCGCACCAAGGACTGCGCCGCTGACAAACAACAAGTTGTTATACCTCTGCGGCAGCGTCTTTCCCTTGAAGATTCCCCAGAACCAATCCCCGACCTCCTCAAAGCTCGTCGAAGTGCCCACCAAGTTCTTCCTCAACAACAAACTCAACAGCTGCGCACCAGCAATGCACAACCCACCCATCCAAGGGGCAATCCTGGCCTCCGGCCCAACACTGGTCCAAAGCGCAGTGCTCACCACCACGCTCGCACAAATAGCCTCAAAAGCCACCAAAACGCTGGACTTGGGCACGCCCAAGTTCTCGTAAACAGTCTTGGTAACTTCCCTATCTTCGCCGCGAGCCTTGGCCTCAGCCTTGGCGGCGGCGTTACGGCGCGCGATCCAAGGACCGAGAAAGCCCGTGAAGACGATTCCGCCGAGGATACCGCCTTCTAAAGCGTAGAAACCGGAGCGCACGCCGGCGCCGAGTTGGGCGAGGACGGTACCGGGGCAGGCGCCCGAGAGCATCATGCCTGTGCCGAGAAGCAGGCCGCCGAGGAGGTTGCCGTCGTAGCGCGAGAAGAGGGAGAGGGTGGAGAAGGAGCGGGGGGAAGGGGGGAAGGTTGTGGGAGAAAGGGTTTGGAGGAGGTGGACTAGGGCTCTGTTTTTTGTGGAAGGGGGTTGTTAGTCGTTGCTTATGTGGAAGTGGAATGATGGCTTGGTGGATGTGAAGCTTGGGGGAAATTGGGGGAGTTTGGGAGTGGGAGAGGGTGAGGCGAACTGCGCGAACAAAAACTCAGACTCCGGGAAGAAAGAACTTACGCAGAGCTGGCGGCAGCAGTAAGGAATGCTTGCATCATATGCCAGTTCTCAAACTTGAGTTGAGAGACGATGACGGAGGGCTGATAAACGCCCGAAGCCGTGAGGGCCGCGCCGAAAGCGGCGCCTGTGACGAGTGTGTTCATGTTTGTGTGTTGTGTTGTGTGTTTTGTCGTTTGTGTCGGTATGTGACACTCGAATGTGTGTATGGGTATTAGTGTAAGATGGTTAGTTGGTCGATTAGAGATTCACAACCTCTTTTTCGTTGGATAAGGATATGGCGAAGCAACACTGATGAATGAGCTTGACCAGAAACGAAACTGGGAAGGGGAAAAAGAAGAGCCCAGGCGACAGATATTATTATACAGTCCTGCAAAGTGGAATGAAAGGGCTCCGTATCGGCGTCCACGTAGCGCCATGCTAACAATGGAGGCGGCAAGCGGGAATGCGATGATCAGAAGTTCCACCTCTTTTGCTTCGCCGGGATATGCTCGGCGATGAGGGCATTGCGGGCACCACGGGCGCTACGGGCACTAAAACAGGGTGTGGATCTCCATGGTCTGTGAGTGCCGGCAATCGTTTTGCGTTCGTTTTTTTTTGGTCTGGGAGGCGGTTTTCCAGCGAGGTTCAGATTGTTTTTTTGTTCGATTTCGCTGCGAACGAATCGCTGGGCCACCGGGCGGGTTCAAGCCCGAGATGGGTCACAAGGGGTTTTGTGACATTTGGGACCAAAATTAGGCGATTTGACCCAGCACCGAGATCCAGCTAGACCGATCGGAGACTTACCGAGCACTAACGCAGACCCGGCAGCTCGGATCGTTCACTCTGTTAGCGCCTGTTAGTCCCCGAATCCCGACATCCGCCCTGGCCCGCCATCCCGCTACAAATGTAAGGTCGCCGGCCGTGCTCATCCCTTGTCACCTCACTCTGGACTGGCGAACGAAAAGCTTGTCCGAACGTTAGCGAACAGAGAACATTTCTCATTGTCTTGGAACACATTCCTTGAAGCGTCCTTTGGTTCCAGCGTGGCTGGCTTGGTGTCTTGGATGAGCACTTGAACATCCAACGCCATTTTCCACAATGTCTTGGATATGTGATAGAAGCCATGGAGATGCATGTCCAACGTGATGTGGTGATGCCAAGGTAAGCACGGTTTTTTGCTTCTTCTTGTCGTGGTGTCTCCCTCTGACGCTTCGCACACCTCCTTGCGTCAAAATGTCATGACCTTGATCTGTCGTTGATACCGAAACCGGCAAAGTGTGGCATTGCATCACCCGCACCTTTCACGCAAAGGGAGACACTGGAGGTGACCATGGGCACGAGGGCTGGAGGGCCAAGATGCTGTATGTCTCTGACAGCAACGTGCTTCGCACGCGAGACGCACGTGTGAGTGGTTGATGGTGATGGTGATTAGAGGAGACTCAGCCAATTGCCGGCGTCCTGGATTTTGAGAGGTTGGGGCTGAGACATTGGAATATTGGTCACGAACAGAAGGGTGAGAGAACATTGGAATGAGGCATCAATGGAACCACGGTCACACTTGTGGGCAGCAATGCGCTGAGTGGTAATGGGCGGCAATGATGGGAATGGCAGCGGCAAGCGTGAAATCCGCTGAAAGAAACGCGATCATAATGGTGGTCGGCGATCTCGTTTGGAGGTTGTTGTGTTGTTGAAATTTGAAACAGGACCCCGGAACCCCGACGTTGTCCGCAGTCCGCAATGCCCGGGTCGGCGTCCCGGTGGAGCCCCTGGAATTAGATTCGCTGAGAAATCAAAAATCCCCGGGAAATGTTCTGGACGGCGACCCCACTTTTTCCCGCGTGTCACCTTTCAATCCCCGTTCGCCGCCCGCTATCTTTCGGGAACCTCCACAACACAACTAACGACACCTCCTCGGCTTTCTTTCCAGAGCATCGCCTAAAAACCCCTTGTCCCCGGACCAACCCCAATATCGAAACGAAGTGAGGACGACCCCAAACCCACAACGCAACCAACAACAACCACCATACATCGTCGTTCTCCTCACGGCTCTCTCTGTCGGGCTGCACAAGAAGCTAGAAGAACCGTGCCGGAACAGTGCATCGGCGGCGCAATCACAAATCAGCCGCATGGACCACCTACCACTCCCTACACTATTGAATCAAACCCCCTTCCCCTCGCTTATTGGATCGTTCGGTATTCCCATCAGCCCATTATGACCTACGTGGTATCTGGCCAACCCTGATATCTACATACATAACCCTGAGGTCGCCGGAGCCATGGGTCGATTTCTACGCAATTGCTCACCAACACTCACAATTCTCACGAATCGGTTGAGTGTTGGTACGTATCGGGGATCTCGTTTGTTTGTTGGTGTTTACATGTGAAATTCGGGGACCTCGTCGACCTCAAAATGGGTGAGACGAGTGACGACAAGATGTCGGGCACCTCGTAGGGCTACGGGCATCTTACACCGCCCGCAATTGGTGACGGCGACCTCATTTTGATGCTATTCGGGGATTTGAGTCGGTACGGAGGTACTTCGAATCCTCTTCGGGCACCTCGTCTGTGGCGACGGCGACCTGTCGGCAATCTACTTGACGCTATTCGGGGATCTGGAGAAGGTACGAAGGTACTCTTCGGGGACCCCAGGGGACCTCAAGCTTACACATGGTGTCGACGTCGGGGACCTCGAATCGACTACACAACTCCAATGGTTTGATTTCACGATGCTTTTGAACTGCCCATTCTGTCGTCATCAAAAGCTTCATGAGGGGTTGAGGGAGTCGTTGGTGGCGCTGTGGTGAGAGATGAGAGGCACTTGGCACTTACTCAGAGGTTTGTTAGTCAGTCGCGACGAAGTCATTCACAGGAGGACGACGAGGAGCTGGCAGTGGGTTTGACAAGCGAAGGCAAGTGTGGTGACTGACTAAGTTCCCTAGACGATGTTTGAGCTCGGGCGCCCTGATGTGATGGACCGGGCACCAACTGCTGACCATAGCTTTGACAGGTTTGACAGGTCCGGGGAAGATCTACGCGGTTGCCGTACGTCAAGGAGGTCCCCGGTTCGCCTACGAGAACCCCGGACAGACGCATTCGAGCCTGGAAGAGGGCATCCGCACCAGGCATCAAATGAGCGATTGCTTGCCGTGACTTTGGACAGCTCCGGGGAAATCTCATGGCATCAACCTATCACAGGAGGATTTTTGGTCGCCGATGAGGTCGGCCATCAGCATGAACGGATTTATACAACCTCACAGGGTGTATCCTCGCGGAGTGACAGTCGGGGTCCATGCTAAAACTGCTCCCCGTAGCTACCCCGGCCTTGACAGTGTTGTCGAGCCGTCAATACAAACCTTCCACGGCGACCTGTTCAATCGGTGTTATGGAACCGTTTATTTTCCGTTGTGGACATCCACGTGTTGACCCCGATGGGCCGCTAGTGGAAGCCGGGTTTCAGATGAACACCGGCAAAGTCTTTTACCTTATGCGGTCAATTATTGATATGGTACAGTCGGCGACCACTTTCTGTGCTTTCTCCTTCCTCTCTTGTCCTTACGAGCTTGCCCATCACAAAGGAGACCCCGATAAGTATCTTGAAATCCGGCCAAGCACGCTGGTAGTGTACATCCTCGCCGAATGGCACTTACGGCTCATATGGACTGGTCCCTACCGCCCCTGCCAGGACAGCCTGGACGGCGACCTGTTAGGCGAAGTGTCACGCAAGATGGCCGTTCCAATAGGCACCCACATGAATATCCAGTCTGTTATTCCTCCAGAGGACCCCCGAGTTCCAGATGTACACCGGCACGTCTACTGCAGGGTACTCTAGATCTGGTTATCCTGATCTACCCTACTGCCTTATGCCGCCAATCATAGACAAGGTCTTGGTCAGCGACCACTTTGGATACGTACTCTTACCATGTCTCTTGTACCTGCCTCCATTAAGAAAAGAGGTCCCCGACTCGGCGATGAGTTCGGCGTTCAATATAAGGTAACTATGTACACAGGAACGCCGACAACGTGCATCCTCGCCGAGTGTCTTGCTCTGTGTACTTGCGGTCGATGCCATGCTGGAGTGGTCCCCGGCACTACCCCGTATTGGACGGCATAGGCAGCGTGAACGGCGACCTCTTTTCAACGGGTTTCAGAAACGTTATTTCTGTTGTGGATTCACACGTGCTGACCCAGCCTGTCACAACTGTCAGTCTAACGGGGAAGTCTCAGATGAACACCGAATGATCCATGTCATGGCCGATCCCCTTATGCCGTCTATTTATTGGCATGGTACAGGTCGGCGACCACTTTGTTGACATCCCTTACAGCGTCGTCCAATCACCGATGAGACCCCTTGCTGACCAAGGGAGCCTCAGCCAAGGGGCATTGGGGATCAGCATAAGGATGCCATGCCCGACGTATTTAACGAGGTTCCCGCCGGAGCAACGGTCTTAGCCCGACTTCCGGAAAGGGGGATGGTCGAGTGGCCGACTACCGACGACCATGCCTTCCGCTTCCGAACCCGAGTTCCGGGCCGGACCGCCATGCATGGAGTCTATCTAGCGATTGTGCCTGGACACGAGTTCGGTGATCTCGGCTCAGTGGACACAAGGTGTTTGTCCGATCTAAGTTTGACATCACACTTGGGATGAACCTCGTCTCAACTTGTTTTGTTCTCGAGTTTGGCATGAACATCCCTCCTTGGAATGCCTTCTGTGCGAACAGATCACCCAGTCGGCGACCATTTCTCCGCTATGGATTCGCCGTCAACAGGCTGACGTCGACGACTGAGGTTGAAGGACGAGTAATGCCCGGAAACTGATCTTCACAGCAAGGTCACCACCGCTACCGAGTGCTATAAAACATATGCCAAAGTTCCTTTCGATGCACTCCACCATCATCGACGCTCCAACACCAAACACTAGATTCAACCATGACACCACCAACACCATTACCACCAGCCAACATGTCTTCATCTCCCACAGAACCCATCATCCACCACAACTTCGACCCCCAAACCTCAACATTCACCTACCTCGTCGCCTGCCCTTCCACCCTCCACGCCATCGTAATCGACTCCGTCCTCGACTTCGACCCCTCAACCTCTCGCATCTCCACCACAACCGCCGACTCCCTCCTCTCCCTCATCCGCTCCAAGAACTACACCATCGTCAAAATCCTCGAGACCCACGTGCACGCCGACCACCTTACTGCTTCCCGATATCTGCAAACTCAACTCACCACTTCTACCTCTAGCAACGACGGGGAGGAGGTAAATGGCGGAATAAAGCCCGAGATTTGCATCGGCAAAAGAATCGTTGAAGTTCAACAAGTGTTTGCGGACAAATATGGCATCCCGAGGGAGGAATGGGAGGGAGCGTTTGATAAAGTTTTTGAAGACGAGGAGGAGTTTAGTGTTGGAAACCTAAAAGGGACGGTGAAACATTTACCGGGACATACGCCTGATCATGTTGGGTATTTGGTTGGTTGTAAGTTTTTTTGCCTTCTCTTTTTTTTTTCCCCTTCCTTTCCTGCCTGCCTGCCTGCCTGCCTGTTTGCCTGCTTGGGGTTTGCGAAGCCGGGACTGGAACAGCACATTCAATCGCATGCCCTTTGTGTTGTTTCAACGTCCATGACTGGAAGTGCTGACGGGATTTACGAAACAGCAAACATCTTCTGCGGCGATTCCCTCTTTGATCCCGAAGTTGGGTCCGCACGATGTGACTTTCCAGGCGGTGATGCGCACGCATTGTAAGTTTCTTCATTCCCCTCTTTTTCTCTGTCATTTGCCAATCTAACAACCTTATCTTCCCAGATACAACTCAGTCCAAACCCTCTTCTCTCTCCCCGCCCACTATAAGGTCTACACAGGCCACGACTACCCCTCGGCCGACTCCCGCTCTCCCCAGCCCTACACCACAGTCGCCGACCAGAAGCGGCTGAACAAGCACCTGAAGGACGGCACGACAAAGGAGCAGTTCGTCAACTGGAGACAGGAGCGCGACTCCGGACTGGCGGAGCCGAAACTCTTGCACCAGGCGTTGCAGGTTAACGTGCGGGCGGGGCGGATGCCGAGGGATGGGATGCTGAAGGTGCCTTTGAAGATGCCGGGAGAGTGGAAACTGTGAGACGCTGAAGCTCTTTGGTTTATTGCCCGCACTTCTGCGGCGTCACGGGAATGAGATCAAATTTGAGGGAGGCGGAAGTGCTTATTGCATCAGTTAACTTCCCCACACGTACCAAAAACTTTCAGGTATGCACCACTCTAAGCTAAATACACCGTTACACAACGCCAACGCCTCATTTTGAATGAAAGAAATTATAAATCCGCATCTTAAACCCGAGGCCTATATAGCGCATATTTGGTTTTCTTTTCAAAATGTTAATTTGGGAAGATGTAACGACTCACCCCCCGACGTCGCTATATTCACTTCTGTCAAATTCTTCCTCAATCAAAACCCCTTTTTTATCCAAAATGAAAGGTATAGGGAGACTCTGTACTTCCAAAAGCCTAGGGGTCCAAGTTAATAGCCTTGAAATCATAATGCAGCGTTTACTTGTTACGATCCAATAAGGGATCGCCTATGTAAGCAGTTAGATAGACCAATCAGAGCCGCGCCGGGCGCCGGCGCCGTAGACTAACGGCGCAACGGCGCATACTGAAGGACCAGTAAATAAGGAAGGAAGGCCTCCCAGGCCTTCTGAATACTGGGCTCTTCAGCAAGCAATAGCTATCACAATCTACCAGTACCTTTCGGCTACTACTCTGTTACTCTATGGTTCTATCCCAGCCATAATACTCCTGTGCTTGTAACGGTTCGTCACATTACTGTAGACGTTGGGTCGAAAATTTGGTGCGTACCTCTAAGTTTTTGGTGCGGGTGGGGAAGTTAACTCTATTGCATACCGGCGACGGCGTGCCTGGGGAGGTTTGCCGTCTTCGATCAGAAGCTGTTTACGCTAGTCAAGCGGTGACAGGAAATGAAAATGCCCAAAGACCAAAAGCCAATCCCATATCGATGATCGCTATCCCTATCCCTTTTCGCTGTTGTTGATGTTCCCAAACTATTCAATCAGTGTCCCACTACCTCTGTACATAATATTTCCCATCCTCCTGTACTTGATCCTTCCCAGTTTCGACTCGAGAGGCTCTTCCTTCATCTGCTCTTCGCATGACTGGTAGTCCCCTGACAGTGGCGGTGCACGCGAGCGTGTCCATGCCTCCCACTCCAGTTTATCTCTACACACGGCGCAATTCCTCGACTTAGGTCTAGGATGATGCAAAAGCACGATGTTGGACTTGATTGTAGGCATATCCTTTTGACAGCCGCTGGTGTGGACCAAGTTCCCACACCCATGGCAGGGCCGGGCGGAATGGCCGTAACATATGGACCGGAAGCAGTTGAGGCAGACCAGCAGTTCGTCTTCTTGGAGGAAATAGTAGATTGCTTCGACGCCGTCGTGTGGGATCCGATCTAGTACTTTGCGCCAGTCTTCGTTCGGAGATTTGGCGTTCTTGAGGGCCTGAGCTGGGTAAGAATGGGCGAAGACATCATGGTATTCCTGTAGATTGAAGGCATCGCGGAATGGAAGTTCTGGAGGACAGTTGAGAATGAAGCGTAAGACATCTGTACATCAAGACGTGTGAGTGCCAAGTTCTCGCACCAGACGGGGATTTCAGCCGGGGAAAGGCTCACAAAGAATATGTTTGCAGTATCCATGCATACGCTCGCCCTAGATATGGTTGGTTGACACTTCCGGTCAGAAGGCCTGTCACGGTTATCTAGGTAGGTAGTGAGGCAGGGAGATGGAAAGACATACCGAGAAATACTTGCAGAGGCAGTTACAGCCCTTCGGTCCAACACGCACCAGGTTTTCCTGTTTAGCTTGACGATGCTTGAGGTGGAAAATCGTGGTCAAGTTTAACGGATCGTGATCCCGATCACGTCTTTTTGGGTATCTTCCTGCCCTTACGAGATTGTAGCGGGATTTTTCTGCCTCGCTCAGGAACTCATTGTAAACCTTCTCGTCTTGCATATCGTGCACCGCACACGAACCCGCATCCCGGTTCGGCAGACCGTAGTGTTCCATCAAGCTGTTCAGGCACCCGACACCATCCATGGAGAAACCTTCATCATCGTCAACGCGAATACCGAGCTCCTCACATGCAATCCTCAGGCCGTCTTCGGTCTCGAACGGCCAGTGTTCAATGTCATCCAGAGGACGCCAACCTGGTGGGAACGAGCGCTCCTTGAACGGCATGACTGATTGTGTTCGCGTTGGGAACGGTACGATGTGTGAGAATAGCTGCTGGCTGGAGGACTCAAGGGATGATATAAGTCGGGATGTTGATGTTGGCGTCAAGAATGTTGGGAGAACGTGGTCGAGAGGAACGACTGGTTTTCGGGTAGCAAGGAAAATGTGAACAACTTTGCAGATGTTGGAGTGGTAGACCAAGAAATCGTGGAGAAGACAGCAAATGATGAGATCAGATGGAAGAAGACAGATGGTGAAAGCCGGTCATGATCAAGGAGAGTTCCATTCCTATTGAAAACCAAAGCCCGCTGCGTCATACTTGCCATGTTCCTCAATCGACAACATAAATACCAGTGCCTGGAAGGTTCGCACCAGCATCACAGGGGCACGGAATACATTGCATAGATACCCTCCTCTTCTTGCTTGACCACCATCCTTGCGGCTGGCCGGTAACGCACCTTCCCAGGACAAATACGAAGAAGAAGGGTGTCATCAAAATTGACCTCAGCTTGTTAAGGTCCCTGCCGAACCAGCCCAGGACGGGCACCTTCCCCTTCCACAAACATCAAATCTTGCATCCTCTCTCACCTTCAACCCCGCAAAGTGGCAAGGCTGCCCCAAAGACCAATCTCAAAAACACCGCAGTGCAGTGACCATCTGTCCCAACCCTTCTCGGGAACAAACCGATGCAAGCCTCCTCACCAACACAACCTGCAACCACCAGCTGCGCTTCCTGGACACTCACAATTTTCTCAATTATCAACTTTCCAAAATGCATCAAACTTGCCATTTCCACAATTCCACCTATTTCACCATCCAGTACACGTGCTTCCTCATTTTCATTCACTCACAATAACTCCAAACCCCATCCTCAAAAACCCCTCTCCAATATCTCCCGTCTCCATCCATGCATCCCACAACCACACCCCAACCCCAACATCTTCCCCATTTGCGCTCATAAGGCCTCAACCTGGCGCCGATTTCCAACAAAGATCAATACGGGCGTGTGGCTCAGTTGGTAGAGCGTTCGCTTAGCATACCTTACGGATATGCGAAAGGTCCTGGGTTCGATTCCCAGCTCGTCCACTTCTCATCTCCATTTCTCCTTAGGGCGTGTGGCTCAGTTGGTAGAGCGTTCGCTTAGCATGTTTCCGAGCATGCGAAAGGTCCTGGGTTCGATTCCCAGCTCGTCCAAAAGAAGCAGGCAGCTGTGGTGGTAAGATGGGATTCTCTTTTTGGCTTTTTCGATGTTAATCTCTTTTTGCTATGTTGCAGAGGATACCGTTCGGGAGTTCTCTTTTTGAACCACGGGTATCAAAATTGGATGGAAGATATCGCTCTCTTGGTATTCATTGCTCTACTGAGACTATCATCAGCTCTGGTCTACAGCAACACCACCTCCCATCATTTCTCCCCTTTCTCAAATGCAGACAGAGTTCACAACTTACTCTCCTTCCCCTCCTCCTTCCCATCAATCAAAACGACCAGCTTCCCAAACTGTCTCCCCTCTTTCATCTCTTCAAACAATTCATCAATCCCCTTCAAATTATCCAACCCCTTCACCACCTTACTAACCACCGGTCTGATCCCCTTCTCCCTTACAAACCTCACCATCTCCTCAAACTCCTTCCTGCTCCCCATCGTGCTCCCCTTCAACTCCACATTCTTCAGCACAGCCTGCATCAACCAATCCATCTTCGGGCTAACCGTCATTCCATAACTCGAAATGATCCCTCCGCTCTTCAACAGCTTGACGCTCCTAGCCACGACATCCCCACCGGCACCATCCACCACCGCATCCAAGAACGGCCTATCCTTCGGCAGCTGTTTCAAAAGCTGTTTATCCCAGTCCTTCTCCTTATAAATGACTCCCCCCCGCGCACCCATCTTCTTCGCCTTTTCAATTTTCTCGGCATTACCGGACGTAACAAAAACGTTACACCCCAAGGCAACAGCAAACTGCAACACCTGAAGCGCCACACCACCGCCGATCCCCGTCACCAAGATATTCTGCCCGGCTTTGGCCTGCGCCTTACTAACCAGCGCTCGCCACCCGGTCAATCCAACCAAAGGCAGTGCCGCGCCCTCAGCAGCGCTAAGGTGTTCCGGCGCCAGCACGGCCTCCGCTTCCGGCACCACAGTGTATTCTTGCGCTGTGCCAGCGGGAGTCAGCTGCGCAGAGCCGATTACCGTCCATGGCTGGTTCGGGTCGTCGGGCCCATCAGGGGACGATATCCAGCCGCGCGAGGGGGTGATAAGCACCGGTTTTCCGATCAGTTGGGCGGAAGCGGAGGAGACGGCAGGGCCGGCGGCTTCGACGACGCCATAGCCGTCGGCGAGAAAGGGGTGCTCGAAGGAGATGCCCGGGTACAAGTGTTGGCGGATGAAGAGGTCGCGGTGGTTGAGGGCGCAAGAGCGCAGGCGGACGAGGAGTTCGCCGGGCCCGGGAGTGGGCTTGGGGATGGTGTTTAGTTGGAGGCTGTGGAAGGGGTGTGGTTAGTGATATGTTGATGATGTGATAAGACAAAGTTTTGGGGGTATAAGGAGAAAGGGAGAAAGGGAGAAAGAAAGGAAGGTAAGATGAACATGAGGGGAAGGAGACAACAAAAAACTTACGGGTAGTAAACCTGGCCGGGTTTACCGTCGATTTTCTTGACGGTTAATTGGAGAGGCATCTTGGCGTAGTTGTCCAATTCAATGAATGAATGAATGTCGAGGATCAACAAGTGAAAGAGTGAGATAATCAAACGGACATAAGAAATATTAAATGAATCGTAACACCACAGACATTATTAATCGACGGACCCTAGGAAGCGGCTAACCGGGCGTTGTCACTTTGTCATTCATCATTGAGCCTCCCCGGCCCTGACATCGTCGCCCCCACTTTCCCCCGCATTCGTTGCCGGACCCAACCCGATGATGCAACTGCCTCGGCCCGCGTGTGATGGCACCCCTTGTTCGAATCCGCCGGGGTGGAGCAGCCAAAGTTGTGGTTGCGGATCTGCTCCGCATCGGGCTTATCGCCGATCGTTCAAAGTGTCAACCGGGTTTGTGAATTGTTGGGGACTTTGGAAACTTGACTTTGAGGGTTCGAATTATCCACAAATTTCAAGAGCCGACAACATTTCTCGACCAAGACATGAGTTTCCACTGGCAGGTGTTTTCCGACAACTGTCCTGGACAGAGAAAATCGAATAACGAAATGACAATCGCTAGGCAGGTGCTTTTCGATAACCAGAATTTGACAAATGCTTTGTGTGAATTAGCAACCAGATGATTACCCTTGGATCCCGAAGAAGCAGGGAAAATCCGAAAATCGTCTGCTGAAGTATGGGTATCATGGGATTCCAGGATCCTTTCTCTTTCTCATCTTCTCCACCTCCATCCCCGGTTCTTTTTAATCGCTTCCACCACCAGCTCATTCGCTGCTCTTCTCCGTCTTCCTCTTCTTCACCTTCTTGTCCCCCGCCTCCTCGGGCGGCACGTACTCCTTCTCCCTCTCGCGCTTCTTCTCCTCCTTCTTCGCCTTGGCCTTCTCGGCGCGCTCCTGTTCGGCGACGCGCTGCTTGGCCTCCTTGCCGAGGAAGTACTCGCCGGACTCGATCTGGAGATCCACCTTGCTCTTCTCGGGTGCGGGCGGGAAGGGTGTGTAGTTCTTCTTGGCCTTGTCGCTGACGACGTGGGGGACGCGACGCTTGGAGAGCGTGCGCTTCTTGAAGTTGGGGAGGTAGCGGGACCAGTCTTCGTGGGCGAGGGCGGGATCCTTTGCGAGTTCGCGCTTGATCCTATTTGAGACGTTTGTTAGTACGTGTTGGCTGTCGCAAGTGGGTATGGTATGCAGGCGCAAAACTTACATCAACTCCTTAATCATGTAAATAGGGTGAACGTTGTTCATGGTGTCCTCGACAACCCTCCTGACCTCCTTGAGACCCTTGAAAGGACCCATTACCGACACTGTGTTGCCGTGTACGAGAATGTATGTTTGTGTGAGAAGCTCGAGAGCTTTGAGTGTTGTGCCGTTCTGTCCGAGAATTCTTTGGCGTCTCTTGACGAATCGCTCCTTGTTCCGTACCATGCTGCGGATCTTGATGATGTCGCAGGCCATGCCGTCTTCGAGAATCTTGATCGCTTGGGGGGCTGGTACTGAACGGGCCAGCAACTTGATGAGATCGCGGGCGTTGAGGATGGCTGCGGGGTCGAATGTCTGGTGACATGAAGTTAGCAAAACGACCAGAGGCAAACGAGCGCATCATCATCACTGTACCTTTCTTGTTGTCTTTACTGTCATGGAACCCTCCACCAAATCGAGAACTGCGGTGATGCCTTGCTTGTCGAGGGCCTTGGTGATGAGAGGCCACGAGTCTCGTAGGTAACGCTCTCGGTACTTGGGGAAAAGGGTCATGAAAGAAGACTCCTCGAGGAAGGGGCCGGATGATTCATCCTTGGTGAAGGGGTCGACCTTCCACTTGTCGATATCGTCGGTATCCCACGGCTTGTCCTTGTTGTGTATGGACGGCATTTTGGGCGTTAAATGTGTCTTTTTCGGTCTTCTAGGATTGTCGATGTTCTGGAATAGTTCGAGGTTTCAGTCGATTGTGCAGCGACAGTTCACAATGTCGAGGCGAGTGCAGTTTGGTGGTGGTTGGATTTGATGGGTGGTTTGATGAATGGAATGGATGGCAAACATGGCCAGCCAGAATGGAATCGCGCTGCATGGATGGAAATTTTTGGAACGCAAGCCTGCCGCAGCTGGCAAGAGTGGGGCCCAGGGCTTCTTGCAGGTTGAGTTTCGGCTGCAGAAGCGCGACAGGATCAGCGGCCAGTTGGCAAATGCAGGGGCAGCTCCTTATCAGATAACGTTGTCTTGGTAACTTCACTTGCAAGTTGCGACTTTGAGGAAACTAGACTTTCCAGTTGGGTTAGACGACGATATCAAGGTTCAAAGAGCAAGACAGAAAACTGAGGAAAAAGATGAGACGGAAATTTTATTCTGCTAAGAGCATTCTTCCATTAACCAATCTGCGACTGCAACAAGCTCATGTTTTTTGCCATTTGCTTCTTTCAACTTTTTGTTGATGTTATCTTATCCGTACGCTATCTTATCATGACAGGGGACTGCAGTGCACTTCCCGTCTTCAAGCGCAATCCCCAGCACTCGCCAACAACACCACAGAAATCACATGTGTTAATGAAAAGTCTTGATAGAGGTAGGTATCGATAACTGGCGTCAAAAGCTTTTCGATATCATTGGGGCACAAGAAGACCTTCAGATCCCCAGCAAGACCATTGCGAAGACAGGGGTACAATAAACATCACCAGGAAATTGAAATTCATAGTACATGAGCTGAGGTAGTGGTGAAGAACCGAACACCGGGGCAAAGCTGAAGAAACGAACTCAATCCCGCCTTGATAAACATTGTAGTAAGGCTGGAGAGGCAACCACCAGATACAAACTGTAGAACCAGGAAATCATCGCACATTTGAAGAGTTATTGTCCAATTGAAAGCTAGCAAGGTTTGACGACCCTGGCGCGCTGTGGTCATCATAATCGGGCAAGTACAACCTGCACTGTGATACGCCACGGATTATGGTACGGCATTCCGTGCACGAAGTTTTGAAATCCTTCACTTTCAGCGTTCCGTCGGAAAGGGAAAGGGGTAGGTTCGGTTTTGTGTCGCCAAGGTGGAGGGCTCCTTCCTTGCAACTTTTTTAAACTTCTTTTCCTCTTTAACCCCGCGACGTTTTTCTCTCTTCACTTTCCCCTTCTCAGCCCTGTCTCAAACTCAAGATTTGAACTTCCAAGTGTCGGTACTCGGTACATCCAAACAAGCTCGGACATTGGCTTGCCTCGTTTCGAAACCTCGACCCGACGTAGTCAGTCAATTGTGTTCCTCACCTTTCGCGACGTTGCCGATATTTGTGATCTATCCTTGGGAAGGAGAGAAAAGGAAAAGGAACAAGTCGGACAATCACAAGCACGGACGTCATTTTCTTGGACGTTGACTATCGACTACACGGCCGCCCTTCACTCCGCCTTGCGCAGTCTCGATCCCGAAGTTGGCAATCCCGGTCACGGGCCCACGGTCTCTCTCGAATCCACCACGAGTGGGTCAATTGGCACCGACGCCGCCTTCAACCGCCGTCAAGCTGGCTTCCACTGCTTCGACTCGGTCTCCGGGTCTTCCCCTTATTCATCCGCAATACCCAACCTCAACCTCATATACACCGCGCACCGATTTGGAGCTGCCTCCGGTCCGAGCCGTTATGATGGAGGAACCCACGACGCAACAACAACAACAACAACAACAACAACAGCCCGCGGCGGCATCCCCATCTTTGCCAATGCCGACCACTCTTGAACCCGAACCCATATCCCGACCGAGCTCGACGTCGACCCAAGGCTCAGCCCCGGGGCCTCAACACATGTCGCAGATGTTGCCCGGTATCGCATCCATTGCCACCAGCAACAACAATACCCCAGCGGCTACAACATCACCACAGCCCAGGTCAGTTCCCAGTCAATTGGACTCACAGATGGAGAGGAAAAGGAAGCAGTGGTACAAGGCGCATTGCATTGGTGGCTCTGTTGCTCGTTTCCCCCTTCACCTTGACATCTACATATAATCGCGATGCGCCAACTTTACTGACATTGCAATTGGTAGACCCGTTACCATGGCTGCTCCTCCCATGATTCCTCCAGGCACCTCTCCAGCTGCTAGCTCGCACCCGGGTCCAGGAGGCAATCTGGTAAGTTTTCTGTTCTTGTTTTGTTGGTGGTGTTGGGGTGTCTACATCATGTCCTGTTCGGCTTCCCTCCCCCCTTATCGCGTATCGCATATCCCCAATCGCGTCTTGCGACACAATCGGGCGTTTGGCAATGGATCAACGTCACGAAAAGCCATGACCACCGGTTTGCTGAGAATGGCAACGATTCCCATTGGCCAAGACGCCAGGTTCTGGTGGAATCGCTTATCTAAGCCCCTCCAAAGCCCGACCGGGTTGTTATCGCAACAGCCCACTTTTTCGTCGCCCGCCTGCCCAGTGCAGCGCCCCAAATGCGCCCCGTCAAAAAATTTCCTTATCATTCCGTGCTTCGTTCTTATCATCATCCCTCCACCTCCACGTCTATCAATCATACTTCCCGCATTTATTTATCAAGGTTGCCTTATCGCCAGCATCTAATCTTCTATCTCTCCCTCGATTACATACCCTCTATCATTCCCATCTCTTATCCGTCGTTAGCCCAACATTCCCGTCGCGATAGCCTCTACTCGTACTACGCCGTAGCCACACTCGCTGCCCAGCGCAACACCAACACCAACAAACACTAAACATGGCGACAATGGCTAATCATGATCGCGAAACCACACAGCCCACCTGCCAGAACTGTGCGACCTCGACAACGCCATTATGGCGCCGCGACGAGATGGGCCAGGTCCTCTGCAATGCCTGTGGTCTGTTCCTCAAGCTGCACGGCCGTCCTCGCCCAATTTCCCTAAAGACCGATGTTATCAAGAGCCGTAACCGTGTCAAGACCATGCGTCCCGATTTGGCCAAGCAGAAGAAGGTGAGTCGTTTATATCCGACCTGACAAGCTTCATTCAGCAGCTAACTAAAATGTCTTTGCCCAGCAACAGCAACAGCAGCAGCAGAACCTCGCTGCCACCGCCGACATGAACGGAGGAGTGGGCATGATGGATCCCAACAACCCTGCCGCCCAAGCTGCCCGGAGAGCATCCCAGAAGTCCATCAATGGCCATCCCGTCGACGATAACTCGCCCGTTTCCCGCACCGGCACCCCCAACGTATACAACCCGCACATTCCCATTGATCACAACCTCGAGTACCAATTCCAAGCCCAACAGATTTCCGGATTTGGCGTCCCGACTGCATCCCCCGGCCGAGCCCCGTCACCCATGAACGGCGAGCATATGCCACAAACCCACGAGCAGCTCCTTGCTGCCAATGCCAGCCTGAAGACCCGAGTCAGCGAATTGGAGGTCATCCAAGAACTCTACCGCGGTCGTCTTCACCAACTCGAGACGGAGGAAAACATTCGACAAGCTTCAGAGCCCGGCAAGCTTGAAGCTCAACTTCGCGCCCAGATTGATGCTATGGGTGAAGCCCACCAGCAATTGCAGAAGGAACTGGAGGAAAGCCACAGGAGGGAGAACATGCTCAAAAGACGCCTCGATGAGCTCGAGGTTGAGCTCAAGGACGTCAAGGAAGCTCTCGAATCTCACGACAATGGACGCCACAAGAAGATTCGTCTGGACGAAAACGTTAAGAGCGAGCCCCATGCCGAAGTTGTTGATCAGCACCAACAGCAGCAGCAACAGCAGCCAGCACCTGTAGAGCAGCCGGCCCCTACTCCTATGGTCATCGACGAACCTGTGTCTGTCCCTGCGCCAGAACCCGAGACAGTACCTGAACAGGTTCCAGCTCCCGCGCCTGAACCTGTCCAAGAACAAGTCCAAGAACAAGCCCAAGAGCCCGAGGCTGGACCCGTTAGCGAACCGACTGAAGCTCCAGCCCCTGTGCCAGAAACCGAATCTGTTCCCGAGCCGACCCCCGCCGCCCCAGAGTCTGCTCCCGCCGAGGAGCCTGCCGCGCCAGAGGTTGTGCCCACAGAGGTGCCCACCGCTCCTGCCGCCACGGAAGAAGCACCCAAAGCGGAGGCATAGCGCTGTCACTGCCGCCAGTGCTTTGGCTCTTTTCCGGTGGACTGATGGACACTATTGCCCGAGATTTCCCTGTAACATATTTGGCTTGGATGGATGGGTGGGAAGCGTGTTGTGTTAATGATTTTTATACTGTCTGATCAGTCGACTGATAAATGGTTATGTGTTCGGTCAACAAAAAGGGGTACGGATGGTCGGAACAGGGTGACTTTGTTGGGATTGCGTTGATTGATTAATTACGCCAATGATCGCCACTTTGGTTGACTGGTTGGTCGGACGGGGTTAGGGAGCTATGGAGCTTTTGATTGAGCTTTTTCTTTTTCTGACGGTGGATGGATGGGCTTTACTCGAAATTTCTCCCTTTCCTGGTTCGAAATGTTTCTTATAATATACCTCTTGCTGGTCCATTTTGATGACCAGATGAGGTTGCCTTTTACGGTATCCCGACTTCTCTATATCCGTTTTCTGTGGTGTTTGTTTACCGTGGGTGGAGCTTCGAAAAGGGGTTAGGAACGAAAGATAAGAAGGCGTGTCTCAACCGATAAGAGGCACAGTTACAGTGGAGGGGAGGGAACCCGGAAATGTCGCTTCACTTCACTTTGAGTTTGCTTTTTCGGGTCTACGAAAGACAACAAAAGGAATGGAAAAGAGAGGGTGAATTGGAGTTCAAAAAAGCAGGGTTATTAAGGAAGGAAAACCAAAGATTACGAAAAAGATCAGCGGACAGTCAACGGGCAAAGACAAAGAAGCAACGGTATGATAGACAGTTTCAACCATGGTTTAGGTGCCATAGTTCGAAAATTTTCTTGTATCTAACATCCACGGGCAACATGACAACGACCATCATCTTCTCTCCTGCAGTTCCTATGTTTCTTTCGCCTTCGCTCCGGCTTTCCTCTCGCTACCTCTTCTCCTGTCACACGGGCATTTGCCCACAGTTCTGGGTTAGATGTTCCGAGGCTTAACAGAACCTCAACACTTTGCATTAGCCTTAACTGCCAATGGCGCTGAGCATCATCCTGAGGTTCCCCTTGCATCACGGGGCGAGAGGGCCCCGTTAGGGGCAGGGTGAGATATGCATTGTTATACAATGTGCATGAAAGACAGGTCAGCCCTTGCATGCGTACGTGCAGCTCCAGTGACTGCTGGGCCACAATGACGACCGGAAAGAGGCCGATGCTAGAGGAAAGAAGGAGAATGGGTGAAAAGCACTCAGGAAGATCCACATGAAGACCGCTAGATAGATACCTCGAGGCATTAGGCAACAAGGCTCGGTACGCACCTCAGTACGTACCACACCTATTTGGCATAAGAAGGCCTTGAAACCCAGCCTTTGGTTGAAGGTTGAAAGGATCAACAAGGCCTTCGAGACCAAAGTAGTTTATCAGCTGAATTGAACCCTTTGTTCCAAGCCCAGAACTCTGCCCTTGTCACATCTCCAACCACCCGACTCCATATAGCGCAACAAGATGGCGCAGGATATCTTACTGCCGACGGTCGATGGTAGGTTTATCCCGAATTCCCCGATGCTGCTGCTGCTGCTGCCTGGGAATGCCGTGACCTAGACTAGTCGCCGCTGAAGTTGTCTATGGGCAGGCAGAGGCAGACTGGACACCAGGGAGGGAGGTTGTAAAAGAAAAAGCCTGGTTAGGTACTCAAATGTGCGTGCTGGGAGAGGGGCAGAGGGGGTATCAACTCGGCTTTTTAACTTCTTGAAGAATCTACCCAGCGAGCCAGCTCACGGGGAAGTATGGGGGGCTTGTTATGTTTCCGACACGAATGGAACATGCTCGCATGCTCTGCAAGCCAACGCAGAAAGGGGCTTCTCTCCTTTTTTTTTTAGGGTTTTCCGAATGAGGGTCGGGTGTGTCGAGATGGACGCGTTAATCTGCCGTTGTTGTCGTTTGGTGGCTGATCAATACCCATTGTTATGTGGGAAACACCGAATCATTTCGTGGTTGTTCTGAAATCCGAATGCATCAACCAAGCCACATGGTGTTTATGTTCGTCCATGATTCAGTCAGACATTGGATGCTAAGGTACGTAGGTAAGGTAAGGTACCTCTTCTGGTGTAATGATGCTTGGTTGTACACAGCCTTTGGCGCCGACATTTTCCATTGGCGAGAGGACATTATGCTCTTCTCGGGTGACCATGTGGCCGTGTATGCCATGATGTAGCATAGTAGAGGCTGTGAGTAGTGCAAAATTCTTGGTTAGTAGGTTATTTTGATTATGTAGTGGTTGTTGATGAGAGAGAGCTCATATCTGCTACTGACCTCGCCCTTGAAGAAAGCGGCATGCATCTTGTACTCCGCGTCCAGTCCCCGTGGAGAAAACTTACCAGAAAGGTTCCCAGTCGAGGTGGTCATTGTTGTCTTCACGGTCGGTGTGGTCGGCCTTTCGATCGGATCTGCCGCGTCTCTTTTCGGCGGATGAGGATTTTGACTTCTTTGCCTTCTTGACAGCGGTACCGGTAGAGGGTAGAGGTAGGCTCTGCTTCTGCTTCTGCTTGAAGGTGACTCTGGAGAGTGCCGAAGTGATGGTATCGGCCAAATGGCGGAGTAGGGCAATTCTTGAAGGGCGCGGCATGGTTGCGATTTTCGATAAGAGATTTGATGATGTTTTTGAAGAAGAACCGAAGATGATGATGATCTGGATAGAGAAGGCCCAACTCGGCAGCCCAAGTGGGCGGGGAAGGTTGGATACCTATTTCTACCCTTGGGAACGAACCATTCCAAAAACCCATCGCAAATTCCCCAGGATGCATGCCGGAACAGGCCATTCTTCTGCCTGCATATGCACACATACCAGACATCAACGTGTACTTTCAAATCGGTCAATGATGTCTATGGTTTCAGCGACGGGCTGGAGTCTGGGAATCGAGAAAACCGTACCATTCTACCTTGTGCATGTGAAAAGAAACGTGTTCATGCGTGAGTCGGAGTTTGACAAACCAGACTCCCGTTCAAAGCTCCGGGCTCCTTGAGTGTCTGCCACTGTAACTACTGTCACCAAAATCCACATGCACAAAGAAAAGAAACCTGATCATAATAAGAACTGTCAAATCAAGTGCGGGCTTACGTCAACGGAAAAAGGAGAAAAAAAACCAACGACTCAAAGTACAAAGTCAAATCTCAGCGGGTACCTGTAAGGTACCTACCGTAGAAACTCGAGTAATCCGCCGAAGCCCCCCCATATTAATGGGCGGGCAGAGAGCAGACCTGTGCAAGTAGCTGGCAGGATTAGGCCGGTCTTGTATTTACAAATGTGTGCAAATTAACGTTGAGAGCAATTGCCCTCAATTTTCACTATCTGGACAGCGACATACGCTGGCATATGCGGACAGCAGCTGCCGGATTTCTGCCTCCTGGGGTTCGGCGGATTACTCAAGTTCCTACGGTACCTCTATGTACCTGGTAACCATTCCCACTTCCAGTGCCTAGGTTGCACGGGAACAACTTGCAGCTACGGAATCACAACAGACCAAGGACGAGAAGTGGCTTAGATCAAAGCCGGGGGTTTTCAAGATGGACGTATTAAGAAGATACCTATGTAGGAACGGCGCAGGCAAACTGACAAAGCATCACCAATGTTTCCCTTCTGTGCCTTCCTTCCCAGTTCTCATCAACGCCCAAAACTGTCCCCTCCGCCTTCCACCTTCCACTTGCATCAAATTTATCCTGAAATTGCCTAAATCGGCAATCATTCAAATGTCACGGGAATGACTGAGTTCCTCGTAATTCAAATTAATGAACGTGTATCAAGTATCTGCGTTTCGTTCGTTCTTGCAGTTGGGTGACCGGATAGTTCGAGGTAGGAACTCTGTATGTGTACTAGGAACAGAAAGCATTAAAAATAAAGAGAGCACGGACTTGCGTTGTAATTTAAGGGTAACAAGACCTCGCCTCCCAGTTTGTCCACTTCCAATTTTCAATTGTGATGCCTTGATTAGAGAGCAGTGACAGCCGTCGCCAGGAATGTACCTATCTATTCCAACTACCACGTCGCTTCTATCACCACGTATAGTGTTGTGGCTACTACCTATACCTAGGTAGATAGGTACTGTACACTACTGCTCTCACTTCTCCCTTTGCCTTTCCTATTTCCTTCACTTCCATGCCTTCACCTCGTACATCTCTTCCTGATTGCTAATTCCCGACTCTCTCTTTACCAGTTTCCCTTTCCAGGTTCTCGTTCTCCATCTCACAACACAAACAATATTCTATATCTCCCATCAAACGTTGCAACAGCTAGACCATACATACATGTACATGCCAACCAAACCTAAACCTGCCCGTTCAGAAAAAAAGTGGTTGTGCAACATGAAGAAGGTTCCATTGTTACAGTAGGAAGGGCATGAGCGTTGTATGCCTCGAATACCGGAGGCGTGTTTGTCGAGGTCGGGTATGTCGAAGCCGTGTATTTCGGAGTTCGAGAAAGTGATCGACGTCTTCTGGGGCGCTCGTGCACCTTCTTCAACGCCTCCCATGCTCCTCGTTTCTCCTCCTTGCACGTCTCCTTAAAGGCCGCAAGACATTCTTCGAGTGCGTGGGGAATGGGTGAGACGATGGCTCGGAGCTTGTTCCTGTGCTTGTGATCTTTGTGGTTGTTCTCGTGGTTGTCCTGTGCCCGCTCTTGGCTCGTCTACACCTTGCCTTCGAGCACGAAGATGATTCCCACGCTGGAAAGTGTGGGAATACGGGGTGTATGAACGAGCCGAACAGCTTTCGTTCTGCTTGTTGCAGGTGGAACAGGTATTGGACTTGGAAATACCACTGGTGACGTTGGAGATTGAAGGGTAGATGTTCTTTTTTGCGTCTGTGTCTCTGGTATAGACTGCCGCAATATGTGACAGGGTCTCAGTGTTGGAGTTTGTGGGTGTTGTGGGCTCTTGAGACTCAAGAGACATAGCGGTAACACAGCGTTCGAGTGGAAGCTCGCCGTTATCTGAGGCTTCTTCTACGGCGGCGTAGAAACGACGTGGATCATTCTCAGGCGTGTTCTGACAATCTTGTGTCAATAGTATTGTCCTAATATTTTTTGGAAGCTGCCACTGGTAAACTGGGATTGGTCGTACCTTCTTGTGTCTTACCTGTAGCTCTTCGTCCCTCCCCCATGTCTCCTTAAGGCTGGAGTTTTGACCCTTCCGAGAACGGGCTGCTTTGGTAGGTAAATCGCAAGGCATGACAAATGATTCGTGTGTAAAGTGGGTAGGTAGTAACGATCGGTGCGTGTAGGAGTTGTTGGATGAGTCTTGCTACCGGAAGTACCAGTGAAAACAGGTGTTTGGAGAAGTTGTTCGTTGAGACTTGCTATCGGATTGGAAGGAGAGTGTGGAAAAGTGGAAGAACAGGCAAGGACACTCAAGTTGCAATCATTTAATACCAACCCAAAAAGTCAAAAGGACAGTTGTCCGTGGGGACATTAAAGTCACGCATGCAGGAATCAAAGAAGGCATCATCGAGCTCTTTGATCGGAGAGGCAAAATGCCAGAAAAAAAAGTAATGCAGGTACGGACCTCGATAAAATACCAGGAATTCGGGACTTGCATAGCTTTATGCCGGCAGCACCACCACCACTGACACTGCGCTCACACAGGTGCATACCTCTACGGAATTAACCTAGGAAATGGTTTCGGAGACGAAAAAGTGGAATGGATTGACCAAGATTTTGGAGGGGGGTAGGTAACGTACCTACCGTAGAAACTCGCGAAACTTAGAAAAGGCCTTTCCTCTTTCAGCGCCGGCATATGGCAGAAATCTGCTAGAAACCTGCCAGAAACCTGCCCCGAGGGCACGCATACACCAGCACATGTACCTTTCCAGTTATTGAATTGAAAAGGGAGGGACATTATCCTCTAAACTAACTTGCACACATTCGAAGGCACAGTGACTAGCCTGATCCTGCCAGCTTCCTGTACATATGCCGGCGCTCAAAGAGGGAAGGCCTTTTCTAAGGTTCGCGAGTTTCTACGGTAGTCGTACCTCTGATACACAGCCCCGGAGAAGGTCTCCAACCGACTGGAAGTCAGAGGACACTCCAAGAATTCCGGCTACGCATCTTGACTTGGACAATGCAAAATAAGTTTACTTCTAGAACGCAAGATTGAGTGTCCAGGTGCTCGGTCAACTGGAAAAGTAAACGTCATATTGTTAAGTTCAACTTGGGCCATCCTGCATCGGATCACGTTCAATCTGCCGCCCACAACTGGCCTGCAACCTCCAGCACCCCCTTTCCCCCCTATCAATGCCTTTTGTTGTGGTGACTCCAACAGTCCACTTCTTCTAGAAACTATCAAATGCGTCGGAAACGTCAGCGTCTTTCGAGTTCGGGGGATAGGGGTCATAGTCGTCGTACTCATCGTAGTCATCATATCCGAGCATTTCCCGTTCCCTTGCCTCCATCTGGTCCTCTTCGTATTTCTCAAGCCATTCATCCATCGTCAACATCTTTTTGCCCGACTCTGACCCCCAAGGTCCGAACCTCTTATTCTCAGACTGGGGTTGGTACGCAGGGCCGCAAGCTTCGACCACGCGACGCGCGCTCTCATCCATTGCCTTTGCCAGCCATTCTTTACTGGTGCGCTTGGCATAGATGTTGTGGAGCGCAGGTAGGCAAAGAACATCGTTGACGCAGTACTGCATCGTTTTGGTGTCCAAAGGGCGGCAGGCGAAGACGTCGTTGTTGGTCATCAAAGCCCGCACCTCCCTCTTTGTTCTTATCCAGCGTTCCTTCTCCGTCCATTTCAGTACCAGATCGCTCTGAACACTTTTGTCGAGCCCGTGGAGGTATGTCTTATCCCCGACGCGGGATGCGTTTTCGAGGAGCTGGATGTCTGTGACGCCCGCGAGACGGACCTTGTGGTGCGCCCAAAGGGCGTCCGCGTCGTTGCGTACGTCCCAGAAGCACTTGGAAGTTTGAGGGTCCTCAAGAATGGCTTTGAGGGTTTTGCCGTCTGTGCCGGGAGTGGTGAACGCAGAGTCACCAAGGATTTGGACATCGATAACGCTTGCTGCTTTCGAGGGAAGGACGTGTACCGTCAAGAGGGTAAGCGTCCCGTTGCGGCTGAGACTTTTGCCCTCAAGATCCAGATAAAACGTGCTGGACGGGGGGATGGAGGAGAGGAAGACCTGAAGGTCTGGAAGGGATGAGATCAAGGTTGGGGTCGCCATTCTTGACTTGGGAAGGGTGCGTCTTGCGGATGGTTTAATAAGTCGAGGGGAGCCTGCTGCTGTCCCAGAACGCAACTTAGTGTGGAGTTGGTGTATCTTGATCTGTCTGACGGGCAAGTTTGTTGCCAAATTTTTATTCAGACAGAAATGCATGATGTAGAAATTGAACTGGTCTGGGTCATCTCATCTACTTATGGAAGTCAAGTGGAAGGCAGACAAGTACGAAGTCGGGCTCCTGGATAGGGCACATGTGGATACTCCGAGCCTGATTCTTAGAGCTGTGGTTGGATTGTCGCTTTCAACGCCGCCATCACCATGTCTCGCGTGCTGTGGGCCTCTGGCATAAAGCTCTTTCGGCCAATTGACTCATCTACAAACGAAGGTCTTAGGTGCTGGGCCAACAGTGTGTTGCAAGCCAACCACCATGTTTACACCGTATGTTCCCGAGCTCAAACGTCTTGACGAGTTCAGCTGCAACTTCCCGATTTGAGCTTCCCTTCCGACAACTTGGTGACAAACGGACCCCCGAGACGCTGACTATGTACGAACAAGACTTCGTCAGCCCGTATCTCTACCATATGAGCAGAAAGAAGAAAGCTGATTGTGGATTTGAAACCAGCGTACTTAACACTGTCATAAAGAAGTTCATCATATTAGTATAAAATGGTTCTTTTCAATTGTCGTCTGTGGTTTCGAAGGTCCGTTTGTCCAAAGTTGTGGTCAACTCGATTCGCGGGAAGTTACAGCGATCGTTAAGACGTTGCAAAGCGGAAGAGACTCAATTGCAAAACGAGCCATTGCAGCCACTTTGGTCACCAGGTGGACACTCGGCATTTTTTTCCCTAACTTGGACGGCGCAGGCTGAGCGGAATTCAGGAGACCGACTGGAACCAAACGCATAAATATTGAAGGGATCCGGTACATTCAACTTTCTCTTCAACGGTTGCCAGTCATGACGGATGTTGCAAAACATGCCGGCTCAACATCTTAGGAGCAGTGCTGCACACAAGGCAAGCCTCCTCAAGGCAAAGACGAGTCAATTCTAGCCAAGTCAAGGGAAGTCTGGAGGTTGGCTTGCCTTGTATGCCTTGTTAGGCTTATGAATTTATAACCTTAATTTTTATACTAAAAGATTGCTTTCCGGCGGACCGAGTATCGGTTTTGAGCTTCGTAACCTGGGGGATAATATACGTATGCAGCATATAGGTATACAAGCCAACAAGGCAAGTCAGAAGGCAAGTCAGAAGGCAAGTCAGAAGGCAAGTCAGAAGGCAAGTCAGAAGGCAATTCGTAAGGCAAGGCAAGTCTGACCCCCGACTTGCCTTGTGTGCAGCACTGGTGGCCGAGAATTCCTTAACCTGTGAGGAGATTGCCGAGTACAATTGGATCACCGGCGGTATGATAGATTTCGCCGGCAGCGATATTCGGCTACTTGGGGTCCTTGGAACTTGAAGTGAACACCCGACGCCAGGTCTACCTAGATGCAGATAACTGGCCGCCTTTGGAGGCCTTTGGAAGGATCACTGACTGAGTTGAGCCAAGGTACATACTTCGAGTCTGGTCTGTCTCCCTTTTAGGAAACTTTCATACAGTGTATGACCCTCAGCTGAATGCTCTTCACTCTTCAAATCATCTAACCCAAAACTAGGTACATACCCCAGATTCGATGATGGAGGTTGGCTCGTTTCGCATTCCATTGGCTGTTCAAACGGATCATTACCTTTTCTTGATAACAATGAGACACACCGTGGGTCTTGGATATGGTGGCATCTCTTTTGTTGCCCAGCCATTCGTAGCCGGATCCCCGCTTGCTGAAGTTGATGTTGAGGGATGTTTTCTGTTCTATTGTTACTTTCTTCTCTTCTTCTTCTCTCCCTAGAGGTATTAGCAGGGTTCACGGTGGAAAAAGTGCGGTTATGCTTGTTGTTAGTGCTGTTCGCGGGCGGTCCCCATTCATACAAGACTCCGCACGCGCTACACTACAAATCATAACGCACGGCCCCAAAACTGCACTTTTTCTCTCGCAAAATAATCGTTAGTGCTAACAGAGTGTTCTACATGGAATTTTAGTGCTTCCATTTGCACGACGTCCATTTCAGCATTAAGGACTTCACTTACCTTTATTCCCTTCCTTTCAGTTACGTTGGCGTGCACGTTTTCCTGCCCAAAGCAAGCGTGGTCCAGTCCAATGTGACCCCCGGAGATAGTATGAATCTAGATCACCATATTATGCCAATAGATCCAAATAGCCGCACCGGGAGCGCTAGCCGTTCTGGGCAGACGTGGCCACTCAAAACCTCAAAACGGCGACCGGTTCTCAGCTGAAGCGAGGGTTTTGGAGGCGAGGGTATCATCGACCGTTCAAGCTGAAAGCTGTCAAGCCCCGAAACACCAATCGGCCATATCGAGGCTGAAGGCCATGTGCCCCATTATGGCTGGCTGATGATCTGATATCTCGAGACATGGCTTAGGATGATCTCGAAGGGTCATGGTTTGGTCTTGCAGGCACAGGTTTTGTTGATATAATGGTGTAAGGACGCTGAGTCCAAGACTCAAGTTGCTGTGTTGGATCTGGATCTGGAGCACAACAACAGCCACCTCAGTGAAAAAAATAATCCAACGACGGTAAGCTGGCAAATCGAACTCACGTACCTCTACCTCAGCCAAGCGGTCGCTAGCCCATATCCAGGACTTCACCAACGAGTTCAATTGGACAAAAATGGCAGACAACATCAACACCAAGCAGACGGACGAAGTCAACAACATCAACAAAAAGATGGCCGAAACAACCATCATCGCCGACCTCCTCACCCACCTTGACGGTTCTGGAATCCCCACCTTCACGCCTTCGGGCCCCAACGCCGCCGGCATCAGGGAATACGAACGTTCCGTCGCGACCGCCAACCTGCTCTACCGCTTCACTCGCCCCGCCTGCGTCGTCCAGCCCGAGACCCGCGAGCAAGTCTCTCACGTCATCAAACTCGCAAAGAACCTCGACGTGTCCGCCACCATCAAATGCGGCGGCCACTCCTACGCCGGCTTCTCCACCACCAACGAAGGGATCCTGCTCGACCTGGTGCGGATGAACAGAGTCGATCTGGACGTAGAACAAAACCTCGTTACGCTGCAGGGCGGTGCGCTATGGGGCCATGCTTACAAGGCGTTGGTCAACGGCCGGCATAATGGTGTTATTATTAACGGTGGACGGTGTCCCACCGTTGGCGTCGGCGGGTTTTTGTTGGGGGGAGGATTGGGTCCGTTTACGAGGAGTTTTGGGATGGGGTGTGATACCCTGAGGGAGGTGACGCTTGTTACTGCCGACGGGCGGATCGTAACCGTTGGCGATAAAGACGAGCCAAGTTCGGACGAGGGCATGCTCTTCTGGGCGCTGCGTGGTGCCGGCGGAGGCAATTTTGGTGTGGTTGTTGAGTTCAAGATGGCCCTCTGCAAGCTGAAGAACGAAGAAGGGCTGGTGGTGGCGGGACGGTACACCTGGTTTCCTAAGCCGGAGGCAGAGGCGATGGATGAGTTCATGAGTACCATGGAGAGATTCTACACAACCGATTGGCCGGATAGTCTCACGATCGATAGCTCATGGCTTTGCGACCTCAAGCAGAGCGGCGGCAGCGAGCTCGGCGTGCGGTTTCTCGTCTACTACGACGGCAGCGAGAAGGAGTTCGACGCGCTTATTGATAACAAGATCAAGGAGACGAACCTCGCAAAGCAGCTCAAGCGCCGCACCCTGCAGGAAAAATCGACCCGTTTTCTGCATGAGACATTGGCGTCGCAGTGGTCCGAGGAAACCATCAAGGCGTTTCCCTCTGGTCCCGAGATCTCGTACAAGCTCTATACCTCATTCGTGTTCAGGATCAGGAAGGACGACGCCGACGACTCCCAAAAACTCATCAGCTGCGTGATCGCCATCATCAGACAAGAAATGGCCGCCTTCCGGCGCGAATTCAACGGCGAAGCAGGTCTGCTGCAAGTCACCTTCATCCACGCGGGCGGGGAGGCCAACGCAAAGAAGCGGTCGGAGACTGCATTCCGCTGGCGTGACTGCACGTACCACGCATACATCATGATTGAGTGGCAGGAGAAGTGGTTGGAGATGGACATGCGGGAATTCATGCAGAAGTTCAAGGAGAAGCTGAGACCATTCTCCGTGATGGGGTGTGCCGCCTTCATCAACTTCCCCGACGCTGCGGTCCAGTCGGATGCTAGTGAGAGGGTGTACTATGGCAACAACCGCCAGAGGTTGCGGCGCATCAAACAGATTTGGGATAAGGACAATTTCTTTAAGTGGAATCAGGGGATTCGCCTTCCAACTATCTCTTCTACACAGTCGGAAGGCAGGACTGCCACCAATTCTTCAAAGGCCAAGGCAGCCCCAAAATCTCATCCAGATGAAGGGGTGATTAAGGCATCTACTTTCCAGTTGATGTCGGAGTCTAATTCAGCATCGCCACCTTCTTTGCTTGCCGATGATGGCAGGTATCAGTTGTTGAGTGATGAGGGCGAGATCGTGGAGATCGAGGAGCAAAAGCTCACGGACGTATATGCGACAGAACAGTGGGACAGCTTTGATCACCCAGAGGCGAGCGGGGAGATCAACTACAGTGTGCTTGGCAAAGGTATCATTGACTTGAGCGCCTTGGGATTCTAGTCTGGTCTGACTAAAGAAGGATTAGTACTTGTGAACTTGAAGGGGCTGTGTGGGAGAAAGTATATGGAGATAAGCTAATAGCAATATACTGATTTTTCTTTTACCCCATCAGAGCACCTGTCGTGAAGCTTATTCGAGCAGCACACAATATCCGATATAGTTGACCAGTCCTCCATGGAAACACCGTGCTTGTCTGCTCTTTCCCGTGTGATCAACATATTGGAGATGAAGCCAGTCAGCGATTTCTGTTTGCGATGTCTCGGAGCAGCCTTTCCACCCTCCCCATATTCCCGTCACGGTCGCTTTGGCCCCCAAGGTCGCGTTGACCCTTAAGATCCTATTGGCTCTCAAGGTAACTTTGGCTGTGAACGTTTGGAGGGTCGTCCTCTGGAACTAAGCCTTGTCGCACGTTCTCGCAACGCAAAATAACCCTGAATCTCGAGGAAACCATCGACGGCGAAGCCGACCCTGGACCTGTTTCTTTTTAATTAAGACCCGAATCTCAGTCTCTTCCGAGGGACCTGGGACCACGTTCGAGTGTAGCCCCTCGATGTTATTGAAAAACCCGGGCGCAGGCCTAAGATGCTTGTTTTCAGATGGTACGATACTGCAAGTCAAGGCTATTCCGCTCCACTTGAGAATCAGAATGTAGCTTGCACATTCGAGCTCAATGGGTGGACTCTTTTCGACAACAGCCAGCCTGAAGATAAGAGCTTCACCCTCGTTCAGCACGTATTGTCTGTGTGTGTCGTCCCCATCACCATGGATGCCACGATATACATCCAAGGGTACTGGGAACTTGGTGCGGGCTGCCACTCCAAGAATATACCTCAACTTGGCGCCGCTGTTAATTTGTGCGCTCGCCCTTATAGCTGACATCCTCGCAACATAGGCTTCAGAGATTATGTAGTCGTAGTAATTTTGACGACCGCCCAAGCAAAACAAGCAAGGGTCCAACTCCATGTCTCCCAACGAGACAAGTATAAGTATTTGTATGGGTCTTGCCAAGCCACAGCTGGGACTAGACAAGTGTGATGACGGTCCTGCTACTTCATCCAGAACAAGAATGTCGTGGCGGCCCAAGCTGACCCAGACGTCGGGATTTACGCTCTGCCAGTCGAGGCATCGATAACCAATCTTTCTGAAAACGGCGGGAACAGACTTGCCATAAGCCCACTGGTCGGGAGTTCCAACTGAGTCGAAACGGACACCTCGCAGGAGGAGCACCTTTGGTATGGCTGCTGGGTGTGTCATGTGAGTTGGCGGCGCCTGTGCGCAATTCAATCGTATCAGATAGACCACCCCAGTATCTCTGGAGGATATCACTCTTTTGAATAACTCAGCATTGAGGCTGAGTCCCGCGTTCGTCATTTCAAAGCGGAATCGGGCGTCATGACGACAAGTTTGGAGCCCGGTTGATTCCGCAAAGCAATTTGGTGAAGGGGCTAAAACGGGAGCCTCGCTATCTTGCAGTACCGATGTCAGTTCCCAGCCTGCAAAAAAAAAGTGTCAGTCACACGTGTGTTGGATCATCAAGGAAGCTGGACCATATTTGTACCTGGGGTAAGAGTCAGGCGCCGCATGAGCCACGGCGTCCCGGCCAATCGGGCCAACTGTGTACTGCTCCCCAAAGATCGAAGCCCGGGGATCGTCTCTCGAGGCCGTATGGAGCCTTGTCGGGTGTTCCAAACGAAAATTGACTCGTCGTTATAAGTTCGTATGAGCTCGTGCTGAAGCCTAATTAACGCATGTTCCCCTTCACCGTATATCAGGGGCATATGAACACCCAGAAAGCCCAACAGACTGTAGGACTGATCCTCAATGCGAGTTGTTTGCCTGTTTGCAGCCCATGAGAGTTTGGTGGCTAAGCAACAGTGGCGAAAGCTGGTCAGATGCTCGCGTCAGATGTGTGTAGCTCTTTCAATCTCCACGTCCCATTCGTTCCGTGATCCGATATAACTCCAACCACCGTCGAAAAACTCCAGAAGATTTGGGGCCAAGAGCTCTTGAAGAGTCCATCCCCTGGTGAACCACCGGCTTTTTTCAAAGGCTTCTTCAAGCTTTCTCGGGTTCTGCCCTTTGGGAATTGACACATCGGCCAGATGGACATAGCAGATTATGGATGACTGGTACCAGCAGAACATCCCCGGATGAATGTCTCCAACTCGAAAGAAGTAGTGTTGAGGAGTCTCATCTCGACGTGCAATTTGGTACCGATTGGGAATCTGAGCCTTGGCTTATGGACGATGAAGGAATGAACCGCGAATGAGATTCGGAAATTTGAGCGAAGAACAGCTCGGCCTGGCCTGACGCGTTTTTGACTGCTCGCAGACGTGTCTTTTGCTGCTAGCAAGATTTTCAGAACTGTTTTCTGCAATGGTTGGACAGAAAAGCAACGGTTGAGGTGGCTGAAGCAGAAGACTTTGGTGAGTACTTACCAAATGAACCGCATTTGCGGCCTACCATCCCGACACATATGCATCTCAAGCGGTGCTTCAGCCACATCTGCGCCCAACGGTCAAGAAACAAGGTCATCACAAGGCAAAACCGAGGACATTAAGGGGAGGTATCTGGACGACTGGTTGTAGGCTTATTCCTGCTGCAGCCTCAAGAGGGTGCTGAGACGGACCATCTACAGACAGGCCGTGAGGTATGACCGATGAGACAGATGAAACACAACTGAAGTGAGTAGAGAAACCTGATGACTTGGTTTTCTGGTTGGAAAGGAACAAACTCAGAAGAAGTGAACCTGGGGTCCTGGACTTCCTGACAAACCCGCCTCAGATGTCCTAGAGAAAAACTGGGGTGGGCGGCGACTTCCCGATAACATGTTAGCAGATCGTGCGCCTAATTCGTCATCAACTGAACAGGAAGACGGGAGCAAACCAAAGAACTTCATTGAGCCAATACTAACCAGAAGGAAAGAAACATCCAGACAAGAACCGCTCGTCAGAATGATCATGCCGGAAAAAGCCACTCAGCAAAAAAGCCCGAGAAGATCAGAGGCATTGGACGTGAGCATCGAAGACACGAGCTCTCTTCCGAGCTTCACAAATTATTTATGCCGGATTCCAGGAGATAATTTGGTAGGCAGGCCATCTACGGGCATGTCACGAGGAGGTCTGAGAGGGATGAAAACTCATTGAGTTCATAGTTGATGAGCTGGTTGTTTGTTTAAAGAGAAATGAGAAGAAGTGACCTTGCAAATCCAACGTCAAATGTTCCCCAGAAGAAAACGCGCGGCGGGTAACGACTTCCAAATGGTAACAACCGGTTGTATACCTACCTACTGAGGACGACGCGAGTGAAATGCAATGGAGACGGGAGCTTGAGCCTATGCTTACTTCTAGTACCGCGAGGAAGGCAGGACCTGTTACCTAAACGTTAACTGTCAGAATTCTGTCGTCACGGAAAGTGCGGCCCAGTAGATCGATCGTGAAGAAACACACACTGCCGGTGGACAGGAGTGAAGATGCGAACGCAGTAGGCGTGACAGGCAGAACAAGACACGGTCATTTGAACAAAATCCAAAAACGCTTGAGCTTGCTATATTCAACCATCCATCCAACCACTTCCTTATACAACACTCCCAGCGAGTCATCTATTTATCCCAAACCTCCCTTGCCTTCGCCGCCTCTTCAGCAGCCACTATAACCGCGGGTGACTGAAGCGGTGATGGTGATGGCGATCGGGACCTGGACCGTGACCTTGATCTCTCCTTTTGTGTCGCTGTAGCCTCTTCTGTCGTCTTGGTGATCGTTAACGGTGCTAGAGCCGGTACTGGAACTGATGTGGCAGTCGCTTCCGTCTTATCATCCACTGAAGCTGCTGTTGTTACCGCTGTCGTTGCCGGTACTGGGGGATCCTCAAGTGAAACTTCTTCCATACCCTTATCATCCTGCTTCGTCGTCGTAGTCGTAGTCGTCGCCGTAGTCTTCATCGCCTCCGGGCTCGCCACATTCATCAAATTCACCGTCCCCGCTGGGCTCGCGACATTCATCAAATTCACGCTCCCTACCGTCCCAGCTGTACCAGGCCGTGATCCCGCTCCCGCACCACTACCAACCGGCTTCCTCGCAATCCCGCCCCTCACCCTCTCAGGACTTCCAAACTCACTCCCGCTAAACCCATCCTCACTCCCCGCCGCATCCAACATGCTCTCCCCACTCAACGCCCGTCTCCTAAACTGTCTCGACTGCCCACCGCCACCACCACCACCGCTACCACCAGTAACACTACTATTTCCCGTCCTAGTAGTTCTCGTCGACTCCGGACTACCCGTCGCTAGCGGTAGAGCCGCATAAGCCCCGTTGCGGGTAGGAGATTGGGGCATGAACGTTTCTCTTTCCTCCGATGAGCCCCCGCCACCGCCGCTGAGGAGGACCGAGGTGCGGTTCTTGAGGGCTTTGGACCAACCCCATCCTCCTTTCTTTTCCTGTTCTTTTTCCTTTTCTTGTGATTGTGATTGGGTTGATCCAGTCTGCGAAGCGGTGTCGGATGATGTCGTTTCTGTGGTGCCGGTAGTACCGGCGGTACCAGAGGAGGTAGAACGGATAGGCGTAGTCTCGGTAATCGGTGTCGTTGGCGCCGAGCGGCCCCATCCTTTCCTCTTCTCGCCTGCCCACGCAGTCCAGCTGCTCACAAAGGCGCCGGCTTTGCTGCCTACTGTTGACACGGCTGGCGCCAATCCTCCTTGTCCTTGTCCTTGTCCTTGGCCGTTGCCATTCCCGTTCTCACTGCCACCCTTTTCGCTACTACCCTGCTGTTGTTGTCCATTCCCATTCCCACCAGCTGCCAGATCAGCCTGCCGCTGCTTCTCCGCCTCCTCCGCCGCCCGTCGCCTCTGCTCCCTCAAAGCCTCCATGTCCGCATACAGCTTATTGAACATCGTGCTCGCCTTCTCCTTGCCCGCCTGCAAATTCCTTCCCAGCACCTCCTTCCCGACCGCAAACCTTTCGTCAAGATGCAAATCCTGCACCTGCTGCGCTATGCGCCTCTGCACATCATCGATCGTCAGCCCGCCGGCGCAGGGGTGTTTAGGCTCCACGATGTCGAACAGGTGGGAGTCCGTATGTCCGTCCCAGATCCGGTAATTCTCCGTGCGCTTCCAGGCCTCGATGAAGTCGGCGTTGAAGTCGAGCGAGGGGTCCCCTTCGATGTGCGGGAGTAGCATGCGCGGGTTTTGGGCGTGGATGGCGAGGTGGTTGTGGTATTTGACCGAGGAGATTAGTGAGAGCAGGTATTCTTCGAACTGCAAGCGGATGAACTCCTCGGAGCCGACGTAGCCCATTGTTTTCGGCATGCCAGGGTTGGCGTCGTCCCATGTGTCGTTGACGTTTTGCGTGATGAAGTCGATCCAGCGGCGGTCGGGGGTCGACAGGGCCAGGGCAGACTTGAGGCTGGTGGAAGTAATGTTAATCGAGTCTTCGTCGAGGTTGATCAGAATATCAGAATATCGGTCCTTTTGTTGTAAAAGCAGCGAGTTGGTGCTGCCGACGATGTAAGACTTCGTCCCAAAGTCCGCTAGGACATCAAGCTGCTGAAGGGGGGTATACGGCCCGAACAAGCTTCCCTTGCCGAAGATCTGAAGCGGCAAGCCCATGTACGCCAGCAGCGAGTTGCGATCACTAGTCCGCAAGCTCGTCGGCCGCTGCAGTTTTCTTTCGTAGTTATCCAGCTCCGGACCAGCCGAGTCTTGCAAGTTCCTCAACAGCCCCGGAATCAGGCTGATCAGCGAGAACTGCATCATGCAGAGCCTCTCGCACCGCGACCCGAAGAACAACATCTTGGGCTGGAGCAGACAGCACTTGAGCAGCACGAGCGTCTGCCACCGGAACTCGCGCACCAGCTCCCGCAGGCTCATGCCGAGATATAGATCCCTGTCCTCCTCCTTCTCGCCCAGCAGCGTACCGCGCGCCTTCTCGTCCGCCAGGCTCTCCTGGAAGCGCCGGAGGATCTCGACGTCGGTGAACTCGCGCTGGGCGAACCAGGCCTTTGTGACGACGCTCAGACGCTCGCGCAGCATGCCAAAGTACTGCGGCGAGTCGGCGATGATGACGACGGCTTTTTGCACGGTCGAGCGGGTGACTTCGGCGGGGCGGTTGAGCAGCTGGGAGGCGTCCATCTGGCGGGTGCACGAGATACCGAAGAGGGAGGTGGCTTCGGGGTCGGAGGCGGTGGCGGGGCGGAGAAGGGTGAAGTAGGAGAAGTCTTCTGTTGCGCTGTGTCGTTGTCCGATGTGTCAGTCGTCATGTCTGCCCTGAAGAGGAGAAAGGGAAATGGAAGAAACCTACGCGTGAGCACCATCGCTCAAAGCCATGAACGGCAACAGTCCCCAGTCATACTCGGCAGCTGGGTCGCTACCCTCGGGCACGCCGAACCACGTCTCGACTTCGGGGCCGCGCGCATGGTGGAAGTCGACGACGGCGACGAGCGGGGTGAAGCCCGGCTTTCTCTCTGTTGTCGGTGTAGGCGGGACAGACATTGTCTAGGCTGGGTATCCGGAATCCGGAATCCGGGGAGTTACGACGGGTATGTATGTATGGGATTGGGCTGCAGGATGGGGGCAGAAGAGGTGAATCCAATGCTTTCCACCAAAAGCTACCGCGCGCTTCGCTATGTGGCTCGAATCTGTCTCTCTCGTGGTCGCTAATTCAAGATATCTCCATGTGATAGGTGTATATAAGAGTGGCGACAAAGAGAATGGGGGAACTATTGTTGTTTAGTCGGGTTGTTATGATCTTGGATTGAGGTCAGAAATGGCGGCGTGATAGGTAGGCGGGCCAAGCAAATGCCAATGCCAATGCCTCGATGTCGTCGTTCACTGATCAGGGGGTATGTGTCGGGTGCATAAACAAATATCCTGACAATAATGTGCTGTTTCTATAAACATCGAAACATTTCCATACAGTCCTCGGCCTGGTCTTTCGAAGAACCAAGGAAGTTTGTGTTGAAGAGGATGGGAGGATTGGAGCTTCTCTCCGACAATTCGACGAGTTCGCGTTCGTGACAATGGGCTGGGCGGCTCGTGCTTCGTTCCCACCGCCTGGAGACGGGAACCCACAGCGCTGAACAACACCTCAAACCCTACGTGATGAGAGATCCTGCGGGGTGGCAGCCTCCAATTGGTTGACCTTCCATGGGTTTGCATCGCCGAGTCCAACAACACATCGTTTTAATCTATCCATCTATCTGTACAGTATCTCGATGCTGATGATGGAAACCAAAGTTCATGATGTTTCCTGCTTTATCCAGTCCTTGTCCCTTTTCTTTCCTCAAGTCAATGCTTCATGCAACTAAATACAAGGAGTCAACCGCAAGATGCGGGCGGCATAGTATGTGTGCATCGGAATAGGCATCCATCAAACCGCCTAACCGTGAGGCTTGGCGCTAACGAGAAAGACGGGATGTCGACGGCAACGGTGGTGATAATGAACACAAACACCCGAATTTCCCTTCCTATCCGCCGACCAGGGCTATGGGTTCTACACTAGGTCAACGGTCATCAAGGGCACAAATACATTTGCATCTCACCTATCCCTCCCCATCTGGCCCCGACTTCGACATCCCCGCGACCCCTTCACCCCCTCTTCACCCCCTTTTCACAGCCCCTGAGCTAAAACAGTGATCCTGGCGATCTCCGACTAAGAATGTATAATGCGAGCCCATTAATACTCCGAGGGGAGCTGCTGATACTGGAAAGTCTATTATGTACTCGAATTGCTGTAGAATTCCAACTCTATCCGGCCGCCTTCCCGGTCGACACAGCTACTTTCTCTCCATATCAATAGAGTCCGTTTGTCCAACATCAACTCCCGCGGAGAGATCGAAAAGCAGCCGTCTTCAAGTAACACATCCGTCCCTATCCCCAAACGCTATGCATGCCTAAGCTTTCCACCATTGGCAGAAATCGGTCGCGGTTCGACAGTCAACAAGCGCAAGCACCCTCTTTCGCATCCTGATTTCTTTCACTTCTTTGTCTTATTTGATCCTAACCCCAAATATCGCCTGTGCCTGTGTACGTGTATTCGCCATGCATGCGTCCCTCTCTCTAGGACATACTCAATTGCAATGCCCTTTCTTTGAAACCTCCCAAGTACCCGGGACCTGGATACAATGTTTTGATGTGTATCCGCTTCCCCGCTCTTCAAACATTGTAGACAAAAACAGACTCGGTAAACACCCAAAAAGTCGACCGAAGAAAAGCGGATTATGACGGTAAGAAAACATGTTGCATGATGTCGTGGTATCATGAAGCCAGGGGGACTTCTACCCCTGTATCGAACATTCGGGGTCATATTTCGACCCTGTCGTTGCCGTGTTTTATTGCACAATGTCCTCGGAGTACTCCATTTGCCCGGAGGCTTCGACATTGTGGTAGTCAAGGATCTCGGAGTACCTGTGGCTCGGTTAGTTGTTGGTTCTCAGCCCATAACATGAATAGGTGAACTCACATCATGATCTTCCATGTGTCCACCGGGAGATCGGCGTCGTTGAAACTCCAATCGAACTTCTCCTCGGAAACAGGCTCGTCGGTGGGATCGTGGTAGGGGGCAAGGTACTCGTGGGACAGGGCCTCGGTGGCAGTTATCCGCTTCTTGGGGTCAAAGACAAGCATGCGCTCGAGGAGGTCGACAGCTAAGACAAGTCAGTATGTTGTGTAGCCTACGATGGCCAGCGACCGAGACATACCTGAGGGATCGGCGTTCTTAAACTTATTCTTCAGGGGCTGACGCTCGCGCTTGGGGAGGGACTTGACGAATCTCAGGGTCTGATAGAGAGTTAGCAACGTTGTCGATGGGCCTTCGCTAGAGTGGGGGTACACACGTTTTCACTGGCGATGGTGTTGATGACATCGTCTGGTGGAGTGCCGAGAAGCTCGGTAATGATGGAGAACTGGTTGACGTGGTCCTTTCCGGGGAAGATGGGCTTGCCCTCGAGCATCTCGGCGAAAATGCAGCCGGCACTCCAGATATCGACCTCGACGTCGTACTTCTGCCAAGTGAGCATGATCTCGGGGGCGCGGTAGTAACGAGTAGAGACATAGCCAGTCATCTGAGGATCCTGGATGCGCGCGAGGCCGAAATCGCAAATCTTCAAGTCGCAGTTCTCGTTGACCAGGATGTTGCTGGGCTTCAAGTCACGATGAACAACACCTGCGGAGTGGACGTATTTGAGGCCGCGCTAAGCCTAAAGTTAGTGCTTCCGGTTATTATCGTGCGACACGTGGATGACATACCATGATCTGGTACAGGAAGTACTGAATGAATTGCTTCTCAAGAGGCCTAGAAGTGAGAAGTCTATGCAGATCAGTTCCGAGAAGCTCGGTAACGAAGTAGATATCCTCAAGAGGAGAGATGAAGATATCGCTCAGAGAGATGACCTGTGGCGCAGCAGGTTAGTCGCAAAGTTCCCTCAGCGTTTCTACGATCGATCACGGGGAACCAACGTTTTCATGCCTCAAGTGCTTGAGAAGCTTCAGCTCACGGTATGTACGCTTGGCGAGAACCGGTGTGCTGAAGGGCTTCATGATCTTCTTGATGGCGACATTCTGGTTGGTGAGCTGGTCTTTCGCGGAGCTGCGCGACAGATATCGTTAGCACGGTGTGTCTGGCGATATATCGAAATGGCGGGGCAAAACGTACCAGACGAGACCAAAAGCTCCCATACCAACGGGCTGGAGATCAGAGTACCTATCGCGGGATCAGACTATGAGCGCATAAAAGAGAATGGTTCGTCGCGGGAAGGCCAACCTCGAGGTGATCTCAAAGGTAGTTCCGAAGATCTGGGCGCGGATGAATTCGGCCATTGTGACGTGTGGTGTTTTATGACTTGGAGGTGTCGAGTTTGCGGATTACAGAACAAAGGATGGAGAGAGGATTGCCGGAAGACTAAGTAGCCCGGTGTCTGGTGGGAGCGCGGGGCAAGCTTGGCCGAGAGTCGAAAACGCAGGTCAAACGCGGTGTCTGATTCAGTGGCGACAATGAAGGGATCCGGTGATCGGGCGCTTCGTGTTTTGTGTAAGGAAGAAGAGACGAGACGTCGGCTGGTGGTCGGATGTTGGCTGCGTGGTGCGCACAACGAGGGAATCGGGCAAAGGCTGAGAATTCCTGAACGCGAACCCAAAACTGTGGTGTTGTCTTTGGAAAGAAAATAGAGTTTAGCTTGGGCACCGAGAGCAAAGTGGAAAGCTAAGTTGAAGGAGACCGAGAGCGAATGGGAGCCGAATGCAAGTGAGTGGGAAACAAGTGGACGCAATGGACAGAAAAAGGAATCCATCCCACTCCCACTTTCCCAGCGCGACCTGGGCAGCTCACTGGCAGCGGGCAATGTAGTGTGCGCCAGTCAGTTGCCAGGGCGGGGAAGTGCGGAGGGAATTGGCCTTTAGTGGTGGACCTTGTTCTGGTGGGGATCCGCCCGCTTACCTGCAGTAGTTCACTAACAGAACTGGGGCTTTTACCCAAAACTGAATTCGGATAGGAGGGGCAGCGACAAGTGGTTGGCAGGTGCGTTGCTTCGGCTCGGATCTCGATCGATGATTGGGATGCTGGCGCCGCAACAACTTGTTGTGTGCTACTCGATATGGAATGATTATCGCCGTGTCGTGTATGTTACGATTCTGGGTCGTCGGACGGTTGGTGAGATGTTGTTATTGTGTTGTTATAAAAAAAAGTCTTTTTGCTTTGCGATCGGAACGCAATTTGAAGTTAGAACCGATAGCCCCGCACTTTCCGATGATGGACTGCTTTTTCTGTAGTTGCACCTACCCGCACACTTGGCGAGTCTAAGTCAAGCTGAGGTCGAAGTCGGGACCCCTTTTAACCGAGGAATATTGTGATGAGGGTTTGGTTGGTGGGTTGAGGTTTATATAGGCCGACGACAACAACAACAGGTCCAAGACTGAGGGAGAACACGCAAAGCGAAGACGGTATCGCAAATGTGGCAGGAGCACAATGTAGGTTTGAAGAGGAGAGAAGCGGAGGAAGGACTTGCGAGGAAGAGGAGGAGCGAAAGCGCAGGTGATAAAGAGCGAGGAGGAAAAAAAAGAAGGATCTACGATCGGTATGGAAATACCTACCAAGTCAAGTCTCAGCTGCACCTGAACCTGAACCTGAACACCCGATGAGCCAGGCAAGGGTGGGTGGGTGAAGATGCAGCCAGCGAGGATTGAACGGGAGGCCGGGCTCACGGGCAAGGAAGTGGGAGAAACAGCTCGAAATGGTTAAGGCGCTACTTGCTTGTAGCAGCAGGGGCCGGCAACTTCCAATAGGGTTGAGTGAAAGATGAGCTGGCACCACCCTACCCTTACTCGAGACAAAGACCGGGAACACGACGCCGGGACTGGAGAACAGGATATGCTGAATTCGACCCGTCTTGTTCAAATTCCATGCTTTGGTTCATCCATTTTCCGCTTTTCTTTTTATCGTTGGTTGGGTACCTGTACCAGCCCCCTCCCCCTTGAGGTGCCCCCCTTCCACTTGAACTGCATAGGTACCCCTAGTGTGTCTCGTGTTTTGCATGTATATCACCATCCTCCATTTACTGCCGGTACTATATTCAACTGGATGCTTGGTCTGATATGTTGTTGTTGATTGTCTCTTTTTACTGCAGGGCCGTCTGAGAAGGCTGAGATGAGATAACCTCAATGGATGTCATGTTGATGTCTCTGTTTTGATATGCAGCTTTTATATGTAAGGTATGGATGTACAAGTCGAGCAATCATGCCTTCCATCTGCTTGCTTATTGCAAGGAGGTGTCTTTTCTTCTATGCACATACTGGATTCAGCTGTCTTTATAGCCCCGCAACTTGGACATAGGTAGCTTCTCGGTTTCCCATAATGTTGGGGTTTTGTCGTGTTACCATCAACCCTCAGTCAATGGGATACTTTTTAGAAAACACCCAACGGACCATATTCGGCCTCATCAACAGAAACTCATCTGATAGTGCATACATGTGGAAGCGACAGGAATGGTGTGTGCGGTAGGGTTTTGCTTTTGGTAGGGAAAACCGCAACGACACCTCATGGTGCCAAGACTGCTTGACTGGCCAGACGAGGGGAGCGAGGGGAGCAAGGGGAACGACGAGGGGGATGCCCGCTCTAACAAGGGGGTTATGACGTAGTTGAGAGGTGGGGCTCACCAGCATTAAAAGCAAGCGCTAACCACGACCCCTTGTCGCCGAGACATGCCAAAAGGCCCACTCCCGCTCGGCCTGGCAGGCAATCGCAAACCGCAAAGCCATCGCAAACTGGCAAAAGGGCCAATCCGGGGGGTTGCTTTGCTGAGCCCCTCCATTCCTCTGTTCCCTCCACATCGCGAATTTGGGCACAATCGGACTTTGATCGAGCTTTTCAGCCAATTGTCAATCTGGCGGTGACCCGTTCCTACTGTGGTACACCCATTCTCTCCCTTGTCTTGTGAGTGAACCGGCCGTTCCTCCGACTGCTGTCAACGAACCGAACATGGAACCGCAGTCACGCGCGGCTTTCCCCCTCCCGAAGTAGGTACCACTCGAACTTTGACTGACTTAATGAAAAAGAAAGCCATGATCATTGTCACATCGACAAGAAGGGCAATAAACAGGTTGTCAGGAAACGTGTCTGGAAGAAAAGCTCCGGCTTGTGGAACACGAAGGGGCTGGCGATTTACAATGCATACACCACATTTGCCATGAGGTTAGAGAGTATTCAACCGACAAGGTGAATGTCAACGGAGACACCTTGGATACTCTGGATTCAGGAAGCTATTTCTAACCAAGGAGACCAAGTCATTATCAAGCTCACTGCCAGTAGAAAACAAGATGAAACCGCTAACGACATGCCTTGCAGACGGTCCAAAGCTTGGACCACCCTCCACATATCGCACCAGCATGGCCTTTCCCCCAGCGCTTGGACTCAGCACTCAGGCACGCACGCAATTCTCATCCCCGGATGTCTTTTGACCATTTTTCAGCCTCCATGAGTCGGCTCGAAACATCAACCAGTGCACACAATGGCCACTCCACCATTTTACAATAGGCGCGTCATTGACCACGCTTCTCCTTCCTGGCAGTTGCCATACTCTCAATCTTGACATTCTTACTCTTGGGCTTTTCAAGTTGCCTCGTTTGGGTATCAACGCAAATGGCACGTATTATATGGTGCCGTCGTGGTTGTGTACAAGTAGAAGTCATTCAAACCACTACCAAAGAGACATGCACCTAGTACTCAACATGTTAGCCATCTCGATGATACCCCAAGACCCCCCAAGAGCCTCCAAAGATCCTAGTAGTTGGGTCTCAGACCACACACCACTCACAGCCTCCCAAGTCAAGTCTGACAAGGCCCCATATCAGAACCCCCCTCGGCGGCCCTCTCTTTTCCCATTCTGCCCCTCCATGATCGGAAATCGGGAATTTGCCTCTCAAGTCATTCCCAAGAAGAGACATCCGGTCATCACGCAACCTTCGACAACCCTCCTTGTCAGGGTCCTCGCCAAGACTCCCACTTTACACGCTTTAAGGGCCCCAACCTCCATCCATCCACTCATCCACATGAAGCCCATTACAATCAACTCAACTCACCTCTTTCCCCTCGATAGCATGTGTCGGCTGCCCTGGCGAATATTGGTTGATATTCACCTGCCACGCCTGCTTCCAGAGTAACACGTGTCGCACACAGTCTCACCGTTGTGTACCGTACAAGTTGCACGGATCACGGATTTCATTCCCGTGATCATCAGGGACCGAGACTGTCGGGGTGAGGTATACCGTCCGGTTCCTACCCACGGATACTGTTCTGGTTTTCCATCTCATCTTTCTTTTCGTTCCCATCGCTGTCCGACCTGTTGGGATCACGACCTTCAGATGATCTGCGTGCTACACCAAATCCCAGATCAAATCATGTTATCTTCACCCAGACCCCAAGTCAGACGACAGACCCCCATATCAGTCACCATACACACTCATTCTCTCTCACCTTCCCTCGCACGCCTCGGTGCTGAAGCTATAAACCTCAGCTTCCGCACATACAAAACCACCACCACCAACAATTGTAAACTACGTACCGAGAAAGTGCGGAATCAGAATGCCGTCATAACCAAGAGACCCCTGGTCCATTGTTCCGCTGTCCCTGCTGTCCCTGTTATCCCCAGCCGAGGGAAATTCAAGCAGAGAAAAAAAAAACCCTGTGCTGGACATCGACCGGTACCCTGCATGTTGAAACGGCGTTATTCATGAGCAGCCCCATCGCGAATACCACGCAACAATTCCGAATCTGTCCTAGCCTTGTCAATACCAGTGGGGTCAGGACGGGGAAGCTTCCAGGCCCATTTCATGCATGATGACGTCGTCAGGATATGGCGCAGCTAGTGTACAGTTAGCTACCCGCGAACTCGTTCAGGTCCAAGACGTCTTCCCTCCTTCCCGCTTGTCGAGAGTGTCCTTAACACTATTGGCGGTTTGACCCCCATGGGCCCCGTCGAAAACCCTGGATCAGTCACACGAGAGCTCAGAACCGGGAGGAGGATAGTCCCCTCAATTTATGATAGGGTCCACAACACGAGACTCTGCGAATGCTGCTAGGTGCTGCTAGTTTGCAGATGCGCAGGAAAAGCACGTTTTTCAAGGCAGAAAGCATGTCAAAATAATGACCACTATGCGTTGGCTTAGTTCAATCTTTTAATATCGACCAATGGTCAAGGACCTGCAAGTGTCTTGTCATCGATTTCACTCACTGCACTCACTGCCCATCCATAGTACACTATATCTCTGCATCGCAGCCAGGGTCCTTCATGCATAATGCAGCAGGCCCAGCAGCCGGAGATGCATACAACTCACATTTCCAACATGGGACAATTCCTCCCTGCCAGCCCATCGACAGCTGAACTTGGGTAGGGATAGAAGCGTCTAAATTCTTACGGAATGCATCTCGCATCCTGTATCTTGCAACGCTAACGGTGAGCTATGGGCTGTGAGCCATAGATACTTTAGCACAGAAATGATGCATATCGACGAGGTGACCCGTCAGAAAGAGAAAGTGAAGTTGTCAACACCCATGCTGCTGCCGGTAGTGTTACAACCCTGTGCTGACAGCTCCAGCTCATAGCTTCCGTCCTAGACGTCAACTCCAGGAGCTACACGACATACTGTATGCTGGATGTGGTCGATCACTTCCAGCTTCCCCCCAGGGCAGGGCCAGTACATATCCTCGGCTGGAACAGGAACCAACCAGCTGCTCAAGGCAAGTGTGGGATATGCAACTATTCCCACCCTTGTTGCCCCCTGACCTCCACGTCTGCCCCCTCGTTTCCCGTTTTGAGCCTCCACGCCTCCATCCCACCACTCCTTGTCTCTCTCCTTATCAATCACCGGTCTGTCCGGTCTAAACTAACGGCAGCAGGGATACCACGGGAAACAGATCATCCTTTCCTGCCATCGACTTTCCATACTGTATCCATCCCGTCCCCATCGGGGAGCCGGGCAAGCGACCACCAAGCCATGTCCATGCCCCTGGAGCAAGTCCCGTCCGTCCATGATCGCCATCAATCAACCAAAGACACACATTTGTGTGACAAATAGTTCCCTGCCAAGATGTTGTACGACTCGACATGCTTGACACAGATGGGGTGCAACTGTGCAACAAAGGAAATGTGAAGCTATCGTCGACTCCGAATGGCACCTCCCGGCACGCCGTCACTCTGACACGCTCGCTCACTACATGTAGCTAGCACGCTGGCTGGTGGATCGAATGGAGGCTCAAATGGGCAGGAGGCTCAGTGGCTGGCCAGTCAACGGGTTCTCGGCGATCCGCAACGGTGATCTGCAAACTTCAATCGAGACGTCTCTTGCTCAACAATATGGGATCGCCGGCTCGGGCCCCTCCGAGGACTGGACCCCTTTCGGGTGAGACCCCTTAATCCGGTTCGACAAGGTATCTGTTTCTGAAATCCCCATCATACTTACCTAACTTTCCGTGTCAGAGTGCTTACCGGATCCATTATCAATGCATCCACACACCCGGCACATCAGCTACCGACATAAGAACCAGACTGAAAAGAATATTCGATGAGGAGGCTCTACCCCAAGCTCTCAGAACCCTGCCGGCCCCGAGTGGCAAAAGCCCTACTGACACTGCACATACTAACCACATTCAAGTGACACAGCAGAAGTCAAGATGGCCTAGAAGGTCCCTTGTACTTCCATCTTTTACTCTCTCAGCTGTCACAGAGCTGTGGCCACCCATATCATCCTTCGCTCTCGGGTACCTCAATAGTAAATGGATACAGGAATACATTTACCCATAATGATGCTGCACAAGCTATGGGGTACAGTCCATGTGAGTCATGTGTTGAAGTTCTACGGCAAAGGTAACTGAGTGTTTATGGACACTTTGACGCCGTCAATCCCAGCATCAACCTGCGCACAAAAGAGTCCAGTCTTGAGCAACCGACGATCACCCAGGTCTAGAACATTCGCCAACTGGTCTCTCTACATACACCATAAAACCATTTATACCTCACCCATAGCTACCCAGCCAATCATGAGGGCCGGTATTACCTTTGTGACGCCTAGGACATCTCGTCCTCCCTTGCAATTCCTAGAACAGCAACAGTTCGATGACAAGTCACACAAACAGGCTTCTAGAAGCCATTTCCCCCGTTCCACGAGTTAGGCTAACTAAGCCTTATCGTTTCCGACAACCGACATGCTTCGAACGCCAAGGGGTGCGCGGGATTGTAGCAAAATAGCAGCGGGAGATATTCCGGGATCATGACACCGAAATCACAAGCTTGTATGGAACGAGCAGAAAATTTGTAACCCGCCGCTGGTGACCGATGCATAAGCCGTTAACGGGGATACCGATATTGAGTCCCGTGTGCTAAACCAGCTTGTTGCGTCGAGCTTATTGGTTGTATGAAATATGTGCGACATCAAGACACTATAGTTAGTAACCAACCCATATGAGAAGATGGTTTGAACCAAAAACAGTGCAGGCACTCCGCGACATTAGGAATTCACCCAAACAGAATGAGCATGATACAACAAAAGGCATATATATATACATAGAATATGATGAAACCAAAGAGAGCAACAGGAGTAGAAAAGAAAAAGAAAAGGAAAAGAAAAGCAAACCCCGTAAATGATATTTAAGAAGAAACTATCAAGACATGACAAGGCAACAAGGAAATCATCAAGGCTGTACTACATCACTGAAACGGCCTACAGCACTCACAACCCACACCCACGGTCACACTCGCTACAGGTACAGTTACACTAAGTAGTCCCTACAGAAAACAAAACATCCTATAGGTATTCTTCACATCTTGCTAGCACAGGCCCCATTCCATGCACCATACTATCTCTACCCAAGTACCTCTAAGGACTACCATAGAAGTTGACTCGACCAACCACAAAGAAGACATCGGTTGAATTGACCCACTGGTAGATCGGCATGTGCGCGGCACATGCGGGGGATGGACAACTCATGGAGATCTGACAGCATGTCGTCGCACCTGGAAAGGATAAATAATTGATCAACATTAGGTAGTAGAGAGCTAGGCAGAGTTAATTGGAACAAGAAAAGGGGGGAAGTGAACGAAAATGAAACAGCAAAAGGGCTTAAATAGACAGGCGGGGGGCAAGAATGTAGCAGTTGTTGAGCAGAGACTGAAGGTGACTGAAGGAGGCTGAAGGAGGCTGGGGAGAGTGAAGAGAGTGAAGAGAGTGAAGAGAGTGAAGAGAGTGAAGAGAGTGAAGAGAGTGAAGAGAGTGAAGAGAGTGAAGAGGGTGAAGAGATTAAAGAAACCAAAGGTGAGAGGTTAAGGAATTTTTGACTAGAGTGAGCAAAGTAAGGAGACATAATAGAGGAAAACACAACAGGACAATGTTGTTCGTATTTACTTACCTATACCATACTCCAGGCCAACCAAGTCATGAATCCAATATTCTCACCCATCGATCGCCAAGTGACGTTTGCCGGGATCCTAGATAGTTAATGAAACTGGCGCTGTTCGGACTTTGGAGCATGAACCCCATCGAAATTCCTTGTTCCTCCTGTTCTTGTTCTGACAATTCAGTCATGTCCTTCTGTGAAACGCGTCGTCGAAGGTCGGAAGTGTCTCGCACTCAGCTCCATTCTCACCAAACATGCAAAACAGCGAGTGATACGGACAACTGTAAAAGTCATAAAAAGTCTGTATTCAAATAGTGCCATTACTCATAGGTTCATGAATCGTAACGGCGTAATCAAGAAGGTAAGTCATCAACCCCATCCTCCCCGTTCCACTCTTCACTCAAAAGATTATCCAAGAATCTTATAGGTATCCTACTTCCCCCTTTTCATCTTCTGTCTCCCCTTTCCTGCTGGGGTTTCCGCCCCCTTATTTGTCCTTCACATTCAAAGGCTCAATGTTCCAGATACCCTCCGCATACTCATTGATACAACGGTCCGAGCTGAAGAAGCCCATTCTCGCCACACTCTCAATGCACTTGGTGACCCAGCCCTCCTGGTCGCGGTAGGCCTTGTCAACAAGCTCTTGCGTCTCAATGTAGCTGTGGAAGTCATCGGACACGAGGTAGAAGTCACCGTGGTCGCGGACAGCAGAAATCATGCCCATGAAGTCGTTGGGCTCGCCGAAGGTGCCCTTCTCGATAGCCTCAAACACCTTGGCAAGGTCGGGATCGACAGTGTGCGAGCCATAAGTGTGGTTGTGACGGATGTCCTCGACGTCCTCGGCGAGGTTGCCAAAGAGGAAGATGTTCTGTTCGCCGATTTCGCGGGTGATTTCAATCTGAGATAGGTTAGCAAAAGATCATATGGCATGGAGAGGGTTTTGCTTACGTTGGCACCATCGCATGTACCGATGATGAGACCACCGTTGAGGACGAACTTCATGTTACTGGTACCAGAGGCCCTGTTTCTAGTTAGCTTCTACTTGCTCCAACCTGTTCAATGGAAAACTTACTCGGTACCGGCAGTCGAGATGTGCTCGCTGATATCGGAAGCGGGAATGATCATCTCGGCCTTGCTGACGTTGTAGTCCTCGAGGAAGATGACCTTGAGCAGGTCACCAATATCCTTGTCGTTGTTGACTACGGCGCCGACAGCGTTGATCAAGTGAATAATCTGCTTGGCCATCCAGTAGCCAGGAGCAGCCTTTCCACCAAAGATGGAGACTCTGGGCTGGAACTTCTTCCTCTCCTCAGGTGAGGCTGCCTTAAGGGTAAGATAGCGGTGGATGACACCGAAGATGTTCATCTGTTGGCGCTTGTACTCATGGATACGCTTGACCTGGACGTCAAAGAGAGCAGAGGGGTTGACATCGACGCCGGTGGTCTTTTTGATATGCTTGGCCAGGCGGACCTTGTTGGCGTACTTGATCTCGGCCCACTCCTTGCGGAAGTCCTTGTCGTCCTTGTAGTGCTCAATCTTGGCCAGCTCATTCAGATACTTGAGGTAGTTCTCGCTGCCGGTCTTGCTAGCAATGAGCTCGGAGAGGCGAGGGTTGGCCTGGTGGAGCCATCTGCGAGGAGTGATACCGTTGGTGACGTTGGTGAACTTGTCGGGGCCAAAGACCTCGACAAAGTCCTTGAAGATGGTGGTCTTGATGAGATCGGAGTGCAACTCGGCAACACCGTTGACCTTGTGAGAACCAACAATAGCCAAGTGAGCCATGCGGACCATCTTGGGCTGGGACTCCTCGATGATGGAAACGCGGGCAAGCATGTCGCGATTCTTGGGGAACTTGCGCTCGACGGTCTGGAGGAAGAACAGGTTGATGTCGTAGATGAGCTGGAGGTGGCGGGGCAGGAGATGTTGGAACAAGGGGACGGACCATTTCTCGAGAGCCTCGGGAAGGACGGTGTGGTTGGTATAACCGAAAGTGCTGGTGACAATGTTCCATGCCTCCTCCCAGTCAAGGCCCTCGAGATCCACAAGGATACGCTGGAGCTCGACAACAGCCAGAGTCGGGTGGGTGTCGTTGAGCTGGATGGCGACCTGGTCGGGGAACTCCTTCCATGCGCGCTTGGACTTCTTGAAACGACGGACAATGTCGTAGAGGGAAGCGGCAACCCAGAAGTATTGCTGCTTGAGACGAAGTTCCTTTCCGCGGTCGAGGTTGTCGTTGGGGTAGAGCACGGCGCTGATGGTCTCGGCACGTTGCTGGTCAGCGACCGAGTTCTCGTAGTCGCCGCTATTGAACTTTTGGAAGTCGAACTCTCCGCTGGCAGCCTTGCTGGACCACAGTCTCAAGTTGTTGGTCGAAGGGGTGGCATAGCCGGGAATGGGGACATCGTATGCGACAGCCTTGACGATCTCGCCGCCCTCCCAGGTAGCGATGGTCTTGCCGTTGTCATCAGTGCGCTTGGTGACATGGCCATAGAACTGGATATCGACGGTGACATCGTGACGAGGGAACTCCCAGGGGTTGAAGTCGAGCCAGTAGTCTGGCACCTCGACCTGGTAGCCGTCGATGATTTCCTGCTTGAAGATACCGTAGCGGTACCTGAGGCCGTAACCCCAGGCCGAGTAGTTGAGGGAAGCCAGACTGTCGAGGAAGCAGGCAGCGAGACGGCCGAGACCGCCGTTTCCGAGAGCAGCATCGTGTTCCTGGTCGATGACATCCTCGATTCTGAAGCCGAGGTCGGCGAGACCGGCCTTGGCCACGTCCTTTTGTCCGATGTTGAGCATGGCATTGTCGAGGGCACGGCCCATGAGGAACTCTAGGGAGAGATAGTAGACACGCTTGCTGTCGGCGAAGGTCTGGCGCTGCTGAGTGCGGTTCCACTCGAGAATGAGACGGTCACGGAAGGCCAGACTGCAGGCAGAGTAGGCGGCCTGTTCGTCGCAGTTGTACAAGCTGCGGGCAAGGGTGGTCTCGACATGGCGAACAACCTCCTTTTCGAAGCCGTCCTTGTCCTTGAAGCCGCTGGTCTGGTGTTCAAGCCAAGCCTTGCGCTGGGGCTCGGGGATGGAAGCTGGTTGAAGGCAGATGTTAGAGGTGGTCTATACATCGTGGAAACACTTGGGGGCGTCCTGTCATCCATACCTTCGACGGTCTTGATATCTCCAGCACCGAAGCCGGTAAGGGTTCTCTTGTGCTTGGGGCGAGAGACACCGGCAGGGGCAACACCTCCCTGGATATCGACGAGGGGAGCGCCAACGGATGGCCTCCTTTCTCTGAGGGGCACACGCTGTGTGGTAGTGGAGGCCATTGTGGGCGATGGGATGGAGGGGGTTGCTGGATAGGAGGATCAGAACGTCAGGAAAGCGTTCGTAGATGGAGAGAAAGAGAAGGGAGACCCAGTCCCTTGGGGACCGGGAGGTGATATAGCTATCAGAGCCATGATTGACATGCCATGCCATGCCATGACATCCGAAACGTATGATCCTATTCCTGGTCTGGTCCCTTGTCCGAGGTTGGGCTGACAGTGGTTCCCTCCAGCGGAAACATGGTTGGAAACAGACGACCAAGTGGGGCAGCACCACGTACCTTGATGGGCTAGATGCGCTTAGCGGCACTACCAAGTAAATCGACCCCGCGCAAAGCTACTGGAGCTTCCCGTACCTCTGCAGCTCTGCTGGCCAGCTGTTGGGCCCAGTGGAATGCTGCACCGTGACTGGTGCAGACCTGTTAGAGGATACGCGGGTTGTGTGAGTTTTTGGGTCTAGAATCGAGATCCTTTGATTCCTTTGTTCTTGTTGGCAAGAGGGTAAAGAAGTGGGGCGGATGGGATGAGAATTGTTTTCTGGTATTGTAAAAGGTCATGTGATGGTGTGATGAGAAAAGAATACAATGGACGGGATGACCGGGGCCAACAAGATGAGAGAGGAGGAGTGGGAAAAGAGATGGAGATATGGGATGTGATATCACTTATAAGGAGGCAGACGCCTCGAGGAGAACGAGAAAGGATCCCGAAGTACTCTCGAGTCGGGAGCGGGGGATGCCAGATTCAGCAGCACTTGCTTCCGTGGATTACCTCAACCCCCTCACACCGCAATGCTGTGATCTGTCAGTGTCAAAGCTGCCCGAGCTCTCGAGATGGATGGGTTGTAATGGATTGTCAAGCTCAATGGGTGGTGAAGAAGGGCGATGGACGGCAACCACCACTGCCCTGATGAGCTGCCCCTCTTCTCTTGCTGCAGCTTTCGTCAGTCTTGCTCTACCAGGCAACCTTTCTCATTGCTCTTTCCCTCTTTTCTGTCAACTGGTGTTTTCCGAGTTCTCATTGGTCTCTCCATCTTTCTTCTTTTCACTCTCTGCATGCATTTCTTTCTCTCCGCGGATGGGGACACGCTTCAACCCAGATTCATGGACGTATCAAAGTCGAACCCGTTCCCGCTTCCGAGTTAGGTAGCCCTGGGAACTGGAGCCCAACCGTCCTACCTACAGAGAATTGACCTTCAAGCCAACAATATGTCTTGATTTTGGCGTACCATCTGTCTGTCGGAATGGTTACTGCCCAAACACTTGGACAGTGCAGCTTGTCATGGACTGTCTTGGACGTTGAGTGATTGTGATTCGAGGTGCCCCCCTCCGAGTTGTGACCTGGCACGGCACGGCAGAGGTCTACTACCTTAGTAATGAGTCCCATCCGGGTCGGCGTGGATGGAATTGTTTGGAGTCGTGGTTCTCTCTTTCGATATGCGACTCGAAGAAAGAACGAGAAAGCCCCCGCCACCGTGAATCGTGACAGCCTCAGCGGGAGCAGAGGAGCCGCCTTCACGATGGCTTCGTCGTTTTGTCAAGGTTCAGCTCACCCCTGTCTAGCGCCTTCCCCGAGAAACTCCAACACCGACCCCACTTTCCACAACTGATAGTGGGGCTCTAGCTTGCCAAAGGAGGGGTTCCTTGTCCAATAGCTGTTTACCCCAATGATTGACATCATCGCCTTTGCAGCTCCTCGCAGCTCCAACGGTGCTTTGTGAAACCTCACCTCAACAACCTGGAAGGGGCAGTGCAGGAACGTTCACTGGCGACCGTGAGCAGTCATCTGCCAACCCTTCCTGATTCTGCAAGTCATTTTGCTGGCCTGAAACGACAAGAGCACGCCATTGCCGAATACTTCCCTTATGCGGACGCGTCGGAAACAGCTTTCCTCAAAACACTCCGTCTTGCGCCCGTCACCAACCTCCCGCTTCTTCCACTTCGTACTTGTACTGCACTCGGCCCCGGACCCGACCGCAACATGGTGAGCTCATGTTCTCGGGTGAACACAATCGGCCTGCAACGGCGAGCGCTCTCCACGTGGCTTTTGCGGTCACCTGGTGTCATTAAGCCACTAAGCTCCTTCAACGTGGTTTCGGAATACTATCAATGCGAGCCTCTTCCATACCCTACCATCCACCCGCGACTACATTCCAAATATCAAGTCAACTTCCACCGTAACCCCAAGCGCCAACCAGCGTTGTCTACAAGATGCTGTGATTCCACAGCTCTGCCGTCCCTGAAGGAGGCCAGTCAGGGCCAGTTAGCCATCAAGGTTTCATCCAACAACCAGCGCAACTCCGAGTGGGGGTCACGACATGAGAAGATCAAGATCTTGGATATCATCCAGTTTCTTAGGTTCTCCCCAAGGTCACCAGCTTTTTTTCACGCCAGTGGCCGGCCACGTTGATGTCGTGGGGAATTTACTGACTACCATAGTTCACAGGTTTCTCAACTGCTTGCCTGCTCACCATCACGGCTGGGGCTTCTCCAAGAAACGAATCTGTCCATGATTGTCATTTCTCTGGTTAATCTACCCTCTCTGCAACGCACTAGTTTCCCCTGGCAGTTTGTCACAGGTTCTTTCAAACCCCTCTTCCCCGTTCTACCATTTGTGAATCTTCAGCTAGTATTCACCTCGTATCCTCCTTCAAAGCACCATTCAGGACAACGCTTCACCCACACGCCTCCGTCGCATCGGGATAATGGTTCAAGTACATCTAGGCAAGTTCAGGGTACGGTTCCTGGAGTCACATAACGGGGCTTACAAAATTACATCAGGGGATGAGTTGATGGTATTTCAGTATGGTAACGTACAGCCATGGCTCCAAGTGTCCCTTAGCTGTCGTTGCAGCCATCAGGGCGGTTAGACAGACACTGAGTGGTGCAGGTCCTGCCAATCAAGGTGTCATAAGACTTGCCTGACACCAGTCCATCACTTCCACCGCATGCCTCGAGGATAGCCTCCGCGCCACCACGGAGATGAAACCATTCGGCGTCCCATAAGTTGTCGGACCAGCTGTTGCAGCACTGCTTGCTACTAGTTTCGCGCTTGGGCCAGGCGCACACAGAGCGAGGGGACGTCGGGATCTTGCTGCCACTGACAAGCGCGCCGTCGAGCAAACCCATGCAGGAGGCAACACTCGCCAGGTGGTCACCCCAGCACTTGGTCCTGTTGGAACTGCAACGACGAGAAAGCCAGGGCGTCTCCAAGTCGGTAGTTGAGTTGGCTGTGCTGGCGGAGTCGGCATCACCGTACCTAGAGAGTTCATTTCTTAGAGACAGCCTTTTGGTTCAGCACAATCGAGTTAGACCCACCAGACCAACTGCATGCCGGCAGACTCAGTGATCTCAATGATCTTGAGTGCCCCAGGAATGTTAATCTCAGTGGCGCTGTAGCTGGAGGGAGCAGCGGGGGGGAGGGCGGCAAGGAAGGCCCCCGCGATGAGGGTCAGCTTGGCCAACATTTTGAGTTTGTTGTGTCCAAGGTAGGCGAGGTCAATATAAGAGAAGGAAGAAAAGATAAGGTAGGAGGAGGGATAAGGCCCTCCCTGCATGGAAACAAGAGTTGAGGACACATGTTTGGATTGATATGCAATGCAGGAATACTGTCCGCAAGGACTTGGGGGCGTTGATTTTTGGGATCCAAGGAAAGTGGGCATAATCTGCACACTTGAGGCGGCTTTGTACAAGAGCCCAAACCCTAATGCATCTGATACAGGATGTGGGCCATGTCTTGGATCGATCCTAAAAATCAATGCCCCAGGGCTTTGCGGTACAGTCAATGTTCAAGAGATGGACCGATGCTAACAATGCTTTGTTTTCAGAACACCTTGATGGGGATGCCTCTCGCCTCTGTATACTCTCCATCCCGCCACGGTCTTCCACTCGAGACTCCTTGCATAAATGCTGCTTCGGTCCTTCGGCTCACTAAGTCTTCCAACACCGGCCATGTTGAAATATCGCCAGTCTATAGTAATTGCACCTGGGTTGCGGCTTCTGTTGGCATCCAAGGTCCTATCCCGCGCCTTCCAAGTTCCTGACATGCAGGGAGCTTGACAATTGCCCCTGGTGTAGAACCTGGAGGAGTAAACAACTCCGAGGCGTCTCGGCCTTGTGCCTCTCCATACCTTCCTTTTCTCTCACCTCCCCCAGACTATGCCCTGCCTTTCTACCAACACGGCCATCACTAACATTTTCATCCGTAGTGTCCCCAGATCATCCGCCCGCCTCTCTTCCCGACTTCCCATCTCCGTTACCATTAACCTACGGACATTCCATACCTCCCAAAAACCCACAAACATAACCCCTCCAAACGGCGCCAATTTCCAACAACAACAAGATCAATTAATAAAGGGCGTGTGGCTCAGTTGGTAGAGCGTTCGCTTAGCATACCTCACGGATATGCGAAAGGTCCTGGGTTCGATTCCCAGCTCGTCCAAATTTTCTCGATCATCACCACCATCTTTGATGTTATCATTTCCACTTTTCTTTCTAGGGGCGTGTGGCTCAGTTGGTAGAGCGTTCGCTTAGCATACTTACCTACAGGTGTATGCGAAAGGTCCTGGGTTCGATTCCCAGCTCGTCCAAAACAAACTTTGGGAATGATGAGATGAGATGAGATAGTTCAGGATTCACTTTTTTTTGCTACCGTTTCCTTTTTGCTCGTTATGGGCTTTGGGGTTTTGTTTCGGCTTTTGCTATCGGTGATTCGGTGTCGGTGTCGGTCCGCCTAGTTCGGACGAGAAAAGCAAGCCACAAGGTAATGAAGTGGTCCGTGACATGTGTAAGTGGTGGGGGCGTTGAAGTTATTTTTGGCTATTAGAACCTCTATGCTTGTTTTGTCCGCGATACAGATGGGCTATATGTCGCGCTGGTGCATAACAGGATCGTTTCATGACTGATATTGATATGAATGCCCGTGTAGTGTATCAGCTTGCATATCTCTTGGATCTCCTCCACAAGTCAGCGCAGCTCTCCGAACTTTGCCAATCGCAACAAGCTAGGTAGCTTCGCGGTCCGTGGCGAGTCAGATAGTCAACTTGCTCCTTCCATGACCAGTTCCGTCAGGCGCCAGCGCTAGTGCTAGTGACAGGGCGGCAAAAGAATAAGGAAAAAGATGATAAAACGATGCAATATACGAAAGACGAAAAAAGAAGTAAGAACACATACGGAGAAGATTCAAACACGCACCGCAAAAAAAAAAAAAAAAAAAAAAAAAAAAAAAAAAAAAGACCTACAGCACCTGGGTGTAAGGGGTACAGCATAGTTGACCCAGATGCTGGCCAAAAGAATCGATAAGGTTCTACGAAGAGAGAAGGGGAGAAAAGGACACCCTCTGGGCAGTTTGGCCGGCTGTCCTAAAGAAGAGACGTGCGCGCGCATAGGCCAATGTTGCCTGCCGCGAGAGTAGAGCAACAAGACAAAAGAGCACAGTGGACATCCGGAAACAGATATCTCGCAGAGGGCGAGCAGGTATAAAGGGACTACGGGAGAACTCAGATTGTCAGATAGTTCGACAGTAGTCAATTGATCATTATCACCGAGACTAGTTGTTGTTGTTGTTGTTGTTGTTGTTGTTGTTGTTATTTTTAACGTCTACTTCCGCCTCCCGTAGGGCATGAGACGTGCCGCACCGGTGAGTCTAGCATACAAAATTAAGAGCAGTGCTTTAATTGTCCACCAAAACCATTAATCCGAGGGCAAACCGAGGCCTATTGCCAATGTAAATCATGTGTTGCCCATAGCGTAAACGCGGCCCAACACTTGTAATCGAATCGCCCAGTGGGCGACACCGAGACTAGTATCAACACGCGCATACTTGTTGTGAACTATTTAGCTTCACCGAACGTCTTTTGATAGTGTTTACCTTTAGCTATCCCACTTAGGCAGATCAGACTGCCGTTCGTCACACGTCACACTGAACAAGTTAAAGAATCCCAGAATACAGTAGCAAAACCTCTGTATTACAGTACTAGTCACACGTTAACAAGCCCAGTAGAAACTATTAGCGTGTGACTAGTACTGTGCTTTGTAACTGCCTTGTACTACCTTGTAGTATAGAAGGCTGATTGAACTATTCCTTCTATGAAATCAGTCCACTCAGCCTCCACAGAACGTACTAGAATACAGAGGTTTTGCCACTGTATTCTGGGATTCTCTAACTTCAGCATTTCTTCCTCGTCTAGGTGCTTATAGAACCATTCTTGTGCCAATATTGCTGCACGCCCCGTTCCAATTCACACATATCATCACCCACATCTGATAACCCCCCTCGTCTGTCGGGATGTCATGGAGTACGTTCATCCATCCTTTTTTTTTCTTTTTCGTTTTCTCACTATACCCCTACTCAAGCTGCTAGGTTGTGTGAATAATGGGAGTGACCATTTTTTATTTTTTATTTTTTGGTGGGTTCACTGCCTGTAAAAGTCGCTCCCACCTGGCTCCGTCCTTACGATCCTCTAGACTCCGTAGGACGCATCTGGCGTATAAGGTTAAATACAACGTCATATCTGTCCTATCTTGGTCATCCATCTCCTTTCTTCAGTTTATAGAGCTTGTTTCCCCACAGATTCTTCAACTACTCAGCTCCTCCGCGATCAGCACCATTACCACCAATTCATCCACCAACAAAATACCAATATCAGTCAAGATGTGCGACTACACTCAACGGGAATACTCGTGCGGCCACTTCTGCTGGATCGCGTCCCAGTGGTGCACAAAGTACAAGATCACCCACAAGCGCTGCCGACCCGACATCACCCACTTTGTGTACAGGCAGGGAGCTTTGGTCCCAGTCGGCGGTGTTGGGGCCGTGGATGATGATGGGGCCCAGCAGGCCCTCGCTGTACTGGATGGAGTAGTGAGAGTGGTACCAGCTGGACCCGTGCTGGGTCGCCTTCCACTTGTAGGTGTGGCAGTCTCCGGAGCGATGGGACACTCGGTCTGAGAGGTGGCGCCGTCGGCATAGTTGGTGTAGAACTGGCGGATGCCGTGCCAGTGGATGCTGGTGCCGTTGTCGGGAAGGTGGTTGCAGACTTTGACCTCGACGTCGTCACCCCAGTTGGCTTCGAGAAGGGGGCCTGGGTACTGGCCGTTGACGGTGATCAGCCGCTTCTCAACGCCGTCTGGAGCGAGAGTGGTGTATCCGACATCAAAAGTTATACTGCAGTTGGCTTGTGTCAGCATCAGACCTCGAGTAAGTACCTCTGAACCCTGAGATCGAACTTACATAACGAGTCACTCCGGTGTTGGGCCATTCGTAGGCGACATCGGTGTCGATGTCGTAGTTTCCCCAGCACTTTCGAGACTTGGGACTGTTCCCACAGTATCCCCTCTTCTCCGACGGCTGCTCGGAAGGTCCAGTAAAGGGGACGGCAGATACGAGGGAAGTCACACCGGCGAGGAGGACAGCGAGAGAGCCTGAAAGCCTCATCGTGTCGACTGTTGCAGACGATCAAGCAGAGCCTGGGGACGAAGAAGAACTATATGATCGACATAACCACCATCATTGCGATGACTTCAAGGCGGTGGTTCGTTGCCACCCTTCCAAGTCTGGGGACGGTCAAGCAACTTTCCGGGATGGCTGACACCCAAAATCCGCGGGACTTCCAGGCACACAGGCACGAACAACTTACTTGACCCAAACGATCCACGATCTTCTGATGGATTAGATCCCAGGATCGTCTCCAGCTTCCAGACACTCCCAGGGTTGGTTCAACTTCGTAACTTCCATGATCTGTGGCCCTGTGGTAGAGACGTGTGTTGTGGATATCTGCGTGGGTCGTTTGTCCCATCCCGAGGGGCGGTTCAGCCAATGGTGGAATAACGTTTCTGGATCCGCTCGCGCGAAACTTCTCCATGATCCATCAGGTTTGTACGCTTGGGGATAAGTCTGAATATCGGTTTCCAAGTTTCCCATCTTCTTCTATTCAGGAAATGCACACGCCGATGACGGGGTCAACCCAGCTTTTGTGCATTTGTCGGTTTTCCCGGTGCGAGCTGTGCCTGGCTAAGGATGATTGGAATACAAAGCGAAACGACATACACACCGAAGAATTTATTCATATTTGCATGTTTTGATGCTGTTGGTTGTTGATATTCAGGAGGCTCATCTATCTAAGTCTATGACGTAGTTTTCTCCAGATCTACAACGTTTTTTACACTAAATTTTCAGGTTGTGGGTAGATAACTCGGAGGTTATCTCCCTCGAGTCTTTGCTATTTCTGTCCGCTCACCTCTCCTGTCTTTCTCTTGTCGTTCAAAAACTTCCACACTTCCGCTCTGTCATTTGTCGTTGGGTTGTCTCCAAATTCCCATGTTTTCTCAGGGTCGCATTGCCACAGCCCCCAATCCCAAATTCACTGACAAAGTTGCATTCCCCCATCTTAGCCCAGTGCTCGTCTAGGGCTAGTGGTGACATCGTCACATCTCTAAATAAGACAAGTTCATAAACCCTGGCACACACCAATTCACGCCCTAAACCACTACCAACCAGGCAAGTGATTAGCAAAATGACGGGCATTTCGACCGAAAACTTCGAGAGACATGGAAAACGACTGCCAAAAAGAAAGAGGCGCTAAACCTTGTCTTTAATTCATCAGCTGATTGGTTCCGTTGTTGTCTGTTGTCTTGAGATTCTTGCAGCTCTATACCCCAGGTCATCCAACATCACCAACTTTGGTTCTCAAAAAGTCTTCGTTTTGGGATACCGTCAGACCACCGCTTTCTTGTTGTGGTATGGTGTTAAATGCAATGACAGTTGTCTACCTCTACTTACAGGTATCCACGAGCGTGGTTTATTAGGCTTCCATCCGATCTTTGAAGAATATCAAGTCCCAGATTTAAAAGCACATCATGAACAACATCAAGATTTTACGTTCATGACAACCTTTTAAAGGTCACGCCCAGCCAGTCCACTCAACCTACTATCCAATCCTCAGAAACGGACTTCGCTTCCAAGTTCCCGTTTAGTGCCCTCAGCCAACACTCACAGTTGTCAGTTGCAACCCACCGCCCATCATCATTGCCACGGTTACATACATATCTACCTACCACACTCCGTACAGTCCCATCCGGGGCCATCCATCCGCGGAGTAGCCGCCGACCCAAAAAGTTTGATCTTGAAATGGATGATCTTCTTATGAGGATCAGTTATATGATCGCCGACTAAGTTTAGTGCGGGACGCGGGCGGGTGAGGCGGGTGAGGCGGGTCGGGTCTTTTGTTCCGGGTTTGAAGGTTTACATGACCGTAACGATCCAAATAGGCCGAGCGGACGGGTGATGTTCGAACCGAACATACATCGACTGGGGACAATGATGTGAATGCCACAGATCGAATGCGTGACAGGGACATTCGTTGTTCGTGTCTTTATCTCTTGCGGGTCGGTGCATTGGGAGGCGTCTTGGTCATTTCTTGTAGGGGTTGACTCGAAGTGTCCTCTTCCTTGAGGCTAGGTGATTGACGCTTGAGATGATTTTGGCCCTGACGATCCGGTCTTGACTCTTGACTTGGTCCACTGATCGAGGTAGATTCGTCTTCTCAATTGTATCTCCGTTCCCGGTGTACATGCCCAGCGGCTGCCACTTGAGTGTCTGGGCCGCATGAATAGGTGCACACATCTTTAGCCACTCTCTATGAGCCGACTTGCAATCCATTCTCCCTCCCCAGTCACTTACGTCTAGCCAGTTCAAAATGACAGTTCAGCAACTGCAAGGAATCAATAGTGGATAGTTGAGCTATTACCATCTACTGCTACCCATTATTAGCAACACTCACCCAAGGAAAATCGTAGTAGCTGACGAGAATGCTAGGAACCTTAAACCTGTTTTCTGCCTCCACTTTCGAATTTATGCAACCCAAGAGTTGTGTTTTATGGACGGACATTCTTCACCTCGACCATCATGAGATATGTATGTGTTTGACCGACGCACTTGAAGAAAACCAACGTTAGTGCTTTTGTGGTTTCATGCTACCCCATTTCCCTTCAATTCGGTGTATGCCGGGCTAGCTATAGTGTTCAACTAGTCAGCGGTACTGCTCAGGCAGGTAGTAGGAAATCATCTTCCCTAGGTTATGATCCGTGTCAATAGACAAGATGCTGGACAGGTGCTGCGCTGCAACGGCCGGGTAGTAGCTTAAGTGGAGGGATAAATGGCTTGTAATGAAGGTGAACATGGAGAAGAGATAGATTGAAGAGAATCAGGTTTTGCTGAGAACATTGTGTGTAGAGGTGTGCAAATGCAGGTAGAAAGGGAGGTAGCAACTATGGGTAGAAGGGGAGGGGCAATTGAAAGTAGGAAGGGGAGGTGCGAGTGGAAGTAAAATGGGAGGTTCAAGTGCAAACAAAATTTACTCTGGAGGCGCAGTGTTAGTGCGCGGGCAGGTTTATATGGGAGTGGCCTGCGGAATGCGCTAACGCACTAACAGACTTCTTTGGTCCAAGTTCGTGAATGAGAAGTTGTGGTTCATCTTCCTCCTGCAACACAAAATCTTGGCGCCAAGTGTTAACGCTTTGTTTCCCGCAAAATACCTAACACCACCAAAATCGCTGTTTCCACGGTCGATATCTCAATAACCATAACGACAAAATGTCTACGCCTCCGCCCTCCGGGGCCCCCAAACCACCGCCGCCGGCCATAACACCGGTTACCCCCCTGCCGGACTCCATTTGCGTCCCGCCTCCGCCCTCCACGACGGCGCAGTCGGCCAAGAGAGCCTGGACTGCAAACGAGGAAGCCCGTCCTGCCCACGCCACCACCGCCACCCCTAATGCTTCTGGTTCCATTACGACCTTCGCTGAGACCCTCGTCTCTGAAGCTCTCGCTAAAGCGGAGATCTATCGCTCTTTCGCCGCCTACCTCGACACCGAACTCCCCCGTTTCTCCGCCGTCTCCCCAGCCCACGCCCGCGAAGCTGACCGCCTCGCACGAACCATCACCGCCGCCTTGCAGAAAAGCTCTGCTTCACCTCCTTCGCCTGCTCCGGACCACACTGCCCCAGCAAGCAAGAAGGCCTCCGCTTCCCCTACTAGCAAGGGAAAGGGGAGGCAATAGCCGCCGACAGAATGCCTGAAGGGTTGCGAATCAAATGAGGAAGGGGGACATTTCTTGCGGGATTCTGTTTCAGCTGGAAGTCGGGCTCACAGAAGAAAAGGGAGACCCAAGCCTCCGAACGACCTACCTAATCATTGACGTACCTTCAGCACCCATGTCGGTGGTACAAAGCCGCATGTTAAACCACGATCCCCCGCATCTAGCCTAGGGAGGACCATGTAGCTGTGACAACGCCACTACAAGTGTGTTGGCTCACCTAAGCACCATCAAAGAAGAGACTACTTATCCGGTCGAGGAGAATCGAGGCCTCTACCACTGTACCAAGCATAGTCAGGACTGGTATCACGGGGCGAGAGGGCAGCGTTGGGGGTGTGGTAAGATATGTGTTGTTGTGCGAAGGAGAGAAAAGGAGGATGTGCATGGAGGACTGGCTATATGGGCAAGAGCCCAGACAAGTCCAGTCCGTGTGCGCGGACGTGCAGTGCGACAATGTCAAAGGCTAACCTGGTGACAACTGGGCAGTCACGGGTTAATCCCGTAGCATCTGGACCGCACAGGCACCTGCAAAAGGAGAGTGAAAGGATGGAATAGCCTTGATTCTTCAAAATGAAGTACGTCATCTTGACAACAGCAGAAGATACCAGAATCTACAAAATTCCTATAAATTTACCTGTCATCCCAAACCCTTCTCGTGGCACGTTAGAAAAAGGAAATAAAGAGGAGGAAATTAAGAACGGCATGAAATACATTATATGTCTTGCAGGACGCTAATAAACCAAATTAGTCCCGATTCGCAAATGAAAGATATCATCTGCCCCTGGACATGACACCTATCCGGTCGGTAATTTGGTGGCAGCCAAAGTACGTTCTGGCCGTTGCAAGTAATCCAAGACCTATCCTCTCCCAAGCCATAACCATGGCTCTCTGGAATTTTTAGTACAACTTGGCTTTTGGTAGTTTCTGTAACTATGTTAATGCGTCCAATATTGGTAAGTAGGTAGCGACTGGTAGGGTCAAACGAGATATCGGTTATCAGAGTACTAGTAGAAATCGTTTGGAGGCAGCTTCCCGATGCCGGATCCCAGATCTTGATCGTGTTGTCATATGAACCGGACGCCAGCCGCTGGCCATCCGGCGAGAAGGCCATGGAGTTAACGGAGCGGTAATGGCCTTCTAGGGTCTGGAGGCAGCTCCCCGATGCCGGATCCCAGATCTTGATCGTGTTGTCCCCCGAACCGGACGCCAGCCGCTGGCCATCCGGCGAGAAGGCCACGGATCCAACGGAGCGGTAATGGCCTTCTAGGGTCTGGAGGCAGCTCCCCGATGCCAGATCCCAGATCTTGATCGTGTTGTCATATGAACCGGACGCCAGCCGCTGGCCATCCGGCGAGAAGGCCACGGATCCAACGTAGCCGTCATGGCCTTCTAGGGTCTGGAGGCAGCTCCCCGATGCCGGATCCCAGATCTTGATCGCGCTGTCCCCCGAACCGGACGCCAGCCGCTGGCCATCCGGCGAGAAGGCCACGGAGTTAACGGAGCCGTGATGGCCTTCTAGGGTCTGGAGGCAGCTCCCCGATGCCGGATCCCAGATCTTGATCGCGCTGTCCCCCGAACCGGACGCCAGCCGCTGGCCATCCGGCGAGAAGGCCACGGAGTTAACGGAGCCGTGATGGCCTTCTAGGGTCTGGAGGCAGCTCCCCGATGCCGGATCCCAGATCTTGATCGCGTTGTCCCCTGAACCGGACGCCAGCCGCTGGCCATCCGGCGAGAAGGCCACGGATCCAACGAAGTAGCCATGGCCTTCTAGGGTCTGGAGGCAGCTCCCCGATGCCGGATCCCAGATCTTGATCGCGTTGTCCCCCGAACCGGACGCCAGCCGCTGGCCATCCGGCGAGAAGGCCACGGATCCGACGGAGCCGTCATGGCCTTCTAGGGTCTGGAGGCAGCTCCCCGATGCCGGATCCCAGATCTTGATCGCGCTGTCCCCCGAACCGGACGCCAGCCGCTGGCCATCCGGCGAGAAGGCCACGGATTCAACGGAGCCGTGATGGCCTTCTAGGGTCTGGAGGCAGCTCCCCGATGCCGGATCCCAGATCTTGATCGCGTTGTCCCCCGAACCGGACGCCAGCCGCTGGCCATCCGGCGAGAAGGCCACGGAGGTAACGAAGTAGCCATGGCCTTCTAGGGTCTGGAGGCAGCTCCCCGATGCCGGATCCCAGATCTTGATCGTGTTGTCATATGAACCGGACGCCAGCCGCTGGCCATCCGGCGAGAAGGCCACGGATCCAACGTAGCCGTGATGGCCTTCTAGGGTCTGGAGGCAGCTCCCCGATGCCGGATCCCAGATCTTGATCGTGTTGTCCCATGAACCGGACGCCAGCCGCTGGCCATCCGGCGAGAAGGCCACGGAGGTAACGAAGTAGCCATGGCCTTCTAAGGTCTGGAGGCAGCTCCCCGATGCCGGATCCCAGATCTTGATCGCGTTGTCCCCCGAACCGGACGCCAGCCGCTGGCCATCCGGCGAGAAGGCCACGGAGGTAACGAAGTAGCCATGGCCTTCTAGGGTCTGGAGGCATGCATTCCAATCTACTTCCACAGCCGGCTTAGTTCCAATCCATTCAGGTTCTTCTGTCTTGAAATTCCTCTTTATCAAGCTACCGCTTGGAGCAAATACAAGCGCTGAGATGTATGCTTGAAGTGGAGCTTGCTCTATTATTGACTTATAAGATAGAGCAAACCGGTAAGCATCCCAAACAAGCTTTGATAACTGCGACTGATGATTACCTCCCTACATCTTTAGTTAGACCAAGTTCCTTGTGTGGAGTTAGACTTATACTTACTAGCAGGCCCTCGAGCTTTCTAATAGCAACAACCCCCGTAGACATAGATTGGAGTAGACTTAGAGCTTCCAGCCAGTAAAGGTACTTCATCTTGAGGAATGTATAGACAACCCCGTTGTGCTGTAAAATATCATTCCGGTATGTGTTCATGGTGGAAACTAAGTCGTACAGGTGATCAACCCAGTAGACGCACGAGTACCGCACCGTCGCTAGCGGGTCCGGATCCGGTACTTGGACCTTGTCGCTCTGAAATCCCGGTGCGCTTAAGTCGTATATATCGCGTCGCAATACTGTAGACATGGCTTCAAGTGACCTCGAGAAGATGGTATAACTCACATCTTCTTTCCCAGAAGGAAAAATCCACTTGAATGTCTTCAGAGACGCTTGGTTACCAGCTTTATCAGAAGCACTGCCCAATAGAAAGTCCTTGGCGGATTGGTGGACAAAATAAACAGTCTGGTCTCGAAGAGTTAAAAACGAGCCGCAAAGCCCTATAATCTCTTCCAAGGACTGCGGATCGTCTGAGATATCGTCTGATATTTCGATGAGAGTGGTCAGTTCTTGAAGACTGATGGGTCGACGAACAATAGAGGAGACGGCAAGAATTTGCCTGCACAGATCCACATAATCGGACTGAATAATCTGCTTCATCATCCGCGCATATAGGGAATCCAATCCAGTGGGGAATGCCCGTAACTTTGTTATTGTCTGCCACCTTCGAACGCTTGGGTCCGCAAGTACTTGGCAGACCAAGGCCACCCAGAGAAAAGTCCCATTCGCGTTAGAAGAGAGATAGTCATATACAGCCGCCTCCAATTTGCTGTCGTACCGTTTCAGCTGCGACAAGTGAAAAGTTTTGTAGCGGATATATGCACTGACGGCAGTGGTGACGGATTCGGCGTTTAGCTCGAGGCTGAGTCTGGACTGCTGCGCGACGATCGCCAACTGTTCTTCGATCTGCACCCAGTTGCGACTAGATACAAGCCACTTGACACGAGTAGACACAGATGATATCTGAACGATCAACTGAAGAAGCTGCGGTTGGTCTGTCACACATTCATCCAGAGCATCAATCACCAGATAGGTGACCTTCAAGTTCGGGTCTTCTAGCATCTCGCATAAAACCTTGGACAGGACGATCCATGCCATTGAGTCATCGGAGGGGTATGTATTCTCCGGTAGATGTGAGAGCAGGCGTGGTTGCCGGTGGGCAAGTAGGTAGATTAAGCCTCGTAGCACGGCAGTTGCGTTGTTGATGCGCGAGTCGGTAGCTTGGCAGAAGAAATACGCCAAGTTGCCGCCATCAGCGATAACACGCCGCTCTAGTTCGTCGATGATACCACATAGCAACATGGTCTTGCCTTTGCCTGGATCTCCCTTGATCCAGAGCAGGCGACTCTCCCGCAGCTGGCGCCATCGGTTGAAGTCGGGGTTATCGAAGACCCAGCGGTAAGCATCAGCCAGCAGACCACCCTTCGCCAACTCAATCCGCTTCTTTTCGACGTGCGGGTCACGCGGGTCTGTGGTCCACAATTTTGCCAGACATAGGTAATCCTCGTGAACCTTGTCCTGCAGCCGCTTCAATGCTTTCTGCCTTCCTTCGCCGTAGAGAACCGGCATGTGCACATCGAAGATGCCGAATAGAGAGTACACCTTGTCTTCCTCGTATTTTGTGTCACGCTTCTCGATCCATCGCATCCGTTCGGCGATACTGAAATCAGATAGAGGGACACCTTGGAAGGCTTTTCGCGGAATTCCGGTTATATCTTGGATTTCTTGTTCCAGAGACTCCTTATCCCCCAGTCGCTCGCCCTCTTTAGAGAAGAATTCGACAATCGGTGGGGCAATGAGTTCTTGGAGGGTCCATCCTCGGGAAAACCATCTGCTTTCTCGAAAGGTCGGTTGCCAACCGGGGCCTTTGCCGTGCTGATGGGTTGAGACGTCTGCTAGGTACACATAACATTTCACCGCGCTGCGGTACCAATGGAACATGGAGTTGAGAGCATGCTGAAGCTCGGCGCTATCAGACTTGTCGATGCAGCATGTGTCGACCCAGAAGAATTTCAATCCATCGCGCCAGGCTTGGTCTCCGCAAAAACGAATCTTAGCGTAGCTTGCTTTGTTCTTGCCTGTACCATCCGTCATGTCTCTGAAGAGGACCTCTTCAGGACCCCATGTGTGTGAAAGTATCGCATACGGTGGAATCTTATCGTTGGGTAGGTCCTCCGTCAGACCGACCCCGCCGGTATCGTCACGCTCCAGGAGTCGCATTGCAGAGTCCGCCAACCTCAGCTTCCTTGGCAGCTAATCATACAAATGTTCGATAGAGGAAAAAGCTCGCAGGCTTTGCGAGCGGATGGCTTATGTTGGCGGGACTGTAGGTATAGTAAATCAGCAGTTGAAACTAGGGAAATTGCTCGAAAGACGAGAAATACTTACTATAAGTCAATGACAAAATTTGTAGCGTATATCTCGGTGGGTTTGATTGGGAGCCTTGAAGGTGGTTGCTGTTATTGTCTTTGTTTAAAGGCGCTGCCTTTGCCTGGATCAACAATCCGGCAGGACTCAGACTTCCACTATGCCCGACGCGAGCTGAGTAGAGGTATCGGGCACAGCCTCTTTGGCACAACCTCTTCGACACAGCTGTCTTGCAAGCAAAAGACTCGTCAATATCGCGTTGGGTACATCGTTGGGCATAGATGATTGAGAGGCCCAGGGCGCCAAGCCCGGAAAGCAAAGGCATTGGTCAGCCTTTACTGTAATGGAAAACTGCTTTGAGTGGATGGGTAAAGAGGAGAAGGCATTAAATTGGGAAGATGATCTTGATTGGATGCTTGCTCGCTCTGATGCCCTCCACATCACATGATTGAAAGTCACGGTGAGCTTCAGGGAAGAAGGTACATTTAGGAACAGTGAGGTGAGGAAAGGAAGGTGTGAGTGCAGACGAACTTTTCAAATGTGAAGCCTCAAAACGAAATCCCAAGATTACCACAGTTGGTTAGGGTTACCGTTGAGCACTGAGAGGAAGTTTTGCCTAAGAATGTAGAAGGGCCGGGCGGCGCGTCATTCTATTAAGATAGTATCGATTGTAGCCGTGGCTAGAATTCCCAAAAGAGGCTCTCCATCGCATTTGATCCTCGCCATCTATTGCTAAAAGATTGAGCGTCTCTTAAGTATCTCAAAGACTGTCCAAAACGCGATTTTACTGTAAGCGGCATCAAGCGCGGCCGCGGCCGCCCACGCAAGATGCTGACAAGGAATAGAACAGTACGTCCTCTCGACGATGGGCCAATCACCAGCTGGGCCTACAGGTCCCGAAAGGAAACGAAAAGTAAGGCATCAACGCATTGTCCGCTTAAGAACACACCTTATCGCAGCGGCTCGGTTGTGGGACAGCACTGACAGCCTAGGTTCCCCTGTGATTTGCAGATTCCACTCGGATTTGCAGCCCTACCCGTGCCCCCCACCCCCCATAAGTGGTGCAAGCTACCAGGCCGCTGCTGTACACTATTGCCAACCCTGTAGACGCCCTGAAGCCTCCGGGTCCATGAATGCCCGGCCTCTCAAAAGAAACGTCCTTTGGGTAATTGGCGTGTAGTGGGAGTTTAATGGGAATTTGTGAACAGGGTGAACGACCCCGAACGAATCAATGATTTATGTATTGAGTTTTGTGAGGTCAGACTGTTAAAGTCTGGAGGTCTAAAAGTATAGCAAGGAGGACCCTGTGCGGAGATGCCCTTTTCTTTACAGACTGATTCGAACAAAGCATGGAAGGCATCTAGGCCTGTGCTGATGGGACGTTCTCGGATGACCTCTGACTGATGTTGATCCATTATGGCGATGGTGATAATATTCTTGAGGCGCGGCGGTGATGATGTTCTTGAGACGCGACTATAGAAGGGGGCGAAGGTCGCGTTTCGTGAAATGTCGGGTCTAGTCATCACGTGGTCAACTGTCAGGTTGACGGACGGTTGAGACGTTTGGAACAATAGGTTAGGAAAATAATTGATTGGCGGCTTGGTCGGAGAAAGTAACATGGAATGATAACTGCATTCGCCAAAAGTAGTTTGAAGGGGAGAAGAAGACAAGAGTGGGTCACAAACGAAAGAGTGGCTCGGGTGGCCAGGTAACGGCCCAGATTCAGAGGAGAGTGGGGCCCACATACGGATGAACCTATGGGTTGTGCGGATCACATTCCTATGTACCCTGGACGCCAGATTCGGACCAGCAGACTTGAAGACGGCCAGCCACTGTGTTGCCAACAGCCAGCTGAAAACCCTCCGCTTCTCTTGTTACGACGACGCCGTGTCGGCGCCGTGCCTTTGGTGTTTATCTTCCTCTCGCTATGACCTCACCGTCATTTCCGAGGCCCGATCTTTGATTCCGCTGCGTGGTTCCCCGACCGTGCTCCCGCTCTCCAGAATCAAAGATCAATCTGAATTCCCTAGTAGCTCTTCTGCTTCCTTCGCTTGTTCGATCTTCACTGCCAGCTTGTACTCCTGCAGCCGTCCCAGTCGCAAAGCCCAGCGAAGGATTCGTTTATAATTTGAAGAAGAAATTAAAGCAGCTTTACAAAATGGTTAGAGGAAGAGATTGTATTTCACATGGACATTTGCCCACAGTTCTAGGTTAGATGTTCCGAGGCTTAACAGAACCTCAACACTTTACATTAGTCTTGACTACCGATAGCGCTGAGCATTATCCTAAGGTTCCTCTTTCATCATGGGGCGAGAGGGCACCATTAGGGACATAGTGAGATATGCACTGTTATGCAATGTGCATGAAAGACAGGTCAGCCCGTGCATGCGTACGTGCAGCTTCAGTGACTGCTGGGCCACAATGACGACCAGACAGAGGCTGATGCTAGAGGAAAGAAGAAGAATGGGTGAAAAGCACTCAGGAAGATTCACATGAAGACCGCTAGATAGATACCTCGAGGCATTAGGCAACAAGGCTCGGTACTGTTACGAACTTAAGCGAGTTACACAGGCCAACCAAGCCACTGGGACACAACAGCCACAGAACGGTGCAACCATAGGAGCCAGTAGGGCGCAGAACCAAAAGGGCTCACACCCCATGAGGGCTCACACGGCGAGCCAGCTCACAAGGTGAGCCAACACCATCAGTGAGCCACCACTATCAGATAGACTTATGGGCTCAGAAGAGCATCAGAAAACAGATATCTCGCAGAGGGCGAGGAGGTATAAAGGGACGACTGGAGAACTCAGATTGTCAGATAGTTCGACAGTAGTCAATAGATCATTATCACCGAGACCAGTATTGCAGACATACTTGTTGTGAACTCTTTAGCTTCACCGAACAGCACTGATAGTCTTTACCTTCAACTATCACACTTAGGCAGATCAGACTGCCGTTCGTCACAGGTACGCACCTCAGTACGTACCACATCTCTTTGGCATAAGAAGGCTATTACGATCCAATTGTTGAGCCTCATGTATCTAGATAGAATTGACCAATCAGATAGAACCCAAGGTTCTGAGTTTACGGGACTACGGGACGGGACTAAAGGCTAGTATATAAGAAGGCCTTCCGGCCTTTGTTATTATGGTTCTTCAGCAAACAATAGCTTTTACAATCTATCAGTACCTTTTGGCTACTACTACCGTTGTCCTACATCCCAGCTATATACTCCTATATTTGTAACGGTTTGTCACAAAGTGTCACACGGACATCCAACAACATCACTAATCTTCCCAAGAGCCGCACGGCTGAACCCCAAGCCTTGCTACACGCCTGGATTCCTTGGGCAACCAAGCCACACTCACCTTCGGGAAGTCTATTCTCTCAACGGCATGACTTACCCGGAATCCTCTTAGCACCCTCAGCGCCTTTGGCGTATTCTAGCTAACAACACAACTGCCGCCTGCACTGCCTCCATGCTAGGCCGCGCTAGCCAAAGTAGGAAAGAAGAGCATTAGAGGAAACTATTTAGGAAGATTCATATGTAAGCACAATAGTGTGTACTAGATAGATGCCTTGTGGCCTTGCGGCCAGATTAGGCCGATAGGAAGATGTACGTACCTATCCAAAGGAAGGAAAGCTTTGGCATAAGAAGGCTAGGAAGCCCAGCCTGGATGAAAGACTTAAAAAGATTCAACAAGGCCTTCGAGACCAAAGTAGTTTAATAGCTGAATTGAACTACTGTTCCAAGCCCAGAACACTGCCCTTGTCATACAAAGGCCTTAAAACCCAGCCTTTGGTTGAAGCTTGAAAGAATCAACAAATCCTTCGAGACCAAAATAGTTTATTAGCCAAATTGAACTACTGTATCAGTGAGGCAGTAGTAGAAATCCGTCAGGCAATGGTAGTAATGTGGGCGTGACGGACTTCCTCGTCCGCAGTCTGGGCTCTTTTGGCCGACTGCGCCGTTGTGGAAGGCGGAGACGGGACGCAAAATATGTCCGGCAAAGGAGTAACCGGTATTATGGCCGGCGGCGGTAGTCTGGGGGCCCCAGAGGACGAAGGCGTAGACATTTCATCGCTGCGGTTGTTGAGATATCGACCGTAAAAACGGCGATTTAGGTAGTGTTAAGAATTCTGCTAGCAACTGGGCGTTAAGGCTAATACTTGGCGCCAAAACTTTTAGTTATAGGAGGATGGCGCAAAAGGAGGGGTTTCACAATATAGGGAGCAAATGCACAGACTACTTTAATGCCTTCTGACCACTGAGCGAAGGCAACTAGAGCGAAAAAGTGTACCACTAGACCCCTAGTATACGGGTATAAATGCCGCGCCTACCCAAATCAGACCCTTTCTTTTGCAAATCCGGCCTTAAGCGGTTGCAATTTGTAGAATATTTAGCAAAAGGGGCAGATTTTTGCAAAAGGAGGGGTTTGCAACTGCAGGGGTCTTTACTGTACATAGTAAGCGAAGTGTGCTGTAGGTTGCAGGTGATACTGTGCCTGAAAAAGCTTGTTCGGCACGGCCCGTATGCAACCAAAACGGCTGGCTCCGCGTTCTGCCCGCTGTCCCGCCCGCTGTCCCTGGTTCCACTTAACGGGGCCGAAGCAGCCACCGCCAAAACACAAATACCACCATCCTCCTACATCATCTGGACAGCGTGCCTTCCAGTCGAACGTCGGAGACCTAGGGTACATGTCCACTCGTTACACTTCCCGGGCCCGATGTCCCTGGACCCGTGGACCCCTTCTTGTTGGTCAAGTAGACTAGCTGACATGAGGATCTCTGATTGGATCATAACAGTGCAGGGTTGTAAAAGTATGGCCAGCGAGGCAAATAGAGCAGGAAGCGTGAGCGGTAGAAGAGCACCAGAAGCAAGAACCCATATACAAAGCCAAATCAAGGCACCAATGTAGAGCGCTTTGTCTTTATATTTTCTAGGACTTTTTGGTGAGGATAATTATATGATGTTCACTACGGCGAACTTTGGCAGGCACGAACATAACTCTATCATTGGCTATATCCAATCCACATAGTCGATTCACAACGCTACGCAGTCGATTTATCCGGCCCAGCCACCGCGTAAGCTAGCAGCTTCCACATATTCCCCAGTGCCTTTTTGGCCAGACACTGTGGTTATATCAAGTAGCCTAGTATCAATTTCTGAGCGGTAAAGGGCAGTTGATATCCGCTTTCATATTTGAACACTGTGTCACATTTGAACACTGTAATGAACCGAACCGGGTGCCTGTCATTTTGGCACAGGCAGAATTCTATAAATCAGACGGTTTTGGCACCCGAATCAGTTCTTGGCCGTTCCATCTTCTTCACCCGAACTTGAATTTTAGGTAGAAGATAAGATATCCAAGATTCGACCATGAGTTCTCCGGCAAAAAAGGCTCAGTCGCCAGCACCCCAATCACCCACGCCCGGTCCTGCATCTCCCGCTGCTGAAACGACTGGCCCTCTTCCTGGATCTCACTGGGCGGAACAGGTACGGCCCTCTCACGTTCCCCGTCGCCCGGTCACAAGCCCAGTCATAATTGGAATTGATCACTGACATACTTCTGCCTTACTTACGCACTATAGGGACTTCCGGAGGAGGAAAATGATAGGGATTCAACCATTGGAAGTGATATCGAGAGTTCGACTGCTTCGATTAGTTCGAGTATCCTCAACTACCGTACCATGAACGGCCGAACTTACCATAGCGATAGCGTAACGGATGGAGAGTATTGGTAAGTCTGTTTGGGATTACTCGTCAGGGCTCGAAGCGCCCAGTCTAGCCACCGCACTGGGTCTGTGAGGTGTCGTTTCTAGCCCAGAGTCCAGACGAATATGGATGAAAGAAGCTCTGCGCATGTAAGAGGAAACACCCAACGCTAACGAGCATTTTGAACTTTCATGCAGGGGCCCCAATGACGCTAAGCAGAATGAAATGCTGGATATTTTGTAAGTGAAACATGCTTCCCACCATTGGTTTGATCTCTCAAGGACCTATCATGGATACCTTTATCCGAGCCACTCAATCTGTCTCTCCGCCTCCAAGGCCCCATGAGGCTGCTAAACAGCTGTCAGGTTGCGCTACCATTGTTGTCGCCCTGTCATCGAATCTCATAGCATCCAGGATCGAAGTCTTCCCTTCGACCGTCTGGATTTGGGACGTAAAAGCTGCAGTAGCTCTCCTTTTTCACGGGAGCGTCAGCACCCTGTTGTGGCATCCCCATGTCCGCGAGACTTTGAGTTCTTGTAGCTAACCAAATATTGCCTACCTCTAGCCATCATGTGATGACCATTTGTCTGGATGGCAGGCTTTATGATGCCCCTCTTCCCAAAAATCTTGAGAATGCAATTGATCTTGGCACAGGCACAGGTACGCCGACTTTCTTCACTACCTTGTGGTTGTTCCTCGAATACTAACTCGACATTAGGGCTGTGGGCAATCGATTTTGCCGATAAATTCCCTAACTGCAACGTCATAGGTACTGACATCTCGCCCATCCAGCCCGGTTGGGTACCCCCCAATGTCCGTTTTGAAATCGACGACTACAATAAGGAGTGGACCTATAACTCTAATTTCTTCGACTTCGTCCACCTCCGGTGGCTTACCGGCACCGTTAAAGACTGGCCTGCTTTTTATAAGGAGGCTTACCGGTGCTGCAAGCCAGGCGGTTACATCGAGCATATGGATGGTTCCAGCGGTACTGTTTTCTCAGACGATGGTTCCGTGAAGACTGAGGTTCATGCCCTGGGCCAATGGGGCCCCCTGTGGGAGGAGGGTTGCAGGAAGATTGGGCAGCAACTACTCAGCAACGGCATGATGGAGAACGGAATGAAGGAGGCCGGTTTCGTGAACATAGTAGTGAAGGATTACAAGGTAAGTTTTCTGCTTCCAACGGCGTCTTTTTATTCCAGAGACTCTAACTACAGGATACTTGCAGATCCCTCTCTCCCCATGGTCTAAGGACAAGAAGTTGAACGAAGTTGGTCTGTACTTCTATGTCGCTATGAACCAGGACCTTGATGGTATGCTTCAGTTTATGTTTGGTAAGGTAATGGGATGGACCACGGAGGAGATCAACATCTACATCAAACATTTGCAGAAGGAGTTGAAGGACACTACTCTTCATCCGTACTTCAACTACCGCATGGTGTATGCCCAGAAGCCATTGGATGGTTAATGTACGGCTGGTCAACAACACCGACCGGGGCTGGTTACCTACCGTCACACGGACATTCACCGGCGACATTCATCAGTCAAACTGCCAACCGGAATTACCGACAGAATGCCACAGGGACTTTCGCCAGCAACATTCATCAATTAAACCACTGACCGGAATTACTGACGGGCAATTGGACGAAAGCTGGCATCCAGAAGATCTACTTGTAGGTAGATGAACTAGATGGACTCGCGCCGATGCCTGTTACACCGGGCTCGGTACGTACCAACCTTCTTTGGTATAAGAAGGCTTTAGGACCCAACCTTCTCATGAAGGTTGAAAGGATCAACAAGGCCTTCGAGACCAAAGAAGATTATTAACTAAATTGAACTATTGGTCCAAGCCCAGAACACTGCCCTTGTCACATCAGATCCCTATCCTAAGTTGTGTTGACGCTAATGCAACTTGTTCAGCCCAAAACGAGGTGATTAGTACCAATAATCTTGATAGAGGATGGCCAGAAGTGCCAGACTCTACCTTTTGAAATCTAACAGGTTGCGGAGGCAGCGAAGGAATGGCAAGGTTGATGCAGATCTTAAGGATGAGCATGGAGTGACAGCGCTGCATATGGCGGCAGAAAATGGGCATGAAGCGGTTGTTAAGCTGCTTCTCGATACTGGCAAGGTTGACGCAGATCCTAAGACCAGGGTTTATTACGCTCCAAAAGCCTCTTTTCTGTCTCTCTCCGTCTATTCTTGTGCCTCTATCTGCACCCCCTATCTTCTTCCTCCCTCTTCCTCCCTCTTCCTCCCTCTTCCTCTCTCTATCTTCCCTCATCTATTATCATAGCACCTCGTCAGCTAGCGGAAGGCGGAAGTAGACGTTAAAAATAACAACAACAACAACAACAACAACAACAACAACAACAACAACAATGTTACGATCCAATCAGAGAATCCTATGTAGGCTAGACTAGATGACCAATCAGGCAGGACCCGAAGGGAGGACCCGAAGTCCCGGGTCCAGTATATCGGGTCCAGGAAGGCCGGTATAAAAGAAGGCCTCCCCAGGCCTCTTGTTACCGGTTCTTCAGCAAGCAATAGCTATCACAATCTACCAGTACCTTTCGGCTACTACTCCGTTACTCTATTGTTTTATCCCAGCGAAATACTCCTGTGCTTGTAACGGTTCGTCACAGTTACTTACTTACTGATCCAAGCTTGTACAATCCAGAGTCAAGCACTAAACGCAACAATAAAACCGCCGAGTGATCCATTCAGTAGTGTTCCAATTGAGTTAAATCCAAGCATAATTAAATACACGCACAGCAACAACAACCCATCTGCTCATATACAGCATTCACCTACACAAGCCAAAAACCGAAAACTTCACACAAAGTTCATTACGGTAAGTCCATCTTTCCAGGTCACAGCCCATTAGAGTACACCGAAACCAGAAATCTCGACGAGTGATCAAGTATCTCAAGGGATGGACTCAGCTACATACCTATCTCGCAAGTACACAACCATCATGGGCACCCTCTACAGATCCAGGGAATATATGTCACTATTCTAAGCTAAACAGACACATACGACCATAGATGGTAGAAAAACTCGGGATCCCGTCCGCTCTCGCACGGATAAGCTACCAATCAGAAGATTATCACATCTCTCAATCAATCAATCAATTCTGTACGGTCAGTCTGACAGGAAGCATGTAAGAACACAGGATGGAGCGCCGAGTTCCAAGACATGCGCCACATTGTGGCTGAGCAGGGCGGTCCAAAGGGGAAAGATTGGGGGCTGACAACGTTTCGGAAACCGGATTTTTGAAGCCAAAGGCAAAGGAGGATCAACCTCGCGTGTACTGTCAATGCATGACGGGTCTGACAGTCCCGTGTACGCCGCCATCGGATCCAGAGTCGGTTTTCTGGGATTTCCTCATTTGGTAGATGCCAGCAAATTGCCAGCAAATGAAGGGAAGTCTTTTCGTTCCGTCTCGATGGTCAAATTCCACAACACTGGGGTCAGTTCAGTTTAAGCGACAGCGGCTGTCAAATAGTGTCTGGCTATAGAAGGTCCATTTGTACTGTAGTGTAGAGTTGTTCAGAGTGGCCTTTCCGTTTCTTTCCAACCAGGTCACCGTACGTCTGTAATGCACGGTCCAAGCGCCCACAGCAGAACTCCCGCTCCACCGTTTGACAACACCCGAGTCCCCGCATTTCCCCAGGTTATGGAGTTGCAATACTGTACATAGCGCGGCATTCCCCCGATTCCCTAGGTGCCCCAGGTGCCCCCGGTGCCTCCGCCTTTCCTCCGCATTGTTTTCCTTATTGCCTCCAACGCCATCCATGACCGAGTCGATATCGAAACGCGGACGGCAGGCTGAGCCCGATGCTTCCCAAGAAGGGCCCGCGCCCAAGAAACAGTCAACACGCAAACGGGCCCCCTTGGCTTGCGAAGAGTGCAGGACTCGCAAGAGACGCTGTGATGGGGCTGTTCCCATTTGCGGAGGTTGTACCAAGCGTTTGTCTACTTGTGTCTACCAGGCCGAAGTCCAGGAGAAGGCATGGCACGACAAGTAGGTTGCGGATTTCCGAGTTCGACTTCATGGCGTCTAGTAGACCTCAACTAACGGACCTACCCAGTATGATTCGGTCGTGGCGCGATCGGTTGAAAGAATTGGAACGGGAAGAGCAGCTGGCAGCTGCAAATGGAGATACCTCGGGCGCTGGCACTGTTAGAGAAGTTGATATCGAGGCCGTAGGGCAGCCTGCTCCAGTCACGGCTCCGGCCAGGGCTCCGGTTAGGGCTCCGACATTGTCTGGGCCTACCCGCCACGACCATGGACAGCGGGCTCCTTCGATTGTCGATGAACCTTCATTACTTCAGCACTCAGAAACGCCTCCGGAAGGGCCTTCGTCGAGCGGCCGCCCAAGCCCTGTTGTGGTTTCGAAGAAGGGGCATTTGGAACCGGCTGGTGTCGAGCGGCTGATGCGCCCCATTGATCAAGCCCTCACCCACAATCAGACACCGGTGTACCGGTATGCAAACACTACCTCCACGGCAGCCCCTTTTTGTTCGTGCGATGCTTTGCTCGCCAGTGGCCAGTGGTCTCTCCCACTCCGGCGCCAGGCCGATGAGTTGGTACGCGTGTATTTCACTCGCGTGCACCGCATGTACCCCATTCTTCACCAGCCGACGTTTGTCAAGCAGTACCAGCGACTCTGGGCTCCAGCCCACGAGAACCCAACCGTCTGCTCGGGCATCTGTAGGCAAAAAAGTCTACACAAGGCATTCCCGGCGCTGGTGAATGCCGTCTTTGCAATGGCTTCGCTGTTTGGGCCTCACGACGCCGAGAAGAATTCGGCACGCGCCACCACTTTCTTCAATCAAACGCAGAAGCTGGATCTTCTGGACATCATTGATGAAGAAGTCGGAATCGAACTGGTCCAGTTGCTTCTGCTTATGGGCTTCTACCTGCAAAGCACTGAAAAGTTTAGCAAGTGCTGGAACATCACTGGTCTAGCAATCCGCATGGCACAGAACATGGGCCTGCAACTAAGCGTCCAGGATGCCAAAACCAGAGGATTGTTGACGAGCCAACCCACACAGCTCGAGTGCGAAATGCGTCTCAGGGTCTGGTATGGCTGCGTCCTGCTAGACCGCGAGATTTCCATGTCCTTCGGGCGACCATTGATGATTACCAACGCCAGCAACGACAAACTGCAATTACCTCATGCGATTGATGACGAGTATCTCTCTGACAAACCTGGCGCCGAGAGGGGTACTCAACCGCCGGGTCAACAGAGCATGCTGGAGTCGTACATCCAGACAATCAAGCTCTACGACATTCTGGGGCAAGTCTTGGATAGGGAAGAGTGGAGGGACGGGTCGGCATTTGCTAGGGTGGCTCCCGCAGACTTGGGAAGTGTGCCGGATAACGTGGCTGCAAACACGCAGTCCATGCTTGACCTAGACACCCTGATCATGGAATGGATGGATTCACTTCCCGAGTACCTTCGCTATGAGCCTTCCCCAGAAAACGATCGCCGTCAAGACGGTGCTGGAGATCTGACTCCAGAAAACGAGATCCCCCCAACCGACTTCACCGCGCAAGCGAAGCGACTTCATGCAAGGTAAGCTCATGATGCCGATCCTGTTTGGTTTACTTTTTCTTTGCGAGAACCATTGAGATGTTGATAGGAGCATGTCTTAGATTCCATCATGTCCGCGTTCTCATACTACGTCCGGCGTTGGAGCAGCTTTTTTGCAAGCAGCGCCGTTCCCAACAGTCTCAGCAGCTTCCGAAGCCATCCAGGATAAAGGTTGCCGTTGTGCAAGACCTGATGCAGTCCGAGATTGCTGCCCAGTGCGTTCTATCGGCCGACAGTCTGGTTCGCTGCCTGGCCACTCACATTCACTCGCAGAGTCTAACGGCATGGTGGTATAACATTGGATGTAAGTCAAAATCTTGACTGTCAATATCATGACACCGCTTTTGAGGCTAACCAGCTACTTTAAACATCAAGACCTTCACACAGCTGGCAGCACACTTTTAATGGGACAACTTTGTTCCTTTGGCGGCTCTGCTGTCAGGCCTGATTCATTGTCTGCCAGCTGGAAGCTTTGTCTTGAATGCATATCACGCTACACTGGGGTTAGCAGCATCGCAAACAAGTCATACCATCTTTTGAAAGATAGTGCGAAACACTTGCTATCAGGGGACAACGTGAGTAGGCAGTATGGATCATTGACTGGGTATGCTAAAGCCCAACAGGATCAAGATTCGGACTCAACGTCACAAAACTACAGGCAGCCAACCCCGTCTCTGAGGCATTCCGTTTCCCTGGCTATGGATTGCTCCGCAGCCAGCACAGACAATCAGATGCCAATGGATGTCTTGGACCCCTCCGAGACATGCCTGGCTGCATGGGAACCCACGGGGGCGGCGGTCGGGAGCAATTTGCCCCAGAGCCTCAACAGTGACGCATGGACTGCAACCGACCCGTCAGGAAGCGCATATTGGCCATTTGTGCCATTTTTCTCTCAGCTCGAATCGTTGCCGTCGGATTTTGACCTTTCGGCTCTAGATACATGAGGCAAAGCTAAGATACAATGCGTTACTGCCCTCTCAAGCAAGAGTGATTGCTTCCAACCCAAGAGCATTCGCGACTTCATCCACACTAGCTTTTTGCAAGGCCTCATACACATCAATCTCGCTCAGAATCTCTCGACCCAGGACACCCACCAGCTCGGCTCGGCTACTGCACCCCGTCGCCTGGAGTTTCCTATCCGCAGTCCCGTTCGTGCCTGCCAAGTTGGACGCGAAGATGCCGGCCGCAGAGAAGGGCAAGAAGTCCTCGTAGGTGATGGGCTCACACTCAACGATGCCTGCTTGCAACAACGCCTCCATATCGGTTGGGAGAGGTTTCCGCCGCGATGCGACATCTTGTGATACCCGGTACCGAAAGTAGACCAGGCCTTGCTTCCGCAACTCCGTCCAGCCGTCAGGATACTCCTGAAAGGCATGAGCGAGCGACGGATCCCAGTTATCCTCGTTGGCAACAGCGGCAGCCAGCAGCCTGTCGTAAAGGTCTCGGCCCTTGCGTGTAACGGCAGCACCTCGCTGCTCGACCTCGCCGAATCGAGCCGTGTGCGTGCCACTGACGCCTGAGCCGGAGAATACGACTTGCTCCTCAAGGGCTTTGAAGCTGGTTTGGCGCAGCAAGATCTCGCACTTTCGGCCAGGGGGAGGCCCTTCAATGACCTCCTTGGCCGGCAGACCTTGGCGTATCATCTCAAGTTGGACAGCGTCAATGTCCAAGGTACGGGGTGTGAGGTGGTTGATGTGCGCGCTTGGAAAGCAGACGATGTCGGCAACCATTGGGTGTTCCTGTTTGAGACTGAGATAGGTTTCTAGGGGGACAGTCGACCGAGAATGCCATTTGAAGATCTTGAGCGCCTCGACAATCAGCTCGTCTGCGTCCTTTTGTGTCAGTGTTCCCGCATCTTGCTCGGCTTGGTCCATGAGCTCGCACAAGCGCGGCGAGAAAAGCTCCCGTCGGGACAAGATCTCGATCGCAGTCTCCCTCACTGTCGAAGAGACGATGAGATCTGGGCGCAGAACGGTGGTGAAGACTCGGAAGGGGTTTTGTCGCAGCGATTCCTCGCTCGTGGGCCGAAAGGCAGTGCCATGCAAGGGGAACCCGACCATCTCCAAGTCATAGTAGCCCACTGGGTGCATTCCCATTATAGCAAAGAGGCGGCTGATCTGGCGCATCTCATGGGTCGTTCCCAGCCGAATTGCACCATGGCGTTCGACCTGGTGGCGGATGGGGAGATCATCGACGCTCTGGCCCTTCTTCTCCAACACAGAGTTATCGACCGTACGGACAATATCGACCAGCTTTCCGTACAGTGGAACTTCTTCTCTGTACATGTCCGATAGCGCGTGGACGAAGACCGACCGGAGCTGGTCAGCATCCCATCTAGACGAGACGTCAGCACCATGACAACAAAAGCAAAGGCGAAAAAATGCTAGCTACATACGGCAACGGGTTTGAACCCTGTTTATTGGAGGTCATGGTGTCGTTCGGTAATGGATGGATACTTGACGAAGTGCTTGGCGTGGGTCCGACGTGGGAGACAGGTTTAGTGCCGTATTTTGATATGACTCTAAGTAGAGCACGAATGATTCTAGTTATGTTTCAACTTTAGGGATATGGACTGGTAATAATCCGCGTGAGATTCACCATTGACTTCCTGGCTTGCCTTTTGCCTGTGACAGCATCATCCCATAACGCTGCTGGCCCAGGTTCAATGGGTGCGGCTGGATTGAGGTACCGGTGGTACCGTTTTGGGAGAGTACCCAGACGCTCTAGCGGGCTTGATATCTGATGAGGCGGGATTGCCGCTTATTCTCCATGCCACATTATTGGTTGTTTTTGGTATCATCATGTCTGGGATACAGCATAACAAGAAGGTTGGGTAACGGGCTATGGTCTTGATTTGTGCATGTACATCTACACCCTAGGTCTAGCGACGCAAGCGGTCAAGAGCAAGCACTCAACGTATGAATGAATGAATGAATGAATGAATGATGAATTTTCGACCAAGTTCTACCAATACTAGATAAAGAGTCGTGCCCGCGACGGCGGCTGGGCATAGGTACATAAGTGCGGGGAAAAAGCATCGGTCAGCCAAGTCAGATCATGGCGTGGCTTTGCGTTAAAAACCCTAATTTCTGTGCGGTTTCGAAAAATCATTTGGACGACCCTTTTCCTAAGCTATCCCCGACATTGTGAGGGTTTGAAAAGTGTATATTATCCGAGGAGAATGCCGTCCTTTCCGATGTTGAATGAAAAGAGGTTGAGAAGAAAATTCCGATTAGAATGCGGCCCAGCCGTTTTGGGTCCAGCAAGCGGCGTTCTAAGGGGGAGGTTTCCAAAGAGTGGTTGTCGCTCGCCCCCCCCCCCCCCCCCCCCCCCCCCCCCCCCCGACGAGCTGTCGTCTCTCCAGCGCTCTTTCTTCTCAAAATGCTTTTGAAGAGCTCGGTTTCAAAGGCTATGGCTGGGGGCGAGACGGCGGTGAACTCTCCAAGCACTCAACGTATGGAAAGGAGAGTAATACTTCAAAAATTAGGCACTGACGACATAGTTACAGGGGATTTCATGTCTGTCTGTCCGGGTCTACACAGCAGCTAACCATTCCTTGAACCAACACACAGCAGCCCTCATCGACCTCTCCATGCCCTTTGTCTCGGCCTTATTTTCACGGTTGCCACGCACAGAAAATCCGTGGTGCAGCCCGGGGAAGAACTGGTAATCAAAGGGAACACCCAGTTTCGGAATCTCCGTAACAGCGTACGTCTTCAGTTCCTCGGTGAACTGAGGATCATGCTCCGGCGCGATGATTTGGACCGGGACTCCAACGCCCCGTATTTCCTCCTTCTCTAAGAACGTCGGATGCGCCGCAGAGATGCAGTCCACAAGGGGTTGACCGCCGGCCCTGGCAGCACCGAGCTGGAAGACAGCCCACCCGCCGTAGCAGTATCCGATGGCGCCAACCCGGCGGTGACGAGAACGGAGAAACTCGGCGAAGGCTTTGACCTCGGGCTTCCGAACGTCCTTAGAATTGCGCTGCATGAACTCGGGGAGATTCAGCTTTGCCCACTCAGCCGGGTTGTTGATAATGTCGGCCGGGAGAACCTCGCCGCCGAAGCTTGTGATGGGGAAGTTAGCTAGTTGACTCGACATGCCAGTGCGATACCATGAAAAAAAAGAAGAAAAAAAAGGGAAAAGAACTCACAAATCCGGGACATAGACGGTCGCGCCAACCTCCGCAGAAAAATGGTCAGCCAACAACCTGATGTTGGGGAACGTCCACCCATACAGGTCATGGATCACCAGGAGAGCGACATCTGAGTTGGAGCCGGTCACATAATAGCCCTGGTCGTTCAGCGTGGCCTCCTGGCCTTGGGGCTGACCGTCCCATTTGAAACCGCCGAGGCAGCACGAACTCATGGTGTCTTCAAAGTCGAATTGCAAGAAGGAGGTGGCAAAAGCCTTGTGAAGGTGTATTGCTTTGATGGCCACGCACCAGCTTTCAGGACTATGAAATAGTGGTAGTGTGTGCTATGGCTAAAGGTTATGTTCTTCGATTCTCGCCGGTGTTGGTGGTCGTCTCAATTACCTTTGAGTAGGTCGGAGAATACTACGAGTGCGATTGGCGCTGGCGGGTCCGTTTGACCGTTCGTCCCGAACTCAATGTTTACCATATTCAGGGGGTGTCAGTGGGTTTCCCCAAGACGGGAAGCCAAGAAGTACTTTGCGCGGGTATCAGCGCCTTATCTCCGCAGGCGCAAACCGCTACCTCTGGATGAGGACACCAAGGTATCCTGGCCTAGGTTCCGGGTTGTTGGAGAAATGCGACGCATCTGATCAAGTCTTTGACCCAGATACATCCCTTTTGTGGTTTCTTGTTACACTGTTTGCTCATTCTGAATTGCAGTTCCATTTGCTAGCCTTACTCGTCCATCAACTTTCACAATCATGTCGTCCATCCCCCAAACACAGAAGGCCGTGGTAGTGGAAGATGTTGGCGGCCCGGAGGTCCTCCAATACCGCACCGACTATACCGTCGCCCAGCCAGGAGAAGGCCAGGTCCTCGTCAAGAACGCAGTGGCAGGCATCAACTACATCGACACCTACTTCCGCACCGGTCTCTACCCCTCGGCAAAGCCCGAAGTTCTTGGCCGCGAGGCGGCCGGCACAGTGGTCGCATTGGGCCCCAACACAGAGCAGTACAACTTGCAAGTAGGCGACCGGGTGCTTTGGCTGGGAAATGCCGGATATGCCGAATACTCGGCCGTGCCGGCTGCCAAGACGGTCAAGCTCCCGGACTCGGTCTCGTACGAAACGGCCGTTGCGAGCTTCATGAGCGGCCTCACCGTGCTTGCCCTGACGCGGGAGACATATGAGGTCAAGCCGGGAGACTGGGTTCTCGTGCATGCGGCTGCTGGAGGCGCTGGGTTTCTGATGACCCAGGTTCTGAAGAAGCTCGGCGCAAAGGTCATCGGCACCGCTGGCGGTCCCGAGAAGGTTGAGCTGGTCAAGAGTCTCGGAGCCGACCATGTCATCGACTACCGAAGCGAGCAGGGCAAGGACTGGGTGTCGACAGTCATGTCTTTGACGGAAGGGAAGGGTGTCGATGTTGTCTATGACTCGGTTGGTAAGGATACGTGGGAGGGGTCTCTTGCTGTCGTCAAGAGAAAGGGCACCATTGTTTGGTTTGGTAATTCCAGCGGCCCAATTCCTCCTTTGCCACTAAAGTAAGTTCGAAGCATTGTTCACTGCCCTTACTCATTCCTTTTCGGTAGATTTGCTGCCGTTATCGCTGATCGCTAACTCCGTTTCTCACCACGCAGCAAACTCTCACCGAAGTGTGTCAAGGTTGCAAGGCCGACGCTGTTCGGTTACATTGCTACCCGCGAGGAGTTTGAGAGCTACTCTCGTGACCTTTTTGAGCTTCTCACGTCTGGTGCATTGAATGTCCACATTCACGGCTTTCACTCACTTGCTGAAGTTGCGCAAGCGCATCGGGTAGGTCGTCCGTCCCCAGTCATTGATGTGAGCAGAGAAAAGACATGGTATACTAACAGCGTTTCCGTGTGTGATAGGATTTGGAGGGCCGGAAGACATGCGGAAAACTACTTATCAGGTTGGATTGAATTTATGCGCTCGAATATTTGCCGGACATGCGTGTGTTGAGCGTACTTTAGGTATCTACTCATGTTTACAAATCAATTCTTGAAGCAGCGACAAGGTGGAAATGTGACTCTGGAGTGTACCTTTGGACACACGGCAGGCTTGGTTGCTTTGTAAGGGCATAATATGAGCTAGTGTTCAAGATAACGTGATGATTTCCCAAAAAGAAAATCTGGATTTCTGTTCCAAATTCTGTGTTTAGAGTTTCCTCCTGAGAACCTTCGCCTCCCAAATCTGGAATGACCCAGGCCAATGTACACGTGTTTCTCCATCCACAAGAGTCTGTTTGATTGATCGACATCGTCTTGGACAGGTAAGCTGGTTATCACACAAAACCTGAGATCCAGTCTGTTTTCGTGGCAGTGGCACTTTGGGGACCTCTAGGCTGACCACCACCACCACAGCCTTTGCGCGGTCCATTCATTGGAATCTTTCCCACTCACATTGCACACGGGGTCGCGGAGGTCCGCCGGTGGAGCTGATACCTCTACTGTGTGATGGCTAGGGGTAACCCCGCCCCCAGTGGTGGACATTGGGCGGAAGTGCGGAATATCGATACCACCGCCAAGCATGGGCGGGCTCAGCCATCGATGCGAACCGAGATTGTGGGATTCTTCAGTTAAACAGATCAACAAGTGCTTGAGCAGCATACGCACACGAAGGAAAGAGCCATAAAGCCATCGATTGCCTAGGTTCCCTCACCCTGGCTCATCAGTTTCGGAGACAACAATCACACCCATCTCATTGCCTGTGGATTCGTGATCAATATGGTTTCTACCTTTGAGCGCCTCGTCCGGTTCGAGGACGAAGCCGGTCAGTCTAGATACGGCGAGCCCATCATCTCTTCGGTCCATGACCTTGATGAAGTCGTCTCTCAAGGAACTATGGAGGCCACGGTCTGGGAAGGCAGCAATCTCTTTAGCTTGGCACCCACCACTCAAGTTGTCAAGGTGAAGAAGTTGTTGCCCCTTTTGACTGCCGAGGATGTCCCCATTGTCAAGTGTGTGGGTCTCAACTACATCAAGCACAGTAAGTAAATATTACATTGTCTACCTCTACCAAAAAGCCATGGAGACTAGTCTAACTATATGTACCAAAAAAAAGTCCAGGAAGGCGGCCGCAAGCCACCACCATATCCCTCCATCTTCATCAAGCCCCGCACCTCAGTGGCAGGCTTCAACGAAGACATCCCCATCCCCAAGCTTGCCCAAGATGACCAACTCGACTACGAAGGCGAGCTGTGCATCGTGATGGGCAAGACGGGCAAGGACATTCCCAAGAGCGAGGCGCTTGGGCACATTGCCGGCTTCGTGTGTTCCAACGACGTCTCGGCCCGCAAGTGGCAGCGCGACCCCAACTTTGCTGGCGGCGTGCCGCAGTGGTGCTTCAGCAAGGGCTTTGACAAGTTTGCGCCTCTGGGACCGGTGCTCGTGTCGCCTAAGGTGGTTGGCAATGCGGGCAGCTTGAGGCTGCAGACTTTTGTCAACGGGGAGCTGCGCCAGGATACCAACACCAGCGACTTGCTTTTCAACACCGAGGACATTGTTGCGTTTGTCAGTCAGGGAACGACGCTGGAGGCGGGAACGGTCATCATGACTGGTACGCCCGCTGGAGTTGCGATGGGTATGAAGGAGCCCAAGTGGTTGAAGGATGGGGATGTTGTTGAGGTTAGGATTGAGCAGTTGGGAAGTGTCAAGAACCGCATGTCCTTTCTGTAGGTAGGTAGTTGGCTAGAAACAGAGTAAAACATTTTGCATACAATGAAGGTATTGCGCATCATCATTCATGCTCCTGGCATGGTAGGGAAGCTCTTCACTTCCGGAGCCGCTACTACCTCCACTTTCCTGCTTGCAAAGAACTCGGCCTTGTAGGGAAACTTTTCTAGTCTGGCGTTTGTAAGAATGTCAGTTCATGTGTTTCAGCAACATATCTGGGCTCGGAGCTTGCTGACCCTTTGTCCAGTAGCGATGTTCGGACGATGTAAGTGTCGCCTCGGTGCTTCATGGGAACCGTCCACAAGGTACAGCCGCATCTGGAGCAGAAGACCTTGTGCTTTTCAAAGCCGCTCAGATTGTCTTGTAGCACCCATGTGCTCAAAAGGCTGCTTCCCTCCAGAACCTGGACATCCTTGCGTGGGAATTTGGCAGACTAGAGGTAGGTACCGTAGGCAGTTTCAAATTAGAAGCTGAAGATACTGGCAGGGGCGTGTGGTCTGTCTTACAATCTGTCCGACACTGCCGGCATTCTTGGAGCAGTGGGAGCAGTAACACATGAACACATTCTCTGGCACACCCTCGACGGTGAACTTGACCCCTTTGCAGAGACAGGCGCCGTTCGTCATGTCCCCCATAGTGAAAGGTGCCCGGGTAATTGATTTGGCGATCGATGGCTGGGTTTCAGATAGGTAGTTGCCGCGATGGCCTACAACTGCATCTTGAGGCCTGTCGTGTCTGCCATTTTTAGGAAAGCACGTCTGTAGCTATTCCCGCCCTTTCCGCCTTGTCTCCGCGCGCTTGACCACTGCCTTTAACTGCCCGCATGCCTCGGCTCCCCCGCACAGCCCCAGGACCACCGCACCGCACCGCACTCCAAACAGAGGAAGTGAATCCATCCCCGCTCCCATCAACAAACAGTTCGTCGTAATACCATGTGTCAAAGGTGCAGCACCGTATGCCCTCACCGTCTTGGCCAGCCGGAAGAGACATCGTCATCATCACACATGATTACCTTTTACAAGTGACCTAGAGCTAATGAAAGGTACCTTGAGACTCAAGTAGGTAGGTACCCCCAAATAACTCACCGAATGGGAATGCCTACCGTTTTGGTTGCCTTGAGTTGTAATAATCCCCAGGCCTGCCTTTTGTAAAGTCGTTTTGTTATCCCTTTTGATCTTGTACCATTTCGTTGTGATATACTCACTCTCGAAGTTCACCAACATCGATAACACCATACCGTACATCATCATCATGTTTTCACCAACAGAGACCCCGGTCGAGCACAGCAATGCTGCTGCTGGTTCACCCTCGGAACAGAGCCCCAATGAGCGTCAGTTCTACGCCAACATGTCCGCAACCAACGTCTCTCCTCTCTGGACCGTCTTGGACAAGATGGTGCCGCCCCGGCCCAACCCCAAGGCGGTCGTAGCCACTTGGCCATACGACACCATCCGGCCACTGCTCATGGAGTCTGGCAAGCTCATATCCGCCGAGGAAGCCGAGCGGCGCGTTCTCATGCTCAACAACCCCACCTTGGGCGCCCCCTACACAACCGACACTCTGTACGCCGGCCTCCAGCTCATCCTACCTGGCGAAACCGCCCCGGCACATCGCCACGTTGCCTTTGCCCTTCGTTTCATCGTCGAGGGATCGCGTGGCTTCACGGCGGTCCAAGGCCAGAAGCTCACCATGGAGCGTGGCGACGTCATCCTCACGCCGAGCTGGCACTGGCACGACCACGGCAGCGAAGGAGACGGCCCCATGGTGTGGCTGGACGGTCTTGATCTTCCCGTCTTCCGGTTCCTGCCGCTCAACTTTGCCCAAAACTACGCCGAGGCGCGCTACCCCAGCGTTCCGGCGGGCGAGGACAGCAACCTGAAGATCCCGTGGTCCAAGGTTGCTGCTGTTCTCGACGCCGCCAACAACAAGGAAAGCCCCGCACATGCCCGCTACGATTACACGTTGGGGGACGGCAACCATCTGTCCAAGACTGTGTCTGCTCAGGCGGAGCGCATCGCGCCGGGGGCGACCACGAAGCCCTTGCGGGAGACGGTCTCGTTGATTTACCATGTGTACGAAGGAGAGGGATACACGACTGTGATCACGCCGAACTCGGATGGGAAGGAGCAGAGGGTGCAGTGGAAGGCCCGGGACACGTTTGCTGTCCCTGCTTGGAGCCTTGTTTCTCATACTTGTACTTCGCAAAGCGGGCATGCCTACTTGTTTGCTATTAACGATAGGCCTATGGTGGAGCGTCTGGGTATGTACAGAAAGGAGGAATTTTAGATGTAGATTGTTGGTCCAGAAGAAAGGAAATGCTTGACCACCAATGCGAATGGGATCGTTTCCGTGAAACCAAGAGCTGGACTAGAGCTGTTATTTCATTGGATTGGAGCCCAAGGCCAAAACAACTTGCAGCACTTGTATCGATGAGGGCGGCTTGCAATTTTGAACCAGACATATAGGCAGTTATGAAGACGGGTATGAGGTAGACAGGGTGGTGGTACCTGTGAATCTATGTGGCCGAGAATAAAAAATGTGTAAAATCAGTCAATTCAAGATGCTATCGAAAAGTTGATCTACAATTTGCTATCAAATATGATCGGTTGTGCCAATCAACGGCTTTCCCGAACTCATGACTTCAATGAAAGTCTTGGGCGACTCCTTCTCAAAGAACATGACTTGACTCTGCAAGCTCCTCGTAATGACATCGATGGCAAAGGGAAACATCTCCTTCTCATAGGCCGCCACCGCCTTGTCCGTGACACCGAGCTCCTTGAGCTTGCCTGCCAATATGCAGGAATCACGCATTGCGCAGTTGACGCCGTCGCCAACAAAGGGCGTGGTAACATGAGCAGCATCTCCGATCAGCGTCACTCCAGACACCGGCTGCCAGTTCAGCCGATCCGTGGGGAAGTAGTACATGATCCATGGTCGGAAAGGCCCATCGCTGTTGGTGATGATGTCCTGCATCTCCTTCGAGTACGGCCCGAAAAAGTCGTCCTGCAAGAGATACTTCTTGAGTGCCTCCCAGTCAGCGACGTCGACGATCCCACTAGTGGCAAAGTTCTCGGGCCCGGGAATGCCGACATCGACACGGTAATGGCCGTCGCCCTGGCGCGAGTTGAACATGTGCACGCCGTTGCCCATGACAATCATGGAGCCCATCCGGCACAACTCCTTCATCTTGGGATAGAAAGGGTTCTCTGGCTGGATCTTGGTTGTGATGTAGAAAAAGCCAGAGTAAACCGGCTTCGCATCCGTGACCTGGAGGCTGTAATTTTAGGAAAAAGGAATTCATCAAACCGGGCAGTGTGGAAAATTCGGGGACATACCAGATGCCGGATCTTGCTAAAAGTGCCATCAGCGCCCACGACCAGTTTGAAGCCAGAAGCAGTTGAGCCGTCGGTAAAGGTCAAAACAATCTGGCCGCTCTCGTCCCTCTCCGCCTTCTGAACCGGTTTCCTCCAGTGAATCTTGCCTTTGGGGATTCCACTCAGCAAGACCTTGCGGATGGCCCAGCGATCAATCTCTGGGGCATCACGGCCTTCGCCAAAGTCAAAGAGGCTGTTGCCCTTGTGGTCGAACAGACGGTGAATGGTTGCGTCGCCGTACCTCGCATACTTTTTGAACTCGTCAAAAACTCCGGCCTCGCGCATGGCCCGCTGTCCGCTCCCGGGATGGAGGTCGAGGCAGCCTCCACGGGGAGGGACATGCTCGGCGCTGCTCTCGTAGACGACGTAGTCGAAACCGCCCTTCTTCTCCAACAGCGCCGCCAGAGCAAGGCCAGATGGCCCGCCACCCACAATGGCGATCTTGTTGGACTGTGAAGACATGATGAAGTGAGCGGGACAGGTATGGTGGTACAAACGAAGTGGGTAGCTGGTACCGTGGGAGAGGTAGTATGAGGGTGTCTAGACTCTACCCAGCAGCCCCGGCGGAACCGGGTAATCCCAGGATATAAGACAACAGTTGTCCCCCAGGCTTCCGCATCTCCATTGCTTGCTTGTTGGGCGGCCGGCGGCTCCGTCTCAGTTCCCCAGACTCGCAACTCGTCTCGTCGCTTATGAGGCTCGGGCTTAGAGCGGACAACATCTACTCATGGGGGCCCATCGGAAGATCTACATGCTGCAGGGGTTTCTTGAGAGTACACTTTGATCGCCTGTGCCGGAAAAGCGCTTCCTAAATCGGCTTTTACCCCACCCCACGAGACAGCAAGGTCACGAGGCTTCTTGATGGTGCGCTGAACAGCATGATGATGATCGACACTACCATAGGGAGCGCTAACAGGCTGAACGAAAAGTGTGGGGTAGTTCTAGAGATTGATCTGGGGCATGGAATCCCGTTCGGTTAGTTAGGTTATCTCCATGTCCGTCCAACGCTCTTCGTTGAAGACGAGGTGGGGAAGTGGAAATGCCGCACATTCTCCTCAACGAACCTCAAAAAGCTGCTTACTCAGCGGGCAGTGGCTGTGTCTTCCATTCGGTTGTCGGCATGGATGTCAAAACGCCAAGACAATGATGGGAAAAAAAGAAGCACCTTGGAATTGCATGCATTAGGGCAAAGAAACAACTGAACAGCTTGGACACGGCAGTGACAGCTCCGGGGCCACTCTTCATCTGTTTGTCTACCTCTACGGTACAGGTGCCTGTGTGCCCCCTACATAGTACATCTGGATAAGATACATACATTTTCACTTCTTCCTCACGCAACTTCTCATTGATCCCACTGCTCCTACAATCCCATACCACCTCCAGCCTTTACCACAACAACAACGCCCTTCCAGGGGGTCCATGTCATCAAGCTGTGCTCGCCGGGGGCTTCTGAAAGTAAATCGAGTTCTCGTATCTTGACAATCTCTGGCCGATCACAGGCCGCTTCTTCAAGATAGCCTCGTCCTCGCCACTGCGGACGCGCTTGAGCCAGTCTTCAATGTCGATATCCACGCCGATGGGGTTCTCGGCATACTCGGGCGTGACCATAAAGGCGAGAGCCTCTTCGGCCGTATCAAAGTTGTTGACCTGCATCTCAAACTCGTTGCCATCGGGGTCGGTGTAGTACATGCTGGTGCTCATGCCGTGGTTGACGGGCCAGTGGGGGAGGATTCCGCGGGCCTTCTTCTGCTCGTAGCTGGTAGCCAGGTCCGCCAGGCTGTTGAGCGTAAAGGCAAGGTGGTAGACGGTGGCGGCAGTGGCCCGGTTGGGAATCTGCTCGTGAGACGGATCCGAGACGATGACCATGCGATGGTGCTCGTCGTCCCAGGCGATGAAGACGGCATTCTTGTTCCGAAGCACGGCGCGGGCTCCAAAGAAGTTGAGATGCCAGTTGACCATGGCTTCGAACTTGTCAGGTGTCGTGCGGATGCCAAAGTGCCCTATAGAGGACGGGCTGATGAGATCATTGGTCTCTGTCTGGTTGGACGCCATGATGAAAACGAGAGATTGTGGATTGTTGGGTGTGAAACCGCTTATTGCTATGGTGGAACTGACTGGAGGCCTAAGGAGGTGCAAGGCAACAGCCAGCTCAAGTATGGATATAGATATGGTAATGTTTTCTACGGTAGTTTCCATTCCAAGATGCTCAGTCAATGCCGTCCACTCTGTAAGGTGGTGGGTGAACCTTCTTCGGTGATCAACACCCGCATATGAAGCGGGGCGGAGTTAAGGCGGGCACTGGCTAAAATGCTCCGCCAGCTGACATCTCTGGTCCCATGGTCATGGTGACCGTAACTAGCCACGAGAGCGGTTGTTGGAAACCAAGTTCCTAAAAGGAGATGAGTTTGCCCTTCCAACCTTTGTGCCCCTCCAACTCGTCTCTATAGACGCTCATTTGCAGATACACACGCCATCATGACCTCCTTGGAGCAGCCGTCCATCCTAAATCACCCAACGATCGGACCTATTCGCGGCATCCGAAAAGTTGACGGTGCCGCTCAGTTCCTAGGTGTACAGTATGCGGTTCTTCGGGATAGATTCGCCCGCGGAGAGCTCTTGAAATCCTACCCATCTGACCATCCACGCGTCCAAGAAGGCGTGTTTGATGCAACTTGTCTTGGGTAAGGGGTTCGGCCCGTGACTTGATACCTAGGGGTCAAGACTAACATGGCGTAGCCCGGTTCCCATCAGCCCTACCAATGGGTGCGAATGGGAACAGAAGCTAATCCAACACTCACTACCGGCGTCAGCATTGACGCAGTCAGACACGGAGTGTTTGACGGTCAACATTGCTATACCCGATATCAAGACTGACGGCCCGGCATGGCCCGTCCTGGCGCTGGTACACGGCGGAGCCTTTGCTACTGGAAGCAGCTCCTATCCACAATATGATTTAGGACACATTGTTCAAACAAGCGTGCAAATGGGCCAGCCCATGATCGCGGTCGGAATCAAGTACGTACCCGCCCTGAAGGACTGCGGACTATAACTGACATGTTCAAGCTACCGACTGGGAGTCGCCGGCTTTCTCCACTCGTCAGCAATGGCAGAGGCTGGATACAAGCCCAACAACGGCTTGGATGACCAAAGGCTTGGCCTCCTATGGATCAAGCATCATATTGCCGGTTTTCACGGGGACCCTGAACGCGTAACGTACATTGGAGAGAGCTCTGGAGCAGGTGCGCATACCTATTACTGCCCCCTTGAAACCCATTTCCAAAACTAACACAAAAGGGGCCATCAGCATCTGGGACTTTCCATCTGCACGGGACCCAACCGCTGTTCAGCCAGCTGATTGCCATGAGCGGCTCATCCATCGTCAAGGCCAAACCTATGGCGATGGGTGAAAGGTCATTTGCAACTGCTATCCAGTTGCTGGGCTGCAACGGTGATGTAGACGTCCTACTGAAGGCCTCGCCAGAGGACATCAGGGAGAAGATCGGGCGCAAGATGCCTATGGGGCCACTCATTGACGGCGAGAAGATTGCTGCCGCCACAACTTATGCTGCACTGGCGGACCCAGGCCGGGCAGCGGACCTGTTTCCTGGAATGCAGTGGTGCAAAAGAATCTTGGTGGGCGACTGCCAGATGGATGTAGGTGTTTGCAACTCCCAAGATAAATAAACCCGACAAAGTCCAATACTGACAGCCCCCCCTAGGGCAGTGCATATGCACCCCGTGTCGCAGCTCGAAGCGATGTGTTGCCTCACACGCTAGCAACCTATCTCGCAGAGGCTCTGGATCCCATCGATCCCAAGCTTACACCGGCTATTACTTCAGCGTATGGGCTGGACCAGAGCGCCACGGCCAACACGACCGAGTCGACCAAGGCTGTCTTGGATCTGGCGACTGACATCTGCTTTGCACTTGGTGCTCGGGCTTTTGCGAGGGCATGGTCCCAGAAGCCTGGCGCAGAAGCTTTCCTTTACCGGTTCAACGTTCCAAACCCATGGGATGGCCCTTGGAAAGGCCATGCCACGCACATTCTGGACATCGCGTTCGCGTTGCTGAACTACAGAGAACATTTGGGACCCGGTCAGCAGAAGTCGGGGGATAAATTCGCGAGAGATATTATCTCGTTTGTGAACGGCGGATCTCCCTGGGACCCATACAGGGTTGGGGCAGATCAAGGTGCAATGGTGTACTTTGCCGCGGAGAGCGGCGAAGATGACGAGTCTCGATACGTCCCGGCTGAAGATCCGCAGCAGACGGGGAGGAGAGTCATTCTCCAGGACTTGCTTGATGAAGCAGGACTCGACAAGGTCATGACCGCGTGGGAGATGTTCATGAGGGGACCGAAAGTATAAAGCATTAAGCGGGTTATAGAACTACCAGGGATGATGATGATTACTTGCTGAGTATATATTGGTGTTTAACCTTCGGTGCTGTACCTGCTGTCATGTATGTGATGGCTGGCCAATACCTACCTAGGCATGTTCGCCCGTGAATAGGTGAGCACTGCCAGGCCACAGGCTGCACCGCATATCATAAACCTTCTGGCTAATCTTGCCCTTTCTCTCCTTTCAATCAACAAGTGATCGATGGACTCTCCTCTTTGACACCACACATGCAACGATATCGAGCTTCCGAACTCAAAAAAAAAAAAAAAAAAAAGCAGTCTCAACTCTTTCCCCCTGTCTCATTGCAAGTCAGAAGACCAAGAAGTAAATCCGCCGACTGTCATTTCGGCAAATTTCAACCCTACAGCGTATTCCATGATGAGCAAGAGATCCCATGTCTACCTACCCGGCGGAGGTCTTTTATGTCAAGAGTGCAATCAACTGGACTTTGAAGAAATCTTCAGCGTCAAACCAAAACCTTTGACCCGGCGGAGGTTTTGGAAGATCACCCTGCAGCACCCCAAAACCTGCTCGCTCTGTGCATTCGTCGAGGCCTCCGCTCGAAGCTTGGAAATCTGTTCGTTTAAAGACGTCCTCAGAATAAGAACTGCATTGGTATCGGAGGCTTGCATGCTCGACAATTACCTCATAGCTAAAAGATTTCCCGGACGTATAACCTTTAATACAATAGCTCTTCATATAGACCGATCCAATAACCTGGCTAGGGATTTTACCTCCACTGATATAGAAGAAGGGATAATTGAAGGAGGAGGCTTCGATACTATCAGTCACATCAGCGCTCATCTCATCCTTCCGACTAAACCCAGCCCTAGAAACGACGTGGAGGGTGGAGATATATTTTCCTACAGCTACAACATTGTTTTGGGTAGATAATTTCCTGCGCAAAATATCGATTACAGCTTAATCAAGGAATGCCTTAAACTATATACATCTACACACACCAATTATATCGAAAGCGAGTGGGCACTTGCGTTCAAAAGCGTTCCGGGATTCCGTCTAATTAACTGCTTCACGAACACGATTGTCCCAGCTTCGGAGGCGACAGAGCGAGTGTATATTACCCTCAGCTATGTCTGGGGCTCACCGCAATGCCTCCGTCCGAACGATATGGATATGGGAGCTGGTGGTTCAGTTTTTTGACCTTGCCACGTGATTAAAAGACCCGTTTCCTGTCCTTCCCGCTCCCATAGATAAGAAGACGATTAGTGGCTTATCTATGGGAGAGCGGACGGGATCCCGAGTTTCCCACTATCTATGGCCGTATGTGCTTGTTGAACGTTAACATTGGCCTTGTATACCTAGGTCTAATGGAAGCTGGTTGTTCGGATTCTAAGGGCTGCTTGACAGCGTGAACTTTGAGGCTTGCGGTTTAGTGAGGTTTTAAGTTGTATTACCCTAGATCCTGACGAGTGAACCAGCATATGGAACTCATCAGGGTTGTGTACATGTAAACCGGAATTAGTGACATTAGTCGACGGTTGTGTATGGCCAGCATTTGATCCCAATTTTAACTTGTTTACTGTCCCTGGAATACCTTTCTTTTATATTTCCTTTATCAACCTTGACTTTCCATGCTTGCTGCTAAATTGTTAGGTTGAATCTGAGATATTTCATGTTGGCCTAGTCTCGGTGTGATGTGATGGTGATGGTGATGCAGGGCAGTGTTGATAGGTGTTATCTTGGAGTGTTCGGCGGAAACAAGGCGCCCAGGCGGTCTCAGCTCTCAGGGGGTACAAGACTTGCTCGGTCGTTCTACTCTTCATGTTCTTGGTGTTTACATTGTCCCTTGAGTAGGGTTACATCAACAGGCTAAATATGCGTGGACCGGAGCTATAAGAGTTGAAGACACTCCAATTTTGAGAAGGGACGATGGAAGAAAGAAGATTAGGAAGGAGTTAAGGGAAAAAGAAGGAGCCAGAAGTACCTAGAGTGTAATGACTTCGGAGTAGTACTAGAGAGAAAGAAAGAGGCGGACTTCAGACTGAATGCCAAAGCCCCATCGATTGGACTCTGCCCATCTCAACTCTCGGAACTTCAGGTTTTTTTTCATCATTGTCACCATTAGCGACAAGGACAACGGCCAACATCACCGGGTACGATTATGTTCCAACCAATATTTCATTCCTCCAAACACAAAGCCTGTCAGTCACAAATCAAGACCCACCTGAAACGATAGCGATAGCGACCACCTCCCTCTCCCCATATCGGACAGCAGTCATCTCTTCACCCTTGAGAACATGGCGGAGACGGCTTCATACATTTCAATCGCCAAACGACAAACACCATATCGTCTTGGATCGACCAGCTCCGTCAACTTGCGCAGCCAACGGGAGCATCACGACAGAGTAAGCCCGAGAGCCTGCAGATTCAGATGCAGGTGGATTCGTAATTGCCTCCTCCCGTCGAGAGTGTGGAGGTTAGGTCCCGCGGAGTCACGGACCGGTCATCACCACGGATGCGTTTGATGGAAGTATGGCCAACCGTAGATTTGGCAAGCCGCAGGTTTTCAAGATGTACCGAAGCCCTGCCACTGGCACCGGCGTCGTTCGTATCTGCCCAGGTAGGTTAAGTGTTCTCGTAGAGAGCGTCACTGTTGGTTTTGAACTCGTTTGTGTTGTTCGCGGCCCTGCGGTTTTCCACGTATGTCCGAGAAATATAAGCTGAGCGGGCCTATTGTTGCGTTCAATCCAAAGACCAGAACACACAGCCACGGTTAGGAACATGAGTTAAGACCGCATCACTGGTTTTGGCACTGCTTTAGACTGAGTGAGGAAGATCCTCGACGAATGACTGGACTTCAAAGGCATGTCAGCGATGAGGGTTAAGTAAGTAGAAATGATCGGGGTTGGCTAAGGCAAGGGTTAGATATGGTGCCAAGATACAATCTTGATTGGTGGATGGACTAACCTTTGTAAGTGATTCCTTTCCTCCTTACCTATACCATTTCTAAGGTAGGTTCAAATAGATCTGCCGATGATCTGAGGTTAAGTTGCCAGAAGCCTCGGCATGGCTGATGGTCAGCCACATCGAGAAGCACAAAACCACGAGACAACATGGCGGTCACAGGTGGCTGTCAGTTGAGGCTAAGCCACTGAGAGCCTGAGGTGAAAGCGTGACCACCCAGAGGGCAATGGAGGGTCAGAGGCTGATGACCCGGAGCACCCCAAATACGGGGGATCAACGTGATGGTAGTAAAGATGTTCTCGAGGTGTGGGTAATTTTGAGGTTTTCCCCTGACTAAAGCAGGTCCGGCCATGGTCATCACGGTGGTTGGTGTGGTGAAGAGACCTTGGAGAGATGGAGGCCGTCCAAGTATTGCCACCCGACCAACATTGTGACCAAGAACGGAATCCCTCCTCCACACCGAAACCGCGTTCGAATGCGGTTGAAGACGCTAAAAGTAAACAAACACGTCTTGGTTCTTTGCACGGATGTACGGAGCCATCGCGACATCGTTCCTTCCGTGTTTTTCAATGCCATGGTACCGCATATACAGATAAATAATGCACTTGATAGGAAAATGAATCCCGAGACAACCAAAATGTCGATATCGACGTCATAGGGCAAAAGGTTCCATCGCTTCGAGGTTGGGGAGAACTCGGGGATGACCCACCTGAGCCTGTCTGCTGGTCTTTTCTCCTCAGGCACAGGGCCCTGCTGAGGTAATCCAAAAGTTAGCTGCCCTTGCCAACTGGCGGGGAAAAGCTCCACTCGTTTGTTATGATCACCACCAGCTGGAAACAATCAAATTGGCATCAAGATCACAAGATCAAGTGCTTCCCTTGACGATAAAGCACCGCGGTGTTGTGTTTCCCCTTTCAATTTGGATACAATATCTGAAGTCGGCTGTGAAACTTCAGAAGCGGTCGGGGTTACAGCACTGCACTGCACTGCACTGCAGCCCTACTGGCTGTCTGTTAGTCAACATCTGCAAGCTGTTAGAGAGGGGAATTGCAATCGGCACGTCCTTGTGTTTACTGTCGGTGTTTGCGGTTGGCTGTCTCCAAATCACTCCCGTAACTTCCATGTTGTCTTATGTTTAGTAATTTGACTACCATATCCGGGCATTCGTCTGCTGAATACCATTCATCATCTCTTGTTCTTACCAGAACCAGACTCGGTTCAGTTGAGGTTGAGACCCGCGTGCTTATCACGAAGCTTATCGGACTGCCGGTTCCCGGGCGTTACCAGCCAGCGGCTAAAACAAAGTCAATCACACTTCCAAGTTTTGTTTCTTTCCAGAAGCAACAACTTGACCACCAGCAACTCTGGCTGTCTTGACAACCAAAAAGGACCATCACACCAATACGAGTCAACACAAAGAACGGTCGCGTCTTGTTCTTGCGTCTGTCAACACATCCTTCTACACTGCAGCTGCATCCGTCACGCTTCCACTTCGACAAACGGGAAGACGGGAGACTTGCTTACTGGTAGGTAAACACGCCCTGCTCTGCCTCCAGCTGCCCTGCTGCCTGCCCCGCATCCTGACCAGCCCATCCAAGCCCTGGCCAGTGACGCAGCCCTGAACTTCGACCACTTGCACAGCCTGGAACCACCCGTCAGCCTAACAAGTTCTTCTTCTCTTCCAGACAACAAACTCGACAGCACATTCGCTCGTTGATCGCGCCGAGATTTCACTCACCCGACAAGTCATTCGTGCCCGACACTCCCCATAGGCGAACACGCTACCTGCAGACCCCCCTTCTCTCCCTGCGCCAGAGAAACGCCATCAACTTGTCCAACACCACCCAGACATTGCCTTTCGTTAGCAAAGAAAACATTCCAAACGACTATAGGCCACCCTTGTTCGCTCCGCAACCGACCAACCTTCCCCCGCTTTCCATCGATTTTTGGATCACCTCTCTCTGCTGTTGGTTTCATCGCTCTGAATAGCCAGTCTTTACGACATATACGACACGATAAACCACCCTACGCCGTGGCATGCAAGGATTTTCTGTACCTTCGCTTAACATCACAATACCGTCAAGATGGTAGTTAAGCTGGATTACGACCGCGACTACTATGCGGACCTCGAGCTGTCTTCAACAGCGGACGCGGCTGAGGTGAAGAAGCAGTTCAAGAAGCTGGCCCTCAAATACCACCCGGATCGCAACCCAGGAAAAGAGGAGGAGGCCAAGGATCGGTTCATCCACATCCAAGCCGCTCATGAGGTCCTTACCGACCCGTCTATGAAGGCCAAGTACGATGCCTACCGCAAACGAGGACCGACTTCTACCACGAGCAGGTATCCAGGCGCTTCTGGCCACCGCGGCAACCCGTACTCCAACGTCTCGGCCGAAATGGCTGACAGATATGGCGCTCCTCCTTCGCGACGAACCCCTCATATGCCGTCTCGTGCCGATCCAGGTCCGTCGGCACACGCACGCTATTCCGCTTGGGGGACACCATCCTCTTCCTCTTCATCTTCGCGCCCAGTCCCACCAAAGACGGCATCTGCTGCCGACAACTTGCGCGCGTGGGATGCTATGCGATCAAGCACCAAGACAGGCCAGGCATCTTCGTCAACCCCCAAGTCGTCGGGTTATGCGTCGTCAGCACGAACGGAACGGCCCGAACGCACAGAAAGTGCCAGGAGGGAGCCGCCTCCAGTACCGCCACGGACCGCAGGGCAGGCTCGTCGTGCAGATGCTGCTTTTGGTACCACTAGACGGCCTGGCTATTCACCGGATTCCCCAGTGGGCGATGAACCATCAGTGTCGAGACATAACTACACTTCCAGCGCCCACCACACGGCTACGAACAGCATGTTTGAGGATACTGCCGCTAACATCAGGAAATCACGGCCACAATCGACTCCCACCCCGGTTGACCCTTTGAGCGAGAAGTTTAGCGAGACATACTTGGACAGAAGACAACGGACCCCCTATGCTTCCCACATCGGCGAAAAGTTCAACCCCTTCGAAGGAGCCAACGTCAACAGAGCAAAGTCCATGAAGGATCCCTCTCGGCCCAACCAGGAATCCGAGGAAGAGGTGCCCCATCCGCGCCCGTCGCGACAACGCAGCGCTAGTGTCGGTGAGTCCAACAGCTTCGGGAAGGCGGCCAACGGCGGGACCACATCCTCTGGAACCTCGAAAGCTGAGCCGCGAGCCAGCGCGCGATATTATGCCCAGGAAGCTGAACCCAGGTCAGCACCCAATACAGCAGCCAACCCGACGCCGCGTGCGTCCAGCTCGTCTATGAGGAGCAACCCGAATGGTATGTCAGCTCTGTCCGTTTCGTAAGACGCAGCGGCTAACGTTTACACAGCTCAACCCGGACATTCAGAATCAGCGCAGGATGGCCCCAAAGTGTACGCTCCTTCTCCTTTCTTTAAACCAGATGAATACTTCAAGTCAACCTCCTCTTTCGGTCAACCCAGCAAGATTCGACCGCCCCATGTCTTCAGTCATGCCGGCGCGGGAAGTTACCGCGGAAGAGCTCATGAAGATACGGCAAATAACCGGGAGTCGCATGGCAGGAAACCTCCGAGTGGAGATCAGTCGACCTCCGGGGACATATCTTCTTTTGAAAAGGATATGCACGACCAGCTGCAGCTTCTCCTGGGAAGGCGTAAGATGCATTCACGGAGACAGCATATCATAAAGCCGACCGACAACCCTCTCTCGCCCAGGAAGACCAACGTACACAACAGGGTCCAAAAGCAGCGAGCGACTAACAACGTTTACCCCAATAGTTTCACCGTCCCCGACGACGATGGATACACCCAGAAGCCCCAGGCGACAGCCGACTTTACCCGGAGTGGCGTTCATAATATCAGCGCCAGCTTCGTGGACCAGGAACAGGTTGGTGCAGGATTTCAGTTTAACGCCGGTGGATCGACCACCATTCCCGGAGCTGACGCCTTTTCGCGCGCAAAGCAACGAGCACGCTCGGTCCCTCGAGGCCGCCAATCGCCCCTCAAAAACACCTATACGTCTTCCAACGAATCAGTCAGCGGCGCAACTCGTCCGCCTAGCGAAGCAAATGATGCAGGTAAGAAGCCAAGTGCCTTTGATGCCGGCCAATGGCAAGCAGAATTCGGTCCGCATACCTTTGTCCCGCCCCCGACGGCGAAGAAATCATCGACTTCGCCTACGAGAAATGTGCGACCAATCCGGAAGCCCAGGCCGGTAAAGATGACTGCGGGCACTGCTGGCCTGGTTGATGAAGAAGAGACCAGCAGCAGCGATGGAAAGAGCAGGTCCAACTCGGCAGCTGGTGTCGATGAAAGTGGTATCAATGGAGCGCCTAGCCCTATGGCTATGGATATTGACGATCCTCCCCCGCCACCAACCCCGGCACACGCTGTTCCTCCTGCCGCCCCGCCCCCGACTCCCGCTCATGGCATTCCCACAATCATCAACATGAACGGGGGCGCGCGCAATGTCAACCTGGAGCCTTCCAAACCTGAATGGCGCTCCGGCAACCTCAACAATGGCGTCAAGACGTCCAACGGCACTAGCTCCCGCCGCAGCAGCAGCGCCGCCAACGCCTCACACCGACCTACCATCCCTGTTGCCAACGCTGGTTCAGAGGACAGTGACCTTCGCCCCATTTTCGGCAACTTCGACGTCGACAAACTCGTCAACCCCGGCACCGGCCTCAACTCTTTCTCGGCGGACCTCAAATCCAACCTTCCCTTCGAATCCAGGGCGTCGGCTAAGCTCCCGCCCTTCGAGCGCGAAAAGATTAAACCGAAGAACATCAACTTCCCCACACCACCCAAAGCACCCAGCCCACCAGCCGCGCTGGCGACCCCTAGTCAGATGACCTCCGCGCAGTGGGCGTCGTACGCTGAACAGTTCAAGATCTACATCCACCAGTTCAACGTCTTCAACGCGCGCGTCGTTGATCATTTTGCCGCTCGCAAGCTCAAGAACGAGCAAAAGGGTGCCAATTGGGTCACCCAGATGGGCGATAAGGAACTGTTGGAGTACTTGGCGTGGATGGAGGAGGACAAGACAGTCATGCAAAAGTGGGCTCAAGCCAGGGAGGCGCACGAGCTTAACGTGATGGAGTTCGCGAGGTGGAAAGAGAGGGTCAGGAACGGTGGCGGTGCCGCTTTTATGACGGCGGGAGATGGAACCGGTGGTGGGACGTGACTGTATGGCGGTGCCCGTTACAACCGCTTTAACAAGAGAAAAACTGGTTTGGGTACGAGTGGTCGGATGTCGAGCGAGGAGTGGGCTGAGGATTTTTGGAGTCAGGGGGTGAAAAAGGGGAGTTGGAGGGAGTGGAAGATGAGAGTTGAGATTGAGGTGCAGGTGTTTTGGGTGCAGTATGGGGAAAGGGCGAAGAAAGTCATGAGTCGGACTGTTGTTACGGCTATGATCTGGGAGGCTCTTCTTAGACTTGGACTGTTTAGTCAGATTGGCGAGACGGTCTTGAGTCTGATTATGGGAGCGGTTGTGGTGTTGATTTCGGGGTCTGCAGCGTGGTTTTTGTCTGAGTTTGCCGTGGACGACGATGACAATAAACCCGAAGCCAACCTTTTAGACGAGGAGGACGAAAAGCACGACCTCAAACATAGACAACAACGCCAGCAAAAACCAGGCATTGATGGATCAACACCTGGACTAAGTGACATCGACGAGGAAGATGCCGACGACGAAGATCAATCCGGACCCGATCCCGAGCCCGAATCATCATCATCATCATCATCATCATCATCATCCGAAGATGAAGATGAAGATGAACATGATCAAAAAATTCACTACGAAGGATCAGACTACGTCTACGAGTACGAATCCGATTACTCCGAATATCAACCGCGTCGCCGACGACGACGACCATCACAGAGCCGTAATCGATCACGGAGTCGGAGCCGATTACGCAGCCGGAATCGATTAAACAGTCGATTAGCCAGTCGCTCACGGAGCCGATTACGATTACGGAGACGAGGACGAAGCCAGAACCAGACCCAAAACCAAAGTCGGAGTCGTCAAGATCTGGACTTCGAGGTTGAATATCTTTCCAGTTTCTCACTTGGTTCAGGTGTAGGACATTCGTATGGAGGTGGTGATGGCGACGTTGGTGGTGGTGGAAGTGGTAATGGGCCGAGATACGGACAGGAGGGTGGAGAGGGGTATATCTCTAGTTGGTCGGGGAGGGGGTCAGATTAGGTGTTTGGCTTACTTCTTCGGCTACTACCCACTTTGCTGGTGGGCTTGGGATTCCTCACCTGAGATAGGAGATGAGAAATTGGAGGTGGATGAGACGAGGAGAACTTGAACCTCAGCGGGACAGGCATCGGAACTGAAGCATTGTGTATTTTTTCTTGATACCCGGATTGGAGGTTACGTTACGTTACGTTACGTTACGTATAGCTATGCATCCACCAGTGGTTGGACGTTGGGCGTTGTAACACTCTACTCACTACCTTGCTCTTTCTCTTTTCGTTTTCGGTTATGGCGAACGTATGAATGATTGGACGAACGAATGGCTATAGAGGACGCGGATGGATAGACATATGATATTTCACGATTATACACAAACAGGTGAATAGAATCCCCTGAGGAAGCTGAGGAAAATGTGAAAAATGAGGAAAATGGAGAGTTTAATGACGTGAACATAGCCAGTCTGGGATGTTGGTTGGAGGGAATAAACTTGATAACACTTCGAGGTAATCGGTCATCAAGACGAAATACTTGCGTGCCCATATACCTCGATCGGTATACGATGAAGATGTCTATCAAGTCGCCCATCCATCATCCACCAAACATAGGTACCTGTATCATTTTCTCTTCTGCCGTACTAGCAATCAAAACTCCCTCTGGTGCTATATTTGCACCATCAACCGGCCGGTACGCCATGACAACGGAATATTGACAGGATCTCCGACATCGCGCAGCTACATACATATGTAGTTGCCTCCCCAGCTAACCAATTTATCTGACTTGATCTTATATTTACGCCTAGTAGGTACCTTTGGTAGTCCAGATTAGCCGAGAAAGTAATGTAATGAATGACAACATTCAGATCGACACCGGGGGCATGATAAAAAAGATATAAAAAAACGGCCAGTGTAATATGATGTGATGTGATGTGAGGGGATGCTATCATATCGTAACCCCTAAACGGTGTCCGTCTGGTCCGTATATGTGTAAGGTTTTTACCACCTTCCTCTATAACCGTCTGTCCGTCCGTCTGTCTGTCTGTCTGTCTGTCTGTCTGTCTGTCTGTCCGTGTCCCGTCTTTTCCTTTTTTGGTAGTTTGCCTTTGGGTCTTCGAAATAGGAAGGAAGCCTGAAAAGTACCTCTAAGTTACTTACCGTTCCATCACTGACAGCCATACAGAATATTGCTCCCCATAGCATAGCAGATTAACCCCGGGCGGGGGGGGATTTACTTTGTACGCTTGCTGTATGGTAGAGATAGGGATTACAACGATCACCAGCCAGTGTGTTACCACCAGAGTCCAAGTATTGCCGGCTTACACCCCCCATCCCCCTCGCTTACTCCCTATCTAACAAGCTGCATGTTGTGTTCAAGTTTCTTCATTTCTGGTTCTGCGATTTTTTCACTTTTCAACATTCTGTTCTTCATTCTTTCTTGTAGCTCCCTTTTTTTTTTTTTTTTTTTTTTTTTTTTTTTTGGTTCACACAAACTTGTACTATCGTCAAGCAATAATGTGCGCTGTGAAATTTGCGTTGTGTCATGGCTGTGATGACCAGATTTCAAACCTTGACCATAACCATAACCATAACCACGACCTGGATGGAACCAAACACCCTGACTCTGACCATGCCTGCCCAACCTAATCGCCCTTTTCGTGACCTTGAGCTGACGTCTTTAAGCCCTCCCACTAGTCACTGTATGCAGACATTTCACGTAAAAAAATACCCGCTCTAGACTTTAGCTCAGCATCCACTTCCCGTCGTTCCCTTCTTTTCATGATCCGTCTTTCGTTTCCTTTCCCATTTCTGTTTTGTCCTGTTCTTTAGCCTTCATCATTCATTTCTCCTCTTTTTATTTCTTTTTATTTCACCCCCTGAACCCTTTATCGCCGCCAACAAATATGACAGCTACAAACACTCACAGGTTGGTATACATGCCAGTCTTTTCTTCGGTTTTCCGTTCTCTTTCCTTCTTCTACCTTCTTCCTCTTTCCTTCGGTTACCTCTCCTTCTTCTACCTTCCCCTCCCTGTTTTCCTCTCCTTCTGTCACCTCCCCATTCCTCTCCCCTTTCCCCTTCCCCTTCCCTTTTCCAACATTCACCCAACATGCCTCACCAAATTGTACCTAACAACACCCATCAACATCCATGCCGCCCTCACCACCATCCTCGCCCAGCGCAGCGACGCCGACACCCTCGTGTCCTTCGCCTTCGATCTTCTTGCCGCCTTCGTAAGTGATTCTCCTCCAACCTGTCAAAGGCTCGGAGGGGTCCTTGATCAGCTCCGTGGTGGGGAAGTAATGCTCGTTCTTCTTCATGGTGACGACCCAGGGGACGGAGTCGAAGGTCATGCATTTTAGGCGGAAGTCTATCATTCGGTGTTAGTAAACATGGATAAAGGGGAAAGGGAAGGACAGAAAAAAACTTACAAGTGTTATCAGGAATATCCACCACCGCCGCCAAGAAGCTCTTGAGATCAGGGGTGCGCTTGCCATTAACGTGCGTGACGAAATTCGTCGGCGCCAGACCATACTGATACGCGGGGCTACCTCTAGTCCTGGCGCTCACATACACTTCACTAAAAAGCTTGCTGATCTGCTGCCTGACAGCGAGATGGGGCCTGTGAAGGATAGCGCCGCAGAAGGAGATGGCATGGTCGGTCTCGGCGTCATCAGCCGCGACGGTAGGCAGCTTGAGGTGCAGCTCCTTGGTGTTGCGGACGAGGACGGCGTCGAGGTAGTCGTGGCTGTACATGATGTCGAGCTCGGAAATCTTGGTGATGAGCTGGTTGTTGAGGGTGAGGAGGATGTCACCTTCCTTGAGGGTGTCGCCTTCGGGTTCGTTGCGCTCGTAGGTGCGCTTGGTCACGAGGAAGAGCTGGTGGTGGGCCGTGTTGGCGAGGGAGACCTTCTGGATCCACTCCTCGGATACGCCCATAATACGAGCCTGGGACATCTGGATGGCGCGGAACTCGCAGCTCAACAGGCGCAGCTTGGGGGTGATGCCCTGCTGGAGTTGCGAGATGACGGGGAGCAAGGTGGGCGTGGCCAGACCGAGGTGATACTCCTCGTCGCGGTGGCTGCTGGGGTTACGCTCACCGAGGTAGGTGAGCCAGAGGGCCTGGACGGTGCCGTCTTGGGCGACGAGCACGCCGCTGCCGCACTGGCCCGAGAGGTTGGTGTCGACCGTGATGGCGTCAACGTTGACAGCGCGATATCTGGGCGCTCCGGAGTTGGCGGGAATGGTGACGGCGAACATCTCGGTGACGGTGGTGGCAGTGTGAACAATGCGGCCAATGCGGTTGTAACCAATAAAGTAGGTGGACGCGCCTTGGCTGATCATCTCGCTAGACAGCTTGGCCGAACGAACGGGTGCGTCGACAAGCTTGGGGTCGTACTGGATGACGGCGTAGTTCTGGAGCGGGTGCAGGAAAACAACCTTACCCTCGACGACGATGGAGTCGGCGATGGTGATAGTAATGTCGCACAGGTCGTAGGGAACAATGGCCCGAGAAATGATCACCAAACCCTTCTCCGCGTCAATAACCAAACCCATGCCCCATTTCCTGTTCTTAGGGAAACCATCTAGTTTAACGGGCATGGTGACGCTGACGTGGACGAAACTCTTGACGAGATCGGCGACGGCCGGATGAGAAGTGTTCTCAAGTTGGATGAAAGAAGCTTTCCTGGTTTCAGGAGCGACGGCAGGAAGGGCATCACCGAGATCAGAGAAGTCCCACAAACCGGTCTTGTCGTTTCTTACCGCCAGCTTCATCTTCTTAGCCCAGTGCCGGTCAATGTAGATAACGGTGGTGTGGAGCGTATGCATGTCCCGAAGATGCTTATACGTAATAACGACTCTAGCCTTGTCAGGAATGCCCTTCATCACCTCGATGAAAGTGTCCAGATCGGGAGTCTCCTTCTGGTCGATGGATTGGATGATCCAGCCGTTCTCGTTGTTGTCGAAGCGGAAAGATCCACCAGCCTCACAGACGTAGACACCCTTGCAAGCGACACCGTAAAGGCGGGCTTGCTGGTAGGAGAGGTTATGGAAGCTACCACCAGACACAGACACGAAGCGGTCAGGGGTGATCTGGTGCAAGTCGCCAACCTCGATCTCAACCTCGACCTCCTCGCCGCCGCGGAGAAGCATAAGCTTGACCGTCTGGCCGACGCTCGAGTCGAGAATATCCTCGAGAGGGATGAACTGGGTAAGGAGCTTGCCGTTGACTTTGATCAAAACATCACCCTCCTCAAGCTTCTTATGCGAGGGGCCCTCGGGGAGAATGATCTCGGCAACCAGCATGTTGGTCTCCTTGGGGAAAGCCTTGCGGACCTGAGCCTCCCACTCGGGGGTGAGACCCAGTCTGCGACACTCGTCGAAGGGCTTCAGCACAAACTGGCACTGAATATCACCACGGGTGATGGGCTTGCCCTCCTGGAGACACTTGAGCGCCCGAAGTGGCCTGTCAAGAGGAAGGAAGTAGTCGGTCGAGGCACCATCAGCTCTGCCACCAGCCTGCAGGGCCACGGCGAAACCATCCTTGTTGACGACAGGAGAGCCTGAAGAACCACCGCTGGCAGCGGCGCTGGCCTGGTAGTAGCATGTGTTGAAATCGCTATAGCCGTCTCCGTACTCGGGAGCATTGCGATCCAATCTACTGATGACACCAGACAAGATACTGAGCTTCTCTCCGGCATCGTTACCCACGACGCGAATCTCTATGCCGACACGGGCGAGGTCTGGTCGTAGCTGTAAGGCGGCGACGGGCATGTACTTGATGGCCTTGGGATCGAACTTGAGGATACCGAAGTCGTGGACAGGATCGCGGTAGACGGGGTAGGCATCGACCTCCTCGTGGTTGTCGAAGATGCAGTAACCCCAGAAGGGACCGGAACCGACGACGTGACGGTTGGTCAGGATGTAACTTTAGCAGGAACAAAAAGGTCAGCACAAGACAACAGTTTGAGCAGGGGAAGATGTATAGCTAACCCCCTTTCGGCATCTACAACGAAACCGGTGGCCTCACTTGTAAGAGCCGGGTCGGTATCGAAAGAGCAGGTCTGGCAGAATCGGATGGAAACAACATTTCTGACGACGTTCTCGATGGTAGCCTGCCATTCGGCCGTATCGGCGCCGGGAGCGAGGGGCAAGACATGGCGGGCGTCCTCCTCGTAGGAGCCATCAAAGTCTTCGGTAGGGGTATTTCCGTCGGCAGAAGACATGTCGATATCGCCGTTGGTTCGGTGGTGCTTAGCCAGGCGGCCGTCTGAGTACTGGGGAGGCTCCTTGCGCTTGGAGCGAGCCGCGGGGCTTGTGCCGTTCATATTTGCGGAATAGGAGGATTCGTCACCGTAGCTGGAGCTGTTTCCGGTTGTTTGGCTAAAGGCGCGTGTTGCGGTAGAGGTGAATCGTCTGACCGTTGAGGTGTCTTTTCTCGTTCGCGTGATCGAGGCGTGGAAGGGTAGTTGGTGAACACTGCAGGTAAAGACCGGAAGCGAGCGGCGCGAAGCAGATGTTTGTTGTTGTTGTTGTTGTTGCTGAAACGTATACGTGGACTGGAGACGCAATTGGTGGAAGCGTGACAAGGCAGATGGAGTATACAGCGTTGGTAATAGAGGTAGTGCTGTCGAAGCAGGTGTCGTCTTGGTTGTCAAAGATGGTGATGATGCTGAAGCTGAAGCTGAAGTTGGGATGCGCAGAAGGCGTGGTGGCACTCTGTGACGGGCAAACAACACTGGCCGCATTCAAAAGGCGTGGGGGAAAAGTCGACTGGTCTTCTTGTAATCGAAGGCCAGTCAGTCTTGTAGGGGCGAAAGAGCGGCTGTCTCTTGTCGTCGTTTATCGTGGGTGTGGTGGTGTTGATTAGACTACTTGCTAAAAAAGAGGAAAGAGAGGACGTGAAGTGGAAGCTTGGACTTGGAATTCTATCAAAGCCAAGAAACAGACCACGCTCGATTCGTTTCACGCCAAGATTTGTCCTGACCCGCGCTTGGCTGAGCTAATCAGGCACGTAACCGCGCCCCTGCCTGTATCGGAGACCCCTACTTTTGGCATATCCGTTTATGACTCTCTCGGCCATGTCAGCCTAATGCTTTATGATAACAACGTCGCAACCCGCTATTGATCCACTTGGCCTGTTGACTTTGACGACATCACCGGCATCACCACCTTCGCGTACCTATCTCACTATATCATAAAGTAGTTCCCGTCTCGCCTGCTTCCTTTCCGCATGTCAGCATTGTAATATCACTTTCGATGCATCCAACCGTTCGTCCACCCAACGCTATCAGGGAGATCTTGCAGCCTCCGTTACACAATCCTCTTTGAATGCCCTTTGAGTTCACGCCACAACTTGGGAATGCAGGGGCCCGGATTTCAAATAGTCAAGCAGGGGAAAGATGGCAGGACTGATAACTGTCTTTGTTTACATCATCTCTCCTAACAGAAACAACAACAACAACAACCCGAAACATGAGTAGCTTCTGACATCTCGGTAAGCTGGATTAGTTTTGTGAGACTTCCCGGTTTCTCCTTCCTCTTTCACCGTCCTCCTCCTCTATGTCATCAAGCGGCCCCGGCTCTCTCTCACTACGCAAAGGATCTGGTTCTGGACTTGTGCCCTCAATCTGTCCATCATGATCTTCCCGTGGGAGTGGCTCTTGACGGGAACTGGAACGGGTATACCTGTCAAGTGACTCGCACAAGCGATCCAATACCCACTCCGCTTCAGTGATATCCGCCAGCAGAGGAGAGTCTTCACTCAGCCAGTCCCATGCCATCGGTCCGTCGTGTTCGACCTCCTCTTCTGTTTGGGTAAACTGAATCAGCCTCGTGAAGAGCTCCCATTCTTCATACGAGTATCGCTTGCGGGGAGAAAAGCGAAGGTCATGCGCTATAGACTTGATGGTTTGATACAGGAGGTTTGGGAGGTCATCGTCCTGCTCACCAGTACCCTCGGGTGACCTGGCTAGGTCTTTTGGTTGTTCGGTATTGGCGTCAGCTTGAACTGCAGACTCTTCCCCGTCTGGCTTTTTACCAATGAATCTCTTCGCCCAGGGGTGTTTCTGGATGTACTTGTCCAGCACTCCACGTTTTGAGGTGGGCATGATGGTCCAGTCAGCTATCTTGAAGGCTCCACGGTTGACGGCACTGACGACAGTGGAAGACATCTCTTGGAAGAGGACGGTAATGATCGGTACAGCAATGAGAGACCAGACGATGAAGAACGGCTTGCCGATGTTCGACTTGGGAGTTATGTCGCCGTACCTATTCAGCCATCAGTCTTTGATCAGTTAAGGAGAGACAGAAAAAGGAACAAACCCAATGGTAAGCAGCCACACCCAGCAAAAGTACATTGAGTCGAAATACGACAGGTTGGAGATTCGCGCTTCGGTGAACATGAAGACGGCAGCACCAAATCCCCAAAGAACGGAGAAAGCCAACAAGGCCATAGCGAGGGCCCAGTATCTGTCAAACATGTCAACCACTGAGCCTAAGGGGACGGATACGGGAGCTGGTGAACTCACTGCTTCCACCGTTTTGTCTCGCCTTGGATCTGCCTCATGGCATCAAACCGATCCTTGTCCTCCTTCAAAAGCAATAGCTTCTGTCTTCTTTCTTTTCTCTTGTCTTGTTCGGACCTTTTCTTTCCGCCATCACCCACAGCAGCTGATTCGGGCCTCTTCCCCTTTTCATTCCCAAAGTCGAACTTGAGCATCTTCTGCCTAGCCTGCTCTTCTTTTGTCTCATTCTGCGTTTGTCCATCTCCCTCTCTGCCTTGAGTGACCCCGTCGCTTGTGGGGTCTTCACTTTCACCATCAGGCCCAGCCCGAGAATGCCGGCGAAAAGTGACCAACCTGCCCGCAACCTCCAACCGACCATACTGCGCCAACGACGACCTCCTCGCACTAAACGCCCTCCTCCCTTCACTTTCTCCTCTCGCATCACTCGCCTTCCTTTTTTGTGGCAACCCCAACTTTTCTCTCAGCTCGTTCTCATTTGTCACCGACATGCCCACCGTTGACTGTCTTGAGTGCTCTTGATGCCGCTTGATAACCTTGTCAGCTGAGATGTTGGCAACGAAGCGGGTGATGCTGGAGATGACAAGACCGAGAAAGAGAAGACCAAAGGTTTGGAATGGCACGAGGAATGCCCTGCCGGCCGTTGTGGCGGGTGCGAAGTCGCCGAAACCGATGGTTAGTATTGTCTTTTCAAAGTCAGCCTTTGACGGAACAGGGCCCAGAGGGACTGTTCGTTTGCTTCATCTAATAAGGGTGAAAGGCAACCAAAAGAGGGAAAAACAGAAATTCCGGGTGGTCAACGATACCCAACGGTCATGCATGACCCCTGAATGTATTCCCTCAAGTTCGGTCGCAGCTCGACCTCGTATGTCCAGGTTAAGCCATGTGTGGTGATCATATAGATCAAAAATGCGCCTGAGAAGAATGTCTTGTCCAAAGCTACCGGTACGGGTTTGAGGTGAGGGAAAAAAAAGCGAGGAGATCCAACAAAATGGTCGAGGCTCATGGGAGAAGGCTGGAAAGGACTTACAACATCACAATAATATAATCCATCACAGAAGCCCCCAGGCCAGTTTTCCAACCAGGCAAACACCGCGCCTCCGCCCGCCAACCACACGAAGAAAAGCATGGTCTGCAAGATCAGAGTTCTTTGGTCGTCGTCGAGAGCGAACTGCTGCGGGTAATACCCCCTCAGATATCCGAGCATGTTGATCGCCAACAGCACCGCTCCCAAGGCGTAGAAGAATGCCGAGAAGATGGCATGATAATACCCCTGGGAGTAAACCTCTGGCCAAATCGGCGGCGAGTGGATCTGCATCGCCAACAGGATCGCAACTAACTGTTCCTATTTGTCAGCCGCTTCCCCTCTCTTCTCACTGATCTCAAGAAAAGGGACAGCTCACGATCCCCGAACTAAACATCCAAGCACCCACTGCCGCAGGTATAGCAACAACGTACCTCACCCTCCCTGTGAAATTCAGCAACAGAAAGAAATTTCCCGCAAACCCACAAATCAGCGAAACGATGTTGGAATTGATCTCCCACTTTGGATCCGGGATGCCGATCCCGTTGTCGTCTTTGCCATCAGGAAGAATGCCGGAGTTGGGAAGAGTCACTTTCCATGTGGTAACTAGGGAGGCGATCGACAAAACGTGGGAGAGCGGACCAATGGTGGCGACAATAAGGGGGATAGCTGTCGAGGCGGCCCACCATTTTCTGGGAGGAGGTACAGGATATGTTAGCTGGCTGGTTGTGGAATGGAATAGGGTGAAAGAGTAGAAAGGAAGAGCGGATTACTGAGGCAGATTGTCATTACGACCACGGAGTTTGATGTGCCCGTTGAAGAGCGTCCGGATTTCCTCTTTTGGTGGTGGCTCTTGGGAGGAAGAGGTCGGCATGGGCCGTGGCCTTGATTGAACGGGGTCAGAGAAGGTGAAGATAGCTGTTGGGCGATCGGAGTTCAAACGGCCTTCTCTTCCGGCATTGGAGGAGGAAGATGGTTGTCCCACTTTGGACTCGGCCATGGCTGTGTGACGTCTCGGGACCAATGTGGGAGGGGATGTAGCGAAGACACTCGAATGCAAGAGCCACAGTCGAAGCAGATTGGGATACCGGGTGTCAGAGCGAGAAGATTAGAGAATCAGAAAGTGAAAGAGAACGACGGGAGATATACCTTCATGGTTATTCGCATTAGAATCGGGATGTTCGACAGGACAGGAGTGACCAAGCCGATGATGGCCAGTCTCAGCAAGTTGCCATGATCATCGCCAACACCAGCGCAATGGCGTGGAGCAGTACCAGAAGGTTTCAGTTTCGGACGACACTCGAAGTTTAAGACGCCCATTTGTGATGGTGTTGGGAAAACTTGTGATGCTACCGGGACTTTTGGCATGATCTTTGTGGGATGTTGCCCTCGATTTTGCCCTACCTTGGTTGAAGCTTCCATTTCACTCACTCTCAGGCACCATGTCTCCCCAAGGAAGCTCCTTCCCAAACAACCATGATCCGGTGCGACTGGACATTGGTCATTGAGATCTGAAACGAGCAAAATTTTCCGAATACATGTCTCTGATCGTTCCTTCCTCACTACCTCTTTCACCCTACCTCGGAGGTCCGCATATCTCCGTTGCGAACCGCGTTGACCAACACCTTCCGTCTTCTTTCATCAATCTAATTTCCCGTGCATACCTACTACTCACATGTTCCGGAATGTTTCATCTCACCCGCTTACGTTACCAATTACCTTAACAATAAGCATCCTTACAAAGTCTACCAGCTGCACACCTCAAAGATTCCAGCATTTTCCTTTGCCAAAAGCTCGAGAAATCAGCCACCAATCTTCAGTCTTGGATGGTAAAGAAGGCAGCGTGACTTATAAGACCATGATCCAATGCACTTTTGCGAGAATATGTGGAAAACATGTCATCGCCAGCAAAGGCACCAGCTGCCAACTGTCAACACTACATCGCTGCACACGAAGGCGGTCGAAACCAACGTCACACTACTATTTCCTGCATCTGCCAGCTGATTAAGAGGGAGACTAAAAGGATGTTAATTCAGCCAACCTGGTTCATTTTCGGTTTTGGGCCTCAACCTAATTGTCTTCCCCTCTCTCTCCTCCCACAAATCTCATCAAACGGCCCAATCCCATACCACAGCCGAACAATGGAGGCACACTCCCCCAAACGACAACTCGCAATGTCTTCACCACTCAACAAAGGCGGAGGGTTCTACTATGACATTAAAGGTCATATCCAACCCCGTCGCTGCTTTGACCACGCCGGCCGTCTCTTGCCGGGAAACACCAAGAACACATCATATTCTTCCATCCAATTGCCGTTCCGACTGAAAGCCTGGAACCCAAGGGCACAGCGTTGGGCGTCACTAGGCGGGAATGCACGACACCGTCGGAGACGTGCCGCCCGGCAGCAAGCATCTCGGTCAAGCCCTCTCTTTACTTCGTCCATGAAACCAGAGTTTCTTCTCGCACAATACGGGCGCAAGGAGCCTTCTCTGCGCTTGAAGTTGCTTCGAGAAAAGGCCAAAGAGGCATATGTCCATCTCCTCATCCTCGAATGGGCCTGGTTAGCACATCAACTAGACAAGATGAGGAGGGCTGGTACGGCAGCAGAGCATTCCGATCCCGGTTCCGATTCCGGTTCCGGTTCCGGTAGTATTTGTCGCACAACACCAGCACCCGGACGCGACCTGACGAGAAATAAACGAGGTGACCTGGAAACGCGCAGGTCGGATGTGATGGATCGGTTGGACGAATGCGACGCCCGACCATATAACTCAGAAGAGCAATCTGAACCGCCGAAGGACGAGGACGATCGACCTGCAAGTGACTCAGTCCTAGGCAGCACACGAAGGCGGTATCATGCCCGGGCGGCGTCCAGTCCCGCGGCGCAGAGGGCGCGAGACCGACAAGAGAGGATACGGAGATCATCGAGAGCAAGACAACCACCACCATCAGCACCAGCACCAGCACCAGCACGAGCACTACCGGGTTGGCTCTCAATCGCACGCGCTCGTTTCGATGCTCTTGACGAACCTGATCATCAACGTCATCATCATCGTCATCATCATCCGATGACTCAAGAAGAAAAAGACGAAGAAAAGAAATACTACAATTATGCCGAAAGATGCTTTTTCTCATCATGATCATCCCAAACCTCAGGGATACGAAGAATACAAGGAAGAAGACTACAAGGAAGAAGAAGTGGATCATTGGGCGGAAACCTACTGAGACCTACCGATAAGATCAAATCATGGAAAGATGAAGGTCGTTCGTTCGTTCGTTCGTTCGCTTTGCTTTGCAACTACACACCCGTTAGCACCCGCGCGAACTTCCATCCATCATCGGATCCCAGCGATTGTCGTCGTGTGGTGTGGTGCGGTGTGGTGACTACACTACTGTCAGCGACGGAAGTACACCACAGGAAGGGAAGAGCAGAAGAAGAGTGGATACTTGGGCCGAGGTTAAATGAGGATTTGGCATTTCTTTGGTTTGCGCATTATCATTATCATCATCATCATCATCATCATCGATTGTTTTGGTCACTTCGGTCAAGTTCACCATAAAGCTTTCGATCTGATGGGACGATGGAATGATTTGAAGTGGTGGGTCGTTGGAATTCATGGAATATGTCGCATGCTTGTAGGTGGTATTATTTGTTCTCAAGACTACTTCGATGCTAGATGCTAGTCTATATGGTGAGGTTAATGGCATATATTGTGTTGTTTACCCTGTACATTGATGGATGGCATTTTAAAGCCTCGAATTGACGAGGATGGGATAAATGGAGTGGTATCAAATCTTTTGTACTTTTTCATGATCATCTTTGACCTCTTAAACCTCTATAGGAACTCCTGCTTGCTCGCTTGCTTTGCTGACAGTGCTGCCATCACCCTTCTTAGTTCTATAGTCATACAAATGGTATACTCCATCGTCTTCCATCTCGCATCATACATAATCATATAACATCTTGCCCCATATCATTCATGATCTTTCAACATCACTGCGCTTTCTCCTTCTTGCTCTCGTCCACCGTCGGCGCACTCACCTTCACCGCCGCCCCAATCTCCCTATTCTTCTTCTCCACCGCCGTCTCAACCTGCCAAATTGCCCGTTCCAACTCCACCTCAAGTTCAGGCACGTCCAGCAACTTGACCATCTTCTTCGCGTTCTCCTGGCTCAGCAACATGACTTCGCCATTTTCCACTTCGCCTTCTTCTAGGACGTGACCCAAATTCACCCCACCCACAGTCTTTTCCGTCGTGCTGCTGGTGTTTTTGCCGTTCATCGCCTCGACGACCTTGGCCGGATCCGGGTGCTTAACTGTCTCGGCTTCGGGGCCCGTGGTCGGCTCGGGAGTGAACGGGAGCGGGAAGCGCTGGGTGGAGTATACTTCGTCGAGGATGGGCGAGGGCGTGTAGGATAGCAGGCGCGAGGGGTGTTGGAGCAGGTAGGAGAGGTGTTTGCCGCCGGAGAGGGCGCGGTGGTGGGACCAGGCGCGGTAGCAGAGGTAGAAGAAGGGGAGGTTTGGGACTCTGTTTTGTAAGAAGAGGTTAGTAACTGTTTGTTTGGGGTGTGAAAGGGGGGGACAAGGGGGAGCTCACAACGGTAAGATGCCAATAGGAATAGTAACCGGCATCCCCGCCAAACAATACCAGAACCACTTCTTATGATGCCCCTCCCTCTCCGTCGCCAACTTGTGCAATATCCTCGGCACTCGTTCCGCGGTAATCAGTCCACCGGGGTACACCACCTCTACCTTGCCCACATCCAGAACTTTCCCCCTCTTGCCTCCCTTCTCCGCTTCCGCTGATGATTCCTTCTCAAACCCTCCCTGCTCCTGCGCCTGTTCCTGCACGAACGCTTCAAGCTGTCGTTGTCGCGCCTTGGTCAAGGGTGGCACGCTCTTTAACGCCCATTCTTCGTAGGGAAGCTTCCTGAGCAGGTGGTTGCCGTAACCGACGACGGACTTTTGCCAGCCGGATTCCTTCTTCTCCCAGGACGCCCAGGTTAGGGCTGCTTTGGTCTGGATGTAGTCGCCCCATGATTGTTTTTGTTTTGTTGATGTTGGAGTAGACGGAGAAGAGCCGGTTATGGCAGAGGCCGCCGAGGCAGATGGCGGTTGGAGCTTTTGGCAGTAGAGGAGGGTGCGCCGGGTGGAAATTGGGAGGAGGTAGAGGCGCATTTTGAAGAGGGTGGTTGCGCGTTACGGCGCGCGAGGTGGTGGTGAGATGTGAGAGGTGCGGTGTTTGAGTTATCGGAGTTGGTGATGGTTCTGTTTCGGGTTCGGAATATGCACAAAAACGGCGGGTTTTGTGGTCTTGGGACCGTGATTCTATCGCCACCGCGTCGCAAGCGTTTGGGATCGTGAGGCCTCTCTTTCCGGGCGCAGCAGCTTCGAAGGCAAATTGAACAGCAGAGCTGACTGTGAACTGGGATCCAATGGCTGGGATATCGATGGGTGTAAAGAAGTGACTGCCTGGTCCCAACAAGAAGAAAAGATCGAGGGCGCTAATGGTGAAACTGCGAAAGCAAAGATGACGGACTACCGGAGAGGTTGGCTGGTGAGATTGTTGGTGAAAAGAAGTTGGCGGCCTGCAACAACAAAAGTCCTTATCGTCATGTTCCTGGATTGGGTTACACTGGATTTTGAAGCTATGATTTTTCGTTGGACGGTTTGTTGAAGCTAGCGCGGGAAAGAAACAGTGACGCAATGGAGGCCCGGCAGGCAGAATTCCAGGCCGCCGGGCACTCCTGCGCCGGCAGTTGGGTACCGCTCCAGATTGGGACGAGATTCCAGTTGGGAAGGCGGGATGGGCCTAGAACTCACCGGCCCGACAGCGAGAGGACGGGCCGTCCAAAGTGTCAGGAACGTGATTCAGCCCAATAACCTTATCGAAGCATTGACATTGTTTTGTTGTTTGGTTTCCTGTTTTGTCAGTTCCAAACGCGGGCTGCATCTTAAAATGAAGCTTCACTTGAATAAGCTTCCAGCAACAAAGTCTTGTTTGAGTAACACTCCTGTCATGTGTATCGCAATGTCCCTGTCCAAGACGGATCCCAGTCTCTTGGTCGAGTGTCATAAGAAAACGTTGAAAATCAGCTCCAGGTAACCACCACCCTTGGCTAAAGCTTCTCCAAGATAAGCTAGCGAAGCCAAGGTCACCTTGATATTTCATGCATGAGGGGATTTCCAGATGGATGCCCTGCTGCTGCACGACACTTCCCCCTCGGCAGGCACGTGTTAAGACATTGATTGATAACCGGGAAACCTGAATGGGAACCCCAGCTTTTGTCCCCTGAACCAGTGTCGTCATTTCTGTTCCTGAGCGGTTCGCTAGTGGGGCAGCAGGGAATAGCCGCTGCCTGCAGGACTTGCACTAACACTCGCACTAACAGATGCCCACAAAACCAAGCCAGTCCAGGCCGGTCGGTGGTTGTTAGGAGCGTTAAGGCCCCGTTAAGGCACTGGGCTCGTGCTTATCGCTACCATCGGCACCGGGGCGTCACCCCGTCACCTTCAGCAGCCGCCAGACCAGGGACAAGGGCAGCCCCTGGGAGGCAGGGAGATTGGATCAGCTTAACAAACCTGTAAAGAGACGACGATTCCCCAGCCATTTCCACCTTTTTCGGTCTTTCCATTTCTTCACTTCATCCGTGCTTTTCTCTTTCTGTGCCCTTTTCCCATCCCGTTGGGACCGATAAGGACGGGACCTCTCACCTCTCTGCGTGATCACATCACAATCGAGGTTGACGCCGCGACAAACACCCAACCCACGAGGACCTAGAATCGCCAACGACGGGACTTGTCCGAATGCCGACGCGTAGCCGACGCCTCTAGAGAACCCCCAGGAGATTGATCACTCAAAAATACCTAACATCAATCGCTAAACCACACCGCTATGCACTGTCACTGGCACTGCCGCCTTCATCCAACGCCAACACATCGTCCTCCAGCTCCTCATCGCCTGTTAGAGTCTCCGTTGCTCTCCAATAGCTGATAATAATCGATCCTCTGGTCATTCGAGCCGAATATCCATCTTTTTCGCCAATCCTCTGATGCGCGGCTGTTACTGCTGCTGCCGCTCCCCGACCACTCCGATCACCTGAGTGTCCGCCCTGCTTGTAGTGCAGTGACCCGACCCACTCCACTTCCTGTTTTGTGACCAACACCTCTACGGCCGATCCGGAGTGACCTCGACTGCACATCCCGAGCTACCGATTACAACGTCAAACACTAAAGACTTGTTTCAAGCCGCCATAAGCGCCGTCGGCTCGGCAAACAACAGAAACAAAGTGGTGTCTAGTGCCAGCATGACGGCCGCGGACCCGTCTCCTCCACGCTCGAACGAATCCACTCCTTCTCCTGAGAACAACGATGTTGATACATTAGCTCTTCCGCCCTTGCGTCCCAAGCCAAGGACCTTGCCTCGTATGATCCTCCGATAATAACTCCCAAATCCCATCTTTCCCATAGAAAAATTAGGCAAAAATGGGTCATCTGTTGTGCCGAATTCTAACTCGAGTCGTCTAGCATGGATCGATTCTTATGAAGAGAGATATGGACAGCCGCTGCCCGGCCAGGGGGGAATCTTGAACCGACCACCCCCACGTACAGTACCGGCACAACACAACAGCACACCTACCGAACCACGAAGGGTATCAAAGGATGGATTTGTGTACGAACCGGACGGGCTGGAGCGGAGGAAGGATTCCAAGATCAAGTTACGGCGGATTCTAAAACGCGGGGACGGCACCGAGCGAGGCCGGAAATGGGACCACCTCCGGACCGACGAACCCGTCATTCTCCACCGACATGCGCACTACACGTCCAACTCGCCTTGGTCCGACTTTATCCATTCATCACAATGGGGTCACATGCCAAATGAGCATTCGGAAGTCGTCGACTACCAAACACTCGAGAAGCTACAACCGAACTTTAATTCACCCGTCAATCTGCCCGTAACTGACGATGCCAACCACCGTCGTGGGGGGAGGAGGGCAGCTTTGTACAAGCGGCTATGGCAGCACGTCCTCCGGCACCCCTTGATCCCCTTGCTCTTCCGGTCGTTAGTCCTGGTCACCTCTATCTGCGCCCTTGCCCTCGCCATTCGCATCTTCCAGCTCGAAGGCCAACGGCGCTCCAGTCAGCAAGAGCTACAGAACCAGATCCTCAACAGCTTGCGAGCATTGCATTCAAGCCCCAGCTTTAGCTCCGAGCACGGCATCGACCAAGACGTTTCCCTAAAAGAGATTTCCCTAATAAAACAGATCTCGCGCGGGTCATCAGAACGGACCCAAGCGATAGTGGCGATTGTGGTCGACACCATAGCGATTCCGTACATCGGCTACATGCTCTGGGACGAATACACCGGTCGACCTCTCGGACTAAGGCCAGTTACGCAAAAGAGCGGGTTGGTGTTGATGGATGTCTTCTTCATCGTGTTCAAGGCGGCCAGCACGGCGTTGGCGTTCGAAGTGCTGGTCTATCATAACAGCCAAGACCGCTTTACGGACCATTATAGCCAGGCGCTGGCCGGGTTTCAGCTGGTCGGGTTGATTGGCTGGTTGACCAACTTTACGGTCAATGTGTTTAGGTTGGTGGTGAAGCTGGGAGGCGGAGATGATTTGGAAAATCAGAGGGGGAGGTGATGACGGTGGTCGTGGGATGTGAACCCCAGAAGGAAATCGTGATGGAGCAAAAATCTGGGGAGGTGAAAAACGACGAACATCTCAACACGCATGGTTGGCATATTCGCGGATTTTTATGGTTGGTCGAGACCTAAGCACATCTCTGTCTCTTTTTTTTTTGGTAGGATTTTTGAATTAGCATACTAGCATGGAGCGATACCAATTACTCTTTTAATCAGTTATCATTTGCTGGAAGTTGATATTGAAACAGGAATACCAATGTGAGAAACAGAGTTGCTAAGGTTTATTACTCGATCATGGATTTACAGGAGAACAAAAAAAGGGGTAGGGACAGGAAAATGTTTATTGAGAAGATCATCTTGCCTGCCGCGGAAATGTACATGGAAGTTAATCAAATGCTGAGCGTAAATGGTGTCATGGACACTACCACCAACGGTAACTTGGTTGTGAACGGCTTACTAGCAGCTCCATTGACACTGGCCTTCTTTGCCGTTCTCTAAATCTGTGAAGGACTGTTTTCAGTTCAGTTGTATATATACCGTGTATGCCATTCAGATAGTCACATACTTTCCATTACACTGTTCCTTTTACAAGTAGAGGACCATGGCATCTTAACATTTATTCTCCAAGTACCAGCACCAAATCTGTTAGTCCCCAATGTTAGTGACGGGATGTAGATGGTTTGTTGCCCGTCCCGCATCGTTTCCCCGCCACTTTGTGGTTTCCCCACAATTTTTGCGGTTCGCGGTGGTCCACTGGCGGGGGACACTGCTCTGGAGCCTAGCGCAGCCTGAGCCTGCCCGCCTGGTGTCTGCTGTCAGTGTGTCAATCGATGCCTGCCACGCTGCAGCCTGAAAACTGTCAACGACGGCATCGCTCTATCATCGACCACGGCAGCAGCTTCGGGGGCAACCTGGAACTGGAAACTTCACTCTTCCATTTCATTACCAGAACAGAAACCCGAACAACACCACCCGCCACCAACAACTGAACCACCAACGAGGCTGCGACCTCACACTCTCCGATCCTTCCTTCACCCGACCACGTTGGAGCGTGTATTTACAGTATCCGATTAACCCGCCTGCTCTGCTCACGGTCCCCGCCCCCCATTCACCCGTCCATCATCTTTCTCCCAGCAACAAATCCACCGACGCACCGGTGACCCATCCAACCTTCCAGACCGTTGCGCGCCCCATCGCTCGGGACTCGACGAGGGTCTACTCCTCCGGCTGCCACTCAGTCCATTCATCCTTCGTCACCGGTCGCGACCAACGCGCTTTCAACCAACCATAAAAGAACGATTTCCAGATCAAACTCGTCCTTGCCCCCCGACAGCTTCTGGACAGAACACACGCGACCTGACACGACCAGGTCAACTTTGGTTCTCTGACGGATTACGCCCCTGGTCCGTCGCTTGCCCAACCATATTATTTGCGACGTCAATAGTTGGACCGCCAATATCGTATTCTTTCTTCGATTCCCGGCGAACTATCGCTCTCTTCAAACGACACACAAAATAAACACACCGACATGGCTCCGGCAACCATGATGATGGGGATGTACGGGCAGCAGGCTTCTGGCAGTGATGGTATCGACAGCACGTATGTTTCCATCTTCTTGATGCCCCCCCAGCTTCCTCTGCCCCTCAAGCTTCGTACTGACCCTTTGCCATCAGTTGGCCATACTTGCAGTCCAGCATCAACAAGATCATGACCAACCTCCAAGAAGGTCTCGACATGACTAGTGTATGTTTCTTCCCCGGCCATCGTCTACCTTGACCCTCGCTAACACTCGCCTTTTGTAGTACATGGGAATCTACACGTTAGTGCGACCGATGCCGTATCTCTCTCTATATACCTTTCAACATGGAACTAACTACGGCATAGGGCGGTTCACAACTTCTGCACATCTCAGAAGGCTAGCGGCGGTATGAGCAGTCAGAGTAGTCACCTTCCAGGAATCGGGGCTCAGAGGGGCGGTATGTTGTCTTCACTGCGTTTGACGTAACAGGTGTGCAATAGGACTAACATGTACCAGCGCATCTGCTTGGCGAGGACCTCTACAAGAAGCTGGCGAATTACTTAACCGACCATCTCCAGGGCCTGGTCTCCGAAGCCGAGGCTCACAAGGACGAGGCCTTGTTGGCCTTCTACATTCGCGAATGGCAACGCTACACCAACGCGGCCAAGTACATCCACCATCTCTTCAAGTACCTAAACCGACACTGGGTTAAGCGCGAGATGGACGAAGGAAAGAAGAACATCTACGACGTCTACACCCTCCACCTTGTCCAATGGCGGGACGTGTTGTTCCAAGCTGTCTGCAAGAAAGTCATGGACGCCGTCCTCAAACTGGTGGAAAGGCAACGCCTCGGTGAAACCATCGAGTACACCCAGATCAAGCAGGTGGTCGATAGCTTCGTCTCGCTCGGCATGGATGAGGGCGACAATAGCAAGACTACGCTGGAAGTGTACCGATATCACTTCGAAAAGCCGTTCCTGGAAGCGACCAAGATCTTCTACCAAAACGAGAGCAAACAGTTTGTTGCTGAGAACAGCGTGGTCGAGTACATGAAGAAGGCCGAGGCTCGCCTGGCCGAGGAGGAGGAGCGCGTACGCATGTACCTCCACCCCGACATTGCGGTCCATCTGAAGAAGGCCTGTAACCAGGCCCTCATCGCCGAACACTCCAACATTTTGCGTGACGAGTTCCAGGTACTGTTGGATAACAACCGAGAGGATGACATGCGCCGCATGTATAGCCTTTTGTCTCGTATTCCCGACGGTCTTGAGCCTCTCAGGGCTCGGTTCGAGGCTCATGTTCGCAAGGCTGGTTTGGCGGCTGTCGCCAAGGTGGCTGCAGACGCCGACAAGCTAGAGCCCAAGGTTTACGTTGACGCTCTGCTGGAGATTCACACTCAGTACCAGGGGCTGGTTGAGCGCGCCTTCAACAAAGAGCCCGATTTCACAAGATCCTTGGACAATGCCTGCAAGGAATTCGTGAACAGGAACGAGGTCTGCAAATCGGGCTCCAACAAGTCACCGGAATTGCTTGCCAAGTACACCGATGTGCTTCTCCGCAAGAGCAGCACCGGCGTGGAGGAGGTGGAGCTCGAGAACACTTTGACACAGATTATGACCGTGTTCAAGTACATTCAGGACAAGGATGTGTTCCAGAAGTTCTACTCACGTATGCTGGCACGCCGCCTCGTACACAGCAACTCCAACTCGGACGACGCCGAGACGTCCATGATCTCCAAGCTCAAGGAAGCATGCGGCTTCGAGTACACGAACAAGTTGCAGCGCATGTTCCAGGACATGCAGATCAGCAAGGACCTGAACACAGGCTTCAAGGAACACGTCGCATCTCTTAATTTGGAAGAGAAGCCGCTTGACTCGTCATACGCCATCCTCGGAACCGGCTTCTGGCCGCTCACCGCTCCGAGCACCCCCTTTACTGCGCCTTCTGAGATCCAGGCCGACATCGAACGGTTCGCCCGCTTCTACAAGAACAAGCACGAGGGCCGCAAGCTCACGTGGCTTTGGCAGCTGTGCAAGGGCGACATCAAGGCCAACTATATGAAGGGTGCCAAGATGCCGTATATCTTGACAGTGTCGGCCTACCAGATGGCCATCCTGCTGCTCTTCAACGAGCAGGACAAGCACACGTACGAGGATATTCTGGAAATCACCAAGCTCAACGCGGACGTAGTAGATGGCGCCTTGGGCATCTTGGTCAAGGCCAAGTTGCTTACCGTTGAGGGTGGCGAGGGCGGAAAGCCTGGCCCAGGATCGACGCTTTCGCTCAATTACGACTTCAAGAACAAGAAGTATCGGATTAACCTGAACGTGGGCATGAAGAGCGAGACGAAGCAGGAGGAGGTGGAGACGAACAAGACGATTGAGGAGGATCGCAAGTTGTTGTTGCAGGTATGTCACTCCCTTTTTCACAGTAAATATGTTGAACAGGATGCTAACATTGGAATGAAATAGTCCGCCATCGTCCGTATTATGAAGGCCCGCAAGAAGATGAAGCACCAACAGCTGGTTTCAGAGACTATTAATCAGATTAGGGCCCGATTTATGCCTAAGATTGGCGACATCAAGAAGTGCATCGAAATCTTGCTCGATAAGGAGTACCTGGAGCGGTTGGAGGATGATGAGCTTGGGTATCTTGCTTAACTCTTGCTTAAGTCTTGGTTAAGTGTGGTCGAGGAAGAGGAAGGAGGAATGAGGACGGGAGGACGGGAGGAAGCTCTGGTACATAGCGCGAAGCATGAACCACATGAATGATAAAGTGGGAGTTGCTGCTTGCCCGGTTGGGTTGTTATGGACACATGGACATAAAAGAGGAACGCTTAAAAGCAAACAGATCAACCAGCGAAGAGCACGGACTAGTAGTCATGATGATAGAATCGATACCGGTATCAACAATAAACCAGCGTGCTTTGTTGCTTTTGCTTGTGTTTGCGCTGGTGCTGATGGGGTTGACACGAGCGAGTGAGGGCGGGTGCTGGCTCGGAAGCCGGAGGGTTAAAGGGAAGGAAAGGAACGCCGGAGGATATTCAGAAGATAGATTATGGATGGGACTAAAGGGAAGAGTTAATGAACAATACTATACATAAAACATACCTTTACTACAATCAACTCCCACGCCCCGAGTCTCTTACTGAAGCTTTGCTCTTGCTAGAGGTGATTCCTGTAAAGCTGTCAGAATAAAAGGCTACGTGATAGGATAAATATCCCCCAAATTGAACAGGTAGTGAGTCCATGTGTACTCTTCTCACTCACTCACCTCGCTTGGCTGCCTTATTCACCTCACAGGACTGTCCCACTTGTCCCATTGGATACTGCATTGAGTTATTTATCCCATCCCACATAGTGGTAGTGTCAACTTTTGTAATCTTTGTCTTCCCCTGGTACACCAGCCAGCCATGGATACGCTCAGATAGGTAGTCCATAGTTACAGAGGTAATAGTTTACTCAAGGTAATTAATTCTGAAGAGTCGTCTGGAATCTGGTCTGGATTGCTCCGGTGACACGCTTTAAAACACTCGGGATCCATGCGTAGAGGCATGTAAGTCCAAGACTAGAGGTAGGTAGTACTGATACCGGTATGTATATCAAGTAAAGTAAAGTAAGGTAGGTTTAAATCATGGCTCCTAGGTCCTGGCTGACTTACTCGCTGCTTTTGAGTCTTGGAACTTGACTTGTAACTAGGGAAGAGTTGGTCGTAAGTACTCTGAGCAAATCGTGTTAGTGTAGTGTATAAATAGACCATGACAAGACTTGTTACTCACTAGGTAGGAGTGCGGAGGTTATAACCGCATTGTTTTATTTTTTTTGGTCTTTGCTCCGACTCGGACTCAGCAAAAGTGTCCTGCTGTATACCTAGGTAAGTATGAGAGATCATCGTAGAGGTTGAGAGCTTTGCTTCTTTTGGAGAACGGACTGGAGCGAGCAGTGGCCTTATCCTAGAGTAGGCTTCCGCAGAATCTTTGATGTTGTACGCTTTTTGCTGCCCCGTACGATTTTTTTCCCTTCCGGAGGTGAGGCTTTCGGGTGCTTGTTCCCATGTTGACAGTTGTTGGCCCGATGGGTGGTTTATATGTTTGACCGTTGAAGCTTAGTTTTGTGAACCATTGGAAGCCGAAGCCTAATCAGACCCTTGAAATCCTGACCGTGAGGCTTGTGTATATGTGATGAGTATAGCTGTGATGCTGTTGCCTGAGACATATACCTAGAGGCAGTATTTATGTTTCCACTTTCCAACCCTTCCTTGACCTTTGTCTGGGCATCTTTAGGTATACGTAAACTTGAAGTCGGTAATAACCAATACAGTGTACCCTCAGTCATTTGGTGTCTTAGTGTCTCAATGTCATAGTGGTGACAAGTCTCGATAACGATCTACGATCATCAGACACTTTTTGGCCCTGGCAACCTGGGTACCAGGTAAGATTCGTTGGTGTCGGAGTAAGAGCTCGATTAGTAGTGGTAGGCGAGTCATTGTGCGTTTGGCAAAGTGTTTAGACTCGACAGTTGGTCTGTTGGTGGTTAGGTAGCTTAACCGTGTGTAGTTGGCTCGGTTTGGCTCGATAGCTTGGTAGCTCGGTCCACTGACGGATCCTGGGTCATGGGTTAGCGAAAAACTGTGAGTATCGCGGAGAAATGTTCTGTTAGGAGATTGAAGCTTCGTAGTATCTGGGTGAGTAGGTAGGTATGTGAGTGACCGAACGAGTGCCGATTACTGTGCTTTTTGTAATCTGTTGAGTTGCCAAAGATGAGTGTCCGATATGCTTGAATGTGATTATTCTCGAATCCACTCAGATCTTATTGTATTTTGTACCCGTTAGTTGGCGTCTGGCGAAGGATTACGGACAAATGCAGATTGTGTCACCCTTTTCAATACTTCGCTCATAATCCAGTCATCGTCTAGGGGGGGTGGCTGTTGTATCGGATTCCGGGCGTAAGCAGTCTGAGGCTAGGGAAAACATTCAAAGCAGTGAGATATCCATCCATGTCCACTACCAAGCAGTCGGGACAAGATTACTGATCACTCATCATCAACATCCACCTCTTTCCTATTCTGTCTTTCCCCAGACGTAATCAAGAAGTGACCATTCCAGCGAACAATAACCGGTGTGGGAACAATGACGATGTCGGTCAGCTTAAGCGTATCCAAGCGAAGGCTAGCTTCTTCTTGGTCTTGACCCTTTGTTGACTTTCAAGTCCTGGACTAGACTTGGGGAAGAGAAGTGCTGCTTAACCAAGATTTACGGACGTTGACTGCTGCAGACAGTACCGTGTTAACAGTGAAGACAGTGTTTGGTTGTGAGATACTCCTTATTTGGAAACCGTGAATTCCAGATTCGAACGTCAGTAAAAGGCCAGTCCTGTTAATGTTAGTAGTCCTGTTAGCTATCGCCTACGTGGCCATCGATAGGGTGGTGTCTAAACAGAGACCAAGGGTTTTAGCCAGTTTCGTACACCCAGCAATGACCATGCATTCCACAAAAACAGGACGGAATCGAACCGTTCGGAAGAGAAAGCGAGAGAAAGGGCTGAGTGGCGCCAACCGTCAACCGTGAGCCGTCCAGAACCGTTCAATGTTGCTCGCGTCTGTGTGGTTCGTGTGCCGCGTGTGTGTGTGACCACAAACGCCATCGGAAAACAATCCGAACGTACAGCAGTCACATCCTATCCAACCAATTGCAGGGAGGAAAGACGATCTGGACTGCCGTACGGTGTGTGGTGAACTTTTGTAAGTCCTGGCTGGGAAGGATCCTTTTTGATGCCGAACAGCTGTTGAAGAATTATCAGGGAGATCTTGAATCCGTTTCAACCAATATCTGAAAGAAAACGACCAAGTCTATCAATGACTTGAAACTGTTGAGAGTCTCCTCTCCGGTGGTCTGGAAGCGAGTCGCATTTTGCCTGGCAGGGCGCGGAAGAGCGGAAGGATATGTACCTGTGCAGTTAATCTCCTCGGATAGTCTGAATGCAGTTAGACAGGCCAAGCGAAGCAAGCAGGGTCTTGATGCCTCGCCTTCCCTGAGTTGGTGAAGAGACTCAGGGGGCAGATGCAAGATGCAAGGAACCAGAACCAGAACCAGAGATGTCGGGAACCACAAGCCGAAAATTGACAAGTGACCGATTTTTCCGATTTCATCTATACACTGTAGCGTGACCACTGATCAGTCTCGAATCCAGTCTAGCGTGTCTACCGAGCTGCTTTGTATTGTGTTGTTGATGGAGTGTATGATGTACTGTGACAGATGTACGGATAACGCATGATTGTTCATATGTTTGAAAGTAGTGTAGATACTGTAGACGCAGAGCAGCAGCATATCTTAAAACTGAACCGCTAAAAATGGGTTCCCACGTTCTTTGCCAACTTGGTAAAACCGACAGTTGGTGAGAAGTCCAGACCACTTTCCACAAAGGGTCATGTTTGTTGCAGATATAGATTGATAAGCCGCCTCCAGTCAGTAC